>NC_045449.1:50433545-50451027 GCF_002776525.5 Piliocolobus tephrosceles | reverse complement strand
ACGGGGTTTCACCATGTTAGCCAGGATGGTCTGGAACTCCTGACCTCGTGATCCGCCCGTCTCGGCCTCCCAAAGTGCTGGGATTACAGGCTTGAGCCACCGCGCCCGGCCAGTTTTTTGCATTTTTAGCAGAGACAGGGTTTCACCATGTTGGCCAGGCTGGTCTGGAACTCCAGGCCTTGTGACCCACCCGCCTTGGCCTCCCAAAGTGCTGGGATTACAGGCATGAGCTACCGCGCCCAGCCAAGTCTCTTCCTCTTTTCTTAGCATCCTTTTGTTCTTTAGCCTTGATCTTGATGAGCTCGTCCTCTGTATATAGTAACTTTTTTTTTTTTTTGAGATGGGGTCTTACTCTGTTGCCCAGGCTGGAGTGCAGATCTCAGCTCACTGCAACCTCCTCCTTCTGGGCTCAAGCGATCTTCCTACCTCAGCCTCCCAAGTAGCTAGGACTACAGGCACATGCCACCACGCCCGGCTAATTTCTGCATTTTTTTGTAGAGACGGGGTTTCGCTATGTTGCCCACACTATTCTGGAACTCCTGGGCTCAAGGGATTCACCTGCCTTGGCCTCCTAAGGTGTTGGGATTACAGGGATGAGCCACTGGATGAGCCATTGCACCCTGCCTACAGTAACAGATTTTAGCCAAACTTTTATTCCAATCCTGGTTTTCCAGCCTGTGTTGTACAATAAACAGATGGATCTTCCCAGGAGAGGGTTATATGTAGGGATCCTTGCAGAATCACACCCTGTAGAATCACACCCCAGGGAGTGGGCCTCAGTCAGCCGGAGTCCGACCTGCTGTTATTGAGGAGTGGGCTGCCCCTGGACCCCAGGCTGCCCAAGCCCCACTGGTGGTGGTTGGAGGCAGTGCAATGAAAGTACTTGTGTATTTTGCGTCACCAACACACGTCAACCTTTTGTTGTTTCCTGGTGTGGGGTGGAGTGTTTTTCCATTCCCAGGAGTCTCGGTTTGGGGTCGTCTGCCGGTTTGGGAATCTGCCCACGGGGGTCACCAGCAGGGAATGGAGCTCCAATGGAGCCCTCTCCAGGGGAGCATAGAGGTCCCCGGGTCGAGCCACTTGGCCATGGCATTTCCCTCTCCTACAAATCCCCTTCATTTTCCCATCCGGGTTTGTTTGCTTTGGGAAGGAGCCCAGAAGGAGGAAAATAAACAGCAGCTGGGTCGGCAGGCCTGAGCCTCCCCTAGGCCCCAGCTCGTCCTCAGGCCACAGCCCGGGCTGCCCTCCAGACTGGAAGTGAGGGTTTTCCTCCGGAAGCCTAAGACCAGCTTCTCTGACACAGCTGCTTCAGTTCTGCCCTCTTGGAATGGACCAGCTTGCTGATGGAGATCACAGTGTCTGCCAGAGAACCTCTAGTCTGCAGGAGGTTCCCTTCTGGAGCTGCCAGCCAGAGGGGAGAGGCCTTCTTGGGCAGCCCCAGTCTGAGACGGAGACAGGCCCTCAAGGGAAGCCATCATGCACTTTCTAGAGTCTGTTTGTGTCTGTGCTTGGAACTGCGGGCCAGACCTCAGCGGGAGCCAGGGACAGAGTGGGGAAGGTGGGGGCTGGAGACCCTGCTGAGCCCAGCTTCCCCCTGAGACTGCTATGTGGGGAATGCTCACGCCTGGCTGTGCAGCTGCCCCTGGCTGCAGGAAGCAGCATGGACTGGCCTTGGGGCAGCCAGTGTCACTACCTGGCCTGAGCGAAGCTCCACTTCCCTTCTCCTCAGCCATGTTTCCTTCACCTCCCCAGGGCCTGGGAGGCAGCTCCCTACCTAGTCCCCATCTCAGGGGTCAGAGAAAGCAGCCAGGGTCCCCCCAAACAGACTGCCAGCCACCTTGCCCAGCAGGTCTCTGTGCCGGCCCTCACCCTTTTTTATTTTTCTTTTTTTCTTTTTTTTTGAGACGAGTCTCACACTGTAACCCTGGCTGGAGTGCAATTGGCGCGATCTCAGCCCACTGCAACCTCTGCCTCCCAGGTTCAAGTGATTCACCTGCCTCAGCCTTCTGAGTAGCTGGGATTACAGGCGCCCACCATCACGCCTCACTAATTTTTTGTATTTTTAGTAGAGATGGGGTTTCACTGTTGGCCAGGCTGGTCTCAAACTCCTGACCTTGTGATCCACCCGCCTCGGCCTCCCAATATGCTGGGACTACAGGCGTGAGCCACCACGCCCAGACCCCTCACCTTTCTTTTTTGAGGTACGGTCTTGCTCTGTTGCCTAGGCTGGAGTGGCGTGATCTTGGCTCACTGCAGCCTCAGTCACCTGGGCTCAAGTGACGCTTCAGCTTCCAGAGTAGCTGGGACTGCAGGTGCGTGCCACCATGCCTGGCTAATTTATTTTTATTTTTTGTAGAGACAGGGTCTTACTGTATTGTCCAGGCTGAGTCTTGAACTCCTGGGCTCAAACGACCCTCCCACCTCTGCCTTCCAAAGTTGCTGGGATTATAGGCATGAAGTACTGCTCCAGCTGGCTTCCGCCGCCTCTGCCATCTCTTTGTTCTAGTCTGTGAATGCATGCCTTTCCTGTGGACAGAAGGCTTCCAGAGTCCCAGTGATGAAAGAAGTCACTTGATCATCTCCATTTTACACATAAGAAAATGAGGCTTAAGGAAATTGAGCCCCTCTCCTCACTCAGAATCCTGTGCTCACCCTGTCGCTGTCTGAGCCTGGGAAATCCTGTGCTCACCCTGTCGCTGTCTGAGCCTGGGAAATCCTGTGCTCACCCTGTCGCTGTCTGAGCCTGGGGACCTGTGTCTGCAAAGCGTGCTGGCTTCTAGCCTAAGGAACCTCTGGGGGACCCAGCCCTGCCCTGCTCCACCCTGCTCCTCTGTTCCCAAATGCAGTGTTTCTGAGCCTGCTTCCAGCATGGCCTCTGGGGTAACCCATTCCTGTCCTTATTTCCAGGTGTCTTGGCACTTTGGTGCCCTGCAACCCAGCCTAGATGTGCCTGTTGCTGACTGTCCTTGGCAGGTGCTGGCTGGGGAAGGAGCCTGGTGTAGCTCTGGTTGGGCTATTTTTAATGTCAGGGCTGGGCCACACTCTGCCAGGTCAGTCTTGGATTTAGGGTGCCCAGTGCCAGCCCTCTGCACAGGTTGGCTGTGCAGAGGAGGAGGCAGGAATGAAGGGTAGGGGTGCGCCCAGTCTAGCCTTATTACTTGCTCACGCTTACCTGGTGTGGGCCCCGTGGGGAAGGGTCCTCTGCACCCCCTCTCCAGGGCCCGTCTTCCTTCTTCCTGTCCTTGGGCTGTCCCCACAGTCTCTGATCTGGCTTCTTCCTCCCGGGCTGCTAACAATAGAGCAGGCTCTAAACAAAGGCCCCCCCATTCAACTCAGAACCCGCCCTGTCTCTGTCCCTGCCCGTCTCTGGCTGGGGGGAGTGGGTAGCGCCCACGTCTGTCTCTCTCGCTTCCACCCTGGCTCTGTCCAGGGGCATTGCGGAAGGTCTGACTCCATGTCCAGGGTGGAGAGGGACAAGACTGAACTGGGTGCGGCCCCCTCCACCCTGGGAACTGTAAAACCAGCACTTTTGTTTCTTGTGGGAGAAGTTCCCTTGTTCTCCTGGGCAGTAGGTAAGGAGAAGGGTGGGGCTGGTTGACAGTCCTGCCTGAGGTCTGACTTCCAGTCTTCTTGTTGCAGGAATAGCTCCCTTGACTCCTTCCTCAGGAGGAGTTCCGGAGTGTGTCCTCTCTCAGAACTGGTTCCCAACTCTGACGTTGCCCACCCCTAGCCTTCTGTCTGTCGTGGGAATCCTGGTTTTTTATTCCTAGAATCTTAGATGTCTAACATTCCTTTGAGATCCAGGGACACAAGGACACCCAGCAAGTTTGTAGCAGAGCTGGGACTAGAACCTGGGACTCTTTTTTTTTTTTTCGAGACAGGGTCTTGCTCTGTTGTCACCCAGGCTTGGAGTGCAGTGGCGTGGTCTCGGCTCACTGCAATCTCCACCTCTCTGGTTTAAGCAGTTCTCCTGCCCCAGCGTCCCGAGTAGCTGGGATTACAGGTGTGCACCACCATGCCCGGCTAATTTTTGTCCTTTTTAGTAGAGACAGAATTTCACCATGTTGACCAGGATGGTCTTGAACTCCCAACCTCGTGATCTGCCCGCTTCGGCCTCCCAGAGTGCTGGGATTACAGGCGTGAGCCAGTGCACCCAGCCTGAACCTGGTACTCTTGATTTGCAGCCGGGTGCTCTGCTTCCATCTGCAAGCATCTTGGTCCCCTCCTCCCCTTGGCAAGAGGGCTCAGCTCCACTCAGGCTTATCTAGTGGACTGGATGCTGTTCCTACCATGAGTGCTGCCATTTTCTCAGTGTGCAGGCACAGCTTCTTCACCTAGAAATTGGGAATAAAGCCGGGCGCAGTGGTCCATGCCTATAATCCCAGCACTTTGGGAGGCCAAAGTGGGTGGATCATCTGAGGTCAGGAGTTCAAGACCAGCCTGGCCAATGTGGTGAAACCTGGTCTCTACTAAAAATACAAAAATTAGCCAGGCATGGTGGTGCACGCCTGTAGTCCCAGCTACTTGGGTGGTTGAGGCAGGAGAATCACTGGAACCTGGGAGGTGGAGGTTGCAGAGAGCCAAGATCGTGCCACTGCTCTCTAGCTTGGGCGACAGAGAGAGATTCTGTCTCAAAAAAGAAAGAAAAAAAGAAAGAAAGAAAAAGAAATTGGAAATAATAAAACATCTGCCAGGTTGCTTTGAGGGAAGAACGAGATTCACATATAATAAAGGCCAATGGGAACCCTCACCCCCGACCCCCATGGCATCCTGTGGCCTCTGTCTCTCCCTGGGTAGCTGTCCAGCCCTCAGCAGTCTCCTGACGGTCCACCTGGGCTGGTGGGGGTGGTGAGGGGCCTGCTGAGGAAGTTCCTCGGCTAGACTGTGGTGGTCCCTTTAGACGTGAGGCTGGCAAGGGATGACCCTTGTTTGGAGTGAGGCCTGCTTCCCTCTCCCTTAGCTGAGAAGCCCCAGGGTTAGGCACTGTCTGTGGAGGAGGGCCCTCTGGCTGGGATGCAGTGTGTTTGTGGACCAGAGCTGCAGATGTCCAGCAGTGTCCAGATGTCGCTCAGCCTTGCGCCCAGCAGAGCGGCATTCAGCAGGTTATTGCCACCGTATTTACTGGTACACTTACACCTTCCTTCCCTCCCGGGGGGGCAGCTTCTCTTCCAAGCTCTCCGCTGCTCTCTCTTGGGACTCCCCCTTGGGGCAGGGAAATGGTTGGGGAAGGCGGCACAGCACGAGGAGCTCAGGATTTTAGCAGGATTTTCCCATGTCTGCCTTCTCCGAGCACCCTGACCCCCACCACCCACCGCTGCCCCCCGTTTCCTGCCGGTGGCCATTCCCCTCTGCTGCCGGGGAAGGGGTGTGGGGAAGGGGTGCGTGTGGAAAGGGGGCTGGTTGCGGGGGGGGCTCCTCCTGAAATAGCTACACTTTCAAATGCCTGGGAAGCAGCTGTGCACATCTGGTGGCCTGAGCCTGCTGTCTGGGGTCTGCCCTCTGGGGTTGCCGGACTGCTTCTGTTTAATCAGCCTCAAACTCTGAGTCACTAGGGATGGCGGGAGGAGAGGAAGGAGGCAGCTGGGAGCCGGCCTGGCCCCTGCCTCTGCTTGTTCCAGGTGTGCTCGCGGCTGCCTGCCATAAAAGGCTGTGAGACCTGCAGGACCATTCGTCATCCTCCTGGAGGGCGGCATTGGGGCTGTCACAGGGAAGACTTATCCTTGGTGATCTTTGTTCCTGGGGTGGAGCCAGGTTGCCCCAGCCACTCCACCCTCCCCTAGTCCCCATCACAGTGAGACAACCCGGGTGCTGCCTGGCTTCGTGGGTGGACCAGCCTGAGTTCTGCTTACTCACTGAGGCTGCGCTGGGATGTGCAAAGACCACAGACCTCGGTGCCCTCACACCTGTACTTGGTCCCAGTCCCAGCTCTGCCATTTCTAACCTCATTTCCTGCATCTGTACGCGGGGGAACAGTGCATGCGCTTTGAAACCCGCCCATGAGCATGACGGTGTCTGTGAGAGGTCTGGCTCATAGTAGGCCCTCATGGGATTACGGCGTCCATTCTCCCCGCAGCCGCTGACCTCTGCAGGTCAGTTCCCAGGACAGTGGAGCCAAACATAGACCAAGCGGGAAGTTCACCTCCCTGGTACAAAGTACGGCCCTGCTACTCATTAACCTTTAGGTGCACCTAAACCTCTGCAGACAGAGAGAGGGGTTCCTGACAGCAGTGACCACCCACAGGCCTGCCCCACCTCAGATCCCCAGCCTGGGCTCGAGGAGACCAGGAGGTGAGGAAGCACTTCCGGAGGAGAGGCGGTGCTGATGGTAATGGCCGTGGCCTCTGAACACCTGCTATGCACCAGGTCCTCGCGACCACCTCTGAGGGAGGTCGCGTGACCCCGCTTTATAGATGAGGACACTGAGGTTCTGCGGGGAGGGGAACTGCCCCAGTAGTGAGTAGCTGGGATTTGAACCGCTCTGTGGGACTCAAAGGAGGCTTCTAGGTGCTGGGAGGGCTGGGAGAGAAGGGGCCTTAGGGCCTCGGCCTCAGGGCCACGTGTGATCCTGCCCAATCTGTAGGAAAGCCAGATCCGGGAGTCTCTGAGGGAGCCTGGGGCGTTCCAGAGCAACCTGTCAGACCGCTGCCCTGCCCCACCCAGTTTCCTGCCCAATGACTGGGGTGCCTCCTCCCTGCGGCCTTTCCCAGGGAGCCGCAGTGGTTGAGGGTGGGCCCAGGGGACCTCAGAAGCTGCTAGAGGTCCTGGGTGCCTTCTCTTGCCCCTGAGACAGTTGGGGCAGGGCAGCAGGGTGAGTGAACAGGGGCTTCTGGCGGCAGCTGGCCCTTTACTGCCCTGTCCCCGGGGCTCATCCTCCTAAGAGGTCGGAGATGCAAGCCCAGGACACATAGCTGCACCCCTGGGGCTCACTGCTCCCAGGGTATCTCATGGGCAGCCCCTCCCTGGGCCTGTTACCCTTCTGGGCACCCACTCATCCCCAGCCTGCATCCTCATTGAAACCCCGGGGACCATGGTGATTACATGGCAAGACAGGCAGGACTTGGGGATGGGCTGAAGCTGGAGGCTGGGCCAGGTGACTTCCTGCTTCCTGACTTCCTCCTTTGTGCCCCCAGTAGCCACAATGGAGGTGATGAACCTGATGGAGCAGCCTATCAAGGTGACTGAGTGGCAGCAGACGTACACCTACGACTCGGGTATCCATTCGGGCGCCAACACCTGCGTGCCCTCCGTCAGCAGCAAGGGCATCATGGAGGAGGATGAGGCCTGCGGGCGCCAGTACACGCTCAAGAAGACCACCACCTACACCCAGGGGGTGCCCCCCAGCCAAGGTCAGGACCCCTTGGAACTATTCCATGGGGTGGAAAACCTGCCTGGGTCCTGGAGAGAGGTCACAGTGAAAGGAGGCGGATTCTAGGGGGTCCCTGGTCTGAGGGAGGAGGCACAGCTCATACTAACAGGGGGCCCACCCAGTCTGAAGGAGGAGGTGCAACTACTTCAGGGTGCTGCATCTGGGAGGGTCACAGAATCCTCTTCTGTGAAGAGGGAAGGTAGGGAGGGAAGGCATAGTTCCTGCCCTCAGGGTGCCTCCAGTCTGAGGGAAGAGGCACAGTCCTTGCCTTCTGTGAATATAAGAACCTGATGAGGATGTTGGGCGCGGTGGCTCACGCCTATAATCCCAGCACTTTGGGAGACTGAGGTGGGTGGATCACCTGAGGTCAGTTCGAGACCAGCCTGGCCAACATGGTGAAACCCCGTCTCTACTAAAAATAAAAAATTAGCCGGGTGTGGTGGCATGCATCTGTAGTCCCAGCTACTAGGGAGGCTGAGGCAGGAGAATTGTTTGAACCCAGGAGGCGGAGGTTGGAATGAGCTGAGATTGTGCCACTGCACTCCAGCCTGGGTGACAGAGTGAGACTCCGTCTCAAATAATAATAATAATAATAATAGTAAAATAAGAATCTGATGAGGAGGCATCACTGTGGCTCTCAGGAAGCCCATGGATGGCAGGGAGGACACAGCCCTTTGGCTCTAGAAGCCTCACGTTTGATGGCAGAGCCAGGGCCCTAGCCTCCAGGAACCCCCCAGGGATTCTCCTTTGGGTAGAGGAGGTATAGGTCTCAAGCCTGAGGGCCCATCGTTGGGAGGGAGACCAGGCCTCTGCTGCTGACATGCAGATAGACCGAGGCTGTGGGACGAGTGACTGACTCAGCTCTGGGGCTTAGTCCTGGCTGGGGATGCCCTGCCAGCCCAAGCCTCCCCTGCCCCTCTGGGGGAGAGGAGTAGCCAGGCCCTAGAACTATTGACCACAGGTGCCTCTGGGGCCCTGAACATGCCATGGGGTGGGCTGTGGGCTCTGGGAGTAGTGAGGGTGGACTGCGGCTGGTGGGGCTCTACGGAGCTCAGCCCCTGCACGCCAGTCTCCTCCCTGACAGCTGGTAGGGGGAGTAGGGGGCCTCTTGGCTGGGCAGGGCCAGGCACTGTGTTGGTAGCAAAAAGTACAGCATCCAGGTGGGAAAGCCAGGCAGCTGTCTCCTCCTTCCCAACTAATTAGAGGGTGGAACCTCTGCGTCCCTCTCCCTGGGGGCATCAGGACAGTTGCCAGGGTGTGGCTGCTTGGGCACCTACCTGTGGGACTCCCAGACCCACCCAGGGGGAGGAAGGAAGTTAGAGAGGAACCTGATGTCTCAGCTGAGGACCCGGCTCCTGGCTCCCTGAACCCACAGCCCTGACTTTCCCTCTGATCTGCTGTGAGATGTGATGTTGGTGCCTCTCTGGGCCTCTGTTTGCCTGCCTGTATAGTGGGAGGATTGCTACTGTTGGGGATGATGAGGGTGTAATTAGACTCCTGAGATTTCAGGGTTGAAAAGAGACCTGATGGGTAAGGGAGGAGAATGGAGTAGGGGTTTGGGCCCCTGAGTCAGGCTGCCTTATAACCCCTCTGTGTCCAGTTTTCCCATCTGTAAAGAGGAGCCAATGATAGTACTTACCTTGCAGGGTCATTGTCAGATTATATGAGAAAATAGCAGGGCACTGAATTCACTGCCAGGCACATAATAAGTGTGCAAAAAAAAAAAAAAAAAAAAATTCCCATGATGGACAGAACATGTGGGGCTCATTTTACAGATGAGGTTACTGAGGTGATGGTGACTTCCCCAAGGTCCCTGGGGAGAGTGGAATGGCCAGTCATGCGCTGGGGCTTTGGGCAGGGTGAAAGGTAGCCCAGAGGGCCAAGGTGGGGCTGTCTGCAGCCTGCCCTGCTCCCCAGTGTCTGCCCAGCCCACTGCCCGCACTCAGTCCCTGTCCCCATGGCTCCCAGGTGACCTGGAATACCAGATGTCCACAACAGCCAGAGCCAAACGGGTGCGGGAGGCCATGTGCCCTGGCGTGTCAGGCGAGGACAGCTCACTGCTGCTAGCCACCCAGGTGGAGGGGCAGGCCACCAACCTGCAGCGACTGGCCGAGCCGTCCCAGCTGCTCAAGTCGGCCATCGTGCATCTCATCAACTACCAGGACGACGCCGAGCTGGCCACTCGAGCCCTGCCCGAGCTCACCAAGCTGCTCAACGACGAGGACCCGGTCCGTGAGGGTCCCGGCTAGGGTGGGGGCCAGGCAGGGAGGGGAGAGAGCAGATATCCTCAGGGGAGGGACATTGTAGGGGTGGAGGAAGGTTATGACCTGGACTCCCCTGTATGTGACGAGTCTGGGGCCCTCCTCAGCTCTGTGGAAGGGTGTCCTGGCCCCTCCTTAGTGCTCACGTCCCTGCACCTGCCTTCGCCCTCCAGGTGGTGGTGACTAAGGCGGCCATGATTGTGAACCAGCTGTCGAAGAAGGAGGCGTCGCGGCGGGCCCTGATGGGCTCACCCCAGCTGGTGGCCGCTGTCGTGCGCACCATGCAGAATACCAGCGACCTGGACACGGCCCGCTGTACCACCAGCATCCTGCACAACCTCTCCCACCACCGGGAGGGGCTGCTCGCCATCTTCAAGTCGGGCGGCATCCCTGCTCTGGTCCGCATGCTCAGGTACCCACCCCTGCTCAGTGCAGGAGTCCAGGACCCCCTCTCACTTGGGCCTCTCCCCTCCCTTCCCTGGGCTTCTATAAATACCCAGCGAGCACCTATCATGTGCCAGGCAGAAGCACACCCCATCCTGGTGCTCAGTGGCTCACAGCCCAGCAGGGAACACAGGCATGTAAACAGCAGGTTAATGATCAGGATATGACATAGGCTGTGGCAGAAGAGCACTGAGATTGCTTAGAGGTGGGATCGCTTAATGGCAGGGGATTAACAGATGAGTGGAGTTTGGCTAGTGTAGAGGAAGGGAAGAGTGTCCCAGGCAGAGGGAACAGCAAATGCAAAGTTCCTTACAAACTTTCTGTTTCTGGGTCCCCTACAAAATGTTGATTGGTCTCATTTCTCGTTTTTTTTGAGATGAGGCCATGCTGTCGCCCAAGCTGGACTGCAGTGGCATGATCTCAGCTCACTGCAGCCTCCACCTCCCAGGTTTGAATGTTCCTTCTGCCTCAGTCTCCTGAGTAGCTGGGATTGCAAGTGTCTGCCACCATGCCCAGCTAATTTTTTTTTATTTTGAGACAGAGTTTTCCTCTTGTTGCCCAGGCTGGAGTGCAATGGCGCAGTCTCAGCTCACTGCAACCTCCACCTCCCGGGTTCAAGCGATTCTCCTGCCTCAGCCTCCCAAGTAGCAGGGATTACAGGTGCCCACCACCACACCTGGCTAATTTTTGTATTTTTAGTAAAGATGGGGTTTCACCATGTTGGCCAGGCTAGTCTTGAACTCCTGACCTCAGGTGATCTGCCCGCCTTGGCTTCCCAAAGTGCTGGGATTACAGGCGTCTGCCACCATGTCCAGCTCAATTTTGTATTTTTAGTAGAGACGGAGTTTCGCCACGTTGGCCAGGCTGGTCTCGAACTCCTAACCTCAGGTGATCCCCCGCCTCGGCCTCCCAAAGTGCTGAGATTACAGATGTGAGCCACCACGTCTGGGCTCATTTCTCATCCCTATACCAGGCTGGGAGCTCCATGAAGGGGAGACACTGATTTCACTCCCCTCTGAACGCCTTGCAAGGCCTCTCTAATATGTGGCCTTCTACATGGTAGTTACTTAGTAGGGATCAGTGTCTAGGGACCTACTGTGTGCTGAGCACAGGGCTGGGGGCTCAGAAGCAGGAGGAGTCATTGTCTCAGTTGGGAGAAGACAGGTGCTGTTTGCTTCATGCTTAAGAGCCGGGCAGGCTCAAGAAGTGATGAGATTTTAGCAAAGGGATATTTCCAGAGGGGTGTCAGTAGTGGGGAGGCTTCCTGGGGGAGGTGGGAACCCATGCCAGGCTCACATATATGTCAGGCCCCTGGGACCTCGCCATACTAACCCCTGCCCACCCCCCCCCGCCCCCCCGTGGGGTCGGTCCTGTTCTACGCCATCACCACGCTGCATAACCTGCTCCTGTACCAGGAGGGCGCCAAGATGGCCGTGCGCCTGGCTGATGGGCTGCAAAAGATGGTGCCCCTGCTCAACAAGAACAATCCCAAGTTCCTGGCCATCACCACTGACTGCCTACAGCTCCTGGCCTACGGCAACCAGGAGAGCAAGGTGGGCCCTCCCCAACCCTCCCGAGGCCTGAAGCCCACTCTTGCGTCCCCCTCTATCCTCCACAGCTTCGGGCCGCTGCCCCTTACTCCTTTTAGATGAGATATAGGAGTAGATATGCATGCTTCATCATGTGGCTGAATTGCTCAGAATTATTATTTTGAGTATAAGGGAAAAAAATCACTCGTCCTCATACAGCCACTATTGTCATTTCGATATGCTCCCTTAAGAGCTGTTCTGTGGGCAGACTACAGATGTGTGCACATTCTTGTCATCATAACAATCTGCAACGTTGCATCTGTTTTCTGCCTGCTTTTTTTTTTTTCTTTTTTTTTGAGACAGGGTTTCACTCTATTGCTCAGGCTGGAGTGCAGTGGTGTAATCAGGGCTCACTGCAACCTTGACTTCCTGGGCTCAGATGATCCCCCCGTCTCAGCCTCAAGAGTAGCTGGGACTTCAGGCATGTGCCACCATGCCCGACTAATTCTTTTTTACTTTTCTTTCTTTTTTCTTTTTTTTTTTTTGAGATGGAGTCTCACTCTGTCGCCCAGGCTGGAGTGCAGTGGTGCGATCTCAGCTCACTGTAACTTCCGCCTCCCGGGTTCAAGTGATTCTCCTGCCTCAGCCTCCCAAGTAGCTGGGATTACAGGTGCCCGCCACCACACCCAGCTAATTTTTGTATTTTTAGTAGAGACAAGGTTTCACCAGGTTGGCCAGGCTGGTCTCGAACTCCTGACCTTAGGTGATCCATCTGACTCGGCCTCCCAAAGTGCTGGGATTACAGGCGTGAGCCACTGCGCCCGGCCCCCGACTAATTTTTTGTAGAGGTGAGATTTCTCCATGTTGCCCAGGCTGGTCTTTAAACTCCTGGGTTCAAGTGATCTGTCTGCCTTGGCCTCCCAAAGTGTCAGGATTACAGGTGTGAGTCACTGTGTCTGGCCTGCATGATGTTTAAAAAAATTTTTTTTTGCTCTATTGTCCTCAAAACCATCCTCTAATAATGACAGATTGCCTTTCCTTTCCGCTTTCCCCTTTCTTTTTCCTTTTCCTTTCCCTCTTCCTCTTTTCCTCCCTTTCTTCCTTCCTTCCCATTTCTTCCTTTTCTTTCTTTTTTGAGACAGGGTCTCACTGTGTTACCCAGGCTAGAGTGCAGTGGCGTGATCCTAGCTCACTGCAACCTCAAACTCCTGAGCTCAAGCATTCCTCCCACCTTAGCCTTCCTGATAACTAGGACTACAGGAACGTACCACTGAGCTAATTAGCACCTGGGCTAAGTTTTAAATTTTTTGTGGGAATGGGGTCTTGCTGTGTTGCCCAGGCTACCCTCAAGGAATCCTCCTGTCTCAGCCTCCGAAATACTGGGATTAAAGTCATGAGCCACTATACCCAGCCTACAGATAGCAGTCATTAAGTGGAGACCTCAGGCTTTATTCTGAGGGAGGGTATTTAGATTGCTCCTATTCCACCTTTATAAACAATGCTGTCTAACGAATTAACGAATGTCTTTGGGCGTATAGCCTTTGTCAAAGAGTGGAAAAAATTCTCATCAATTTTTAACACTTCTAGGCTTTTACCCAAATGGCCAGATTGGTTTCCAGAAGGATTGGACTAATTTCCAGTGCCATAACTGGTAATGGGTGTGCATATAGTCTTGTCACATCCTTGTCAGCACTGGGTATTATCCTTTTTTTCAAAATTTTGGCTTACGTAACAGTCACGAAACTATTGGGGTGGGCTGGGTGTGGTGGCTCACTCCTGTAATCCCAGCACTTTGGGAGGCCGAGGCAGGTGAATTGCCTGAGGTCAGGAGTTTGAAACCAGCCTGGCCAACATAGTGAAACCTCATCCCCACCAAAAATACAGAAATTAGCTGGGCGTGGTGGCACACACCTGTAATCCCAGCCACTTGGGAGGCTGAGGCATGAGAATTGCTTGAACCCAGGAGGCGAAGGTTGTAGTGAGCTGAGATCGTGCCACTGCACTCCAGCCTGGGTGACACAGCGAGACTCTATCTCAAAAAAACAAACAAACAAAAAACTACTGGGGTGTTTGGCTGGGTGTGGTGGCTCACACCTGTAATCCCAGCACTTTGGGAGGCTGAGGTGGGAGGATCATTTGAGGCCAGGAGTTCAAGACCAGCCTGGGCAGCATAGCGAGACCCCCATCTTTATAAAAAGAAAAAAATACATTAAAATAAAAAAACAAACTATTTGTGCATTAGCAGAAGCTCAGTAATGACAGCTCTGTCTCCTGCCCCGCTCCTCCTTGTTCCTGTCATATTCCCCATCCTTCTCACACTCATTCCCTCTTCACCTGCAGCTGATTATCCTGGCCAATGGTGGGCCCCAGGCCCTCGTGCAGATCATGCGTAACTACAGTTATGAGAAGCTGCTCTGGACCACCAGTCGTGTGCTCAAGGTGCTGTCCGTGTGTCCCAGCAATAAGCCTGCCATTGTGGAGGCTGGTGAGTATGATGGCCTTGAGGGCGGCTGGGGTGGGGGCTCTGCCCAGCTGCCAAGCTGAGTCAGCCGTGCTGCCCATGGCTGATGGCACCCCTATCCCTGCCCCAGGTGGGATGCAGGCCCTGGGCAAGCACCTGACCAGCAACAGCCCCCGCCTGGTGCAGAACTGCCTGTGGACCCTGCGCAACCTCTCGGACGTGGCCACAAAGCAGGTGAGGGAGGTATCTGGGCTTGGGGTTGACCTCTTCAGCTGCCCCATCCAGCCTCCTGTCTGGGCATCTGACCTTAGGTACTGTGGGAGGACTGGGGGCTCTAAATCTCTCTTCCTTGTGGCTGAGGCTGGAAATTCCTTGAAGACCCTCATCTCTTTTTTTTGGTTTTTGACAGAATCTCGCTGTGTCACCCAGGCTGGAGTGCAGTGGTGCAGTCTCGGCTCACTGCAAGCTCCACCTCCTGGGCTCAAGCGATTCTCCTCCTGCCTCACCCTCCCGAGTAGTTGGAACTATAGGAGTGTGCCACCATGTCTGGCTAATTTTTGTATTTTTAGTAGAGACAGGGTTTCACCTTGTCGGTCAGGCTGGTCTCGAACTCCTGACCTCAGGTGATCCACCTGCCTCGGCCTCCCAAAGTGCTAGGATTACAGGCGTAAGCTGCTGCATCCAACAAGAGAACAGTTTTGACCTGGGCCCTGGGCTGGGGCAATAGTGTACAAAGAGATAGGCCCCCATGACTAAAAATACAATTTAAGGAAAAATGTAGCTCCAGGTCAAGTGCCCTGTGCCTCCTTTCAACAACCATTCCTGGCCAGGCGCGGTGGCTCAAGCCTGTAATCCCAGCACTTTGGGAGGCCGAGACGGGCGGATCACGAGGTCAGGAGATCGAGACCATCCTGGCTAACACGGTGAAACCCCGTCTCTACTAAAAAATACAAAAAACTAGCCGGGCAAAGTGGCGGGCGCCTGTAGCCCCAGCTACTCGGGAGGCTGAGGCAGGAGAATGGCGTAAACCCAGGAGGCGGAGCTTGCAGTGAGCTGAGATCCAGCCACTGCACTCCAGCCTGGGCGACAGAGCGAGACTCTGTCTCAAAAAAAAACAACCATTCCTCAGGCCTCCCCCAGCAATATGCTGTTTATCAAGTGCCCACCCTGTGCTGGCCCTCTGCATGGCATTTGTGGACATTAGCTCGTTCAACCTGGGGTTAGAGTGTGGGACCCTGTGGGTTAGATGAAGGCACTGAGGCTCGGCGAGCTAATAGCCATGGTCAGAGGTAGTAAATGGCAGAACTGGAATTTGAACCCAGGACTGTCCGTCCTCAAAGCTGGAGTTTTTCTGTCCCACCACAAGGCTTATGTGTCTCCCTGGGAGAAGTGAGACGTCTGAGTTAGTGATTTTACTGGAAGTGGATTTGGCTCAAGGCCCCAGGGTGGTGGGGCAGCACTGCTGCCTTCACTAAGGCCCAGAAAGGTGACAAGTGAGTAGACGTGGCTCAGCTGGGCCACGGAAACATGCGGCCCCCTCAACAGTTGCCTCCTGGTCTTGAGGCCTCCCTTGGACACCGTACTTTGGCCTGAGGAGGGTTCTGCCTGGGTCTGAGGCCCCCAGGGAAAGGCTGATGGGTTGGAGGGAAGAGACGTGGGGCATAGAGTCAGGCCTGGGTTCAGATCCAGCCACTGGCTGTGTGTCTGTGGGCAAGTTCCTCAACCTCTCTGAGCCTCATTGCCTCATTTGCACCACAAGATAGTAACACCCTCTCACAGGGTGTGGCGGGTCATGGGGATGAAAATTCCCGGGCACACACAGGCAGGGCTGACCCCTTTAGGTCATCCCGCTCCCCTTGGACATATTCGAGAAGGCTCCCTGGAGTTGGCTGCTCCCTGACTCCCCCATCCCTTCCTTACCCTCCAGGAGGGCCTGGAGAGTGTGCTGAAGATTCTGGTGAACCAGCTAAGCGTGGATGATGTCAACGTCCTCACCTGTGCCACGGGCACACTCTCCAACCTGACCTGCAACAACAGCAAGAACAAGACGCTGGTGACACAGAACAGTGGTGTGGAGGCTCTCATCCACGCCATCCTGCGTGCTGGTGACAAGGACGACATCACAGAGCCTGCCGTCTGCGCCCTGCGCCACCTCACTAGCCGCCACCCTGAGGCTGAGATGGCCCAGAACTCTGTGCGTCTCAACTATGGCATCCCGGCCATTGTGAAGCTGCTCAACCAGCCCAACCAGTGGCCACTGGTCAAGGTATGGCTGTTAGGCGAGGGGAAGGAGCTCCCTGCAGCAGGCTTAGGTGCTGTATTGGTATAGGCAAAGCTGCTGTAGCAAGGAAGCCCTAAATACAGTGGCTTGAATAAGACAGAAGTTTATTTCTCTCTCGTGTAATAGTTTAGACCTCAACAATGGCTCTGCTCTCCAGATTCTTTCTATCTTGTAGCTCCATCAGCCCCTAGGGCAGAGCTCAGAGTTCAAAATGCACAGGAGTACCCTGGGCGGTTTCATTAAACTGCAGGTTCCACGGTGGCTCGTGCCTGTAAAGGCCAGGAATTTGAAACCAGCCTGGACAACATAGTAAGACTTGTCTCGACAACAACAGCAGAAATTCGCCAGGTGTGGTGGTGCACACCTGTAGTCCAAGCTACTGGGGAGGGGACGCTTAGGTGGGAGGATTGCTTGAGCACAGGAGTTGGAGGTTACAGTGAGCTATGACTGCATCAGTGCACTTCAGCCTGGGTGACAGAGCAAGAACCTATGTCTTAAAAAAAAAAGAAAAACAGGAGGCTGGGTGCAGATGCAGACATCTGTAGTTCTAGCACTTTGTGAAGCAGAGGCAGAGGCGGAGGTGGAAGGATCACTTGAGGCCAGGAGTTTGAGACCAGCCTGGGTAACATATTGAGACACCCATCTCTTAAAAAAATTTGAAAAACAAAAAAAAACAAACAAATAAACAATCTAAAACAAACACACACACACATAGACACGCACACACACACACACACACACACGCACACACACACTGCAGGTCCTAATTCAGCAGGCCTACTGCAGAGGGCCCATGATTCCATATGTCTTTTTTTTGTTGTTTTGAGACAATGTCTTTGTCTGTTGCCCAGGCTGGAGTGCAGTGGTACAATCTTGGCTCACTGCAACCTCTGCCTCCCGGGTTCAAGCGATTCTCCCGCGTTGGTCTCCTGAGTAGTTGAGATTATAGGTGCATGCCACCATGTCCGGATAATTTTTGTATTTTTAGTAGATTTCGCCATGTTGCTCAGAATGGTCTCAAACTCCTGAACTCAAGCAATACACCAGCCTCGGCCTCCCGAAGTGCTGGGGTTACAGGTGTAAGACACCGGGCCCGGATGATTCTGTATTTCTTTTCTTTTTTTCCTTTTTTTTTTTTTT
>NC_045449.1:50432050-50433445 GCF_002776525.5 Piliocolobus tephrosceles | reverse complement strand
GTTGCCCAGGCTGGAGTGCAATGGCACAATCTCGGCTCACCGCAACCTCCACCTCCTGGGTTCAAGCGATTCTCCTGCTTTAGCCTCCCAGGTAGCTGGGTCTACAGGCATGTGCCACCATGCCCAGCTAATTTTGTGTTTCTTAGTTGAGACAGGGTTTCTCTATGTTGGTTAGGCTGGTCTCAAACTCCTGACTTCAGGTGATCCACCCACCTCGGACTTCCAAAGTGCTAGGATTACAGGCGTGAGCCACTGCGTCCGGCCCAATTCTGTATTTCTTTTTTTCTTTTTTTTTTTTGAGACGGAGTCTTTCTCTGTCACCCAGGCTGGAGTGCAGTGGCCGGATCTCAGCTCACTGCAAGCTCCGCCTCCTGGGTTTACGCCATTCTCCTGCCTCAGCCTCCCGAGTGGCTGGGACTACAGGCGCCTGCCACCTCGCCCGGCTAGATTTTTGTATTTTTTAGTAGAGATGGGGTTTCACTGTATTAGCCAGGATGGTCTCCGTCTCCTGACCTCGTGATCCACCCATCTCGGCCTCCCAAAGTGCTGAGGATTACAGGCTTGAGCCACCGCGCCCAGCCCAATTCTGTATTTCTAACAAGCTCGCAGGTGCTGCTACTGGTCCAGGGAGCACATTTCTTATGCCACTGGGCATAGACGAGAGAGTTGTCCTCACACAAATGAGTGGACTGTATCATCCCCACGGATGTGTTCTAGCCCTGAGAACTGGGAAGGGCTAGTGGCCACCAGAAAGTGTCAGACATCACTCCTGCTCACACCCCAGAACTTGGTCATTCGGCCACATCAAGGTGCAAGGAGGTTAGGAAATGTGATCACCAGCCAGATGGCCGTGTGTCCTGCTGAAAATCAGGAGAGCCACTACAGAGACACAGGGCAGAGAGGATTCTGGGGGATGCTTAGCCTCTCCCGTAGGGAGTTGGGCGTGTAAAGGGGTGGGGTCTTCTTCTTGAGCCTACCTGAGTGGAAGAGAGATGTGTGTCACTTCCCTGTCAGGCAGGGGAAGTGAGAGTGGGCCAAGGGCTGGGCAGGCCCAAGGGACAGTTACGGAGAAAGGCATGTGTATGTGTGTGTATCCATATGTAGAGGCAAGGAAGGCAGCCAAAGGCAAGGTGGCATCTGGTGCCAGAGAGTGAGGAAGCTACCATAGATGAGGGTCTTGTCAACAGGCACAGGAGCCAGCTGGCAGGGGCATCCGCTAGCTACATTTAAGACAATGTAATAGTACAGACAAGCCAGGCGCAGTGGCTCACGCCTGTAATCCTAGTACTTTGGGAGGCTGAGGCGGGAGGATTACCTGATGTCAGGAGTTTGAGACCAGCCTGGCCAACATAGTAAGTCCCCGCCTCTACAAAAAATACAAAAATTAGCTGGCCA
>NC_045449.1:50420497-50431650 GCF_002776525.5 Piliocolobus tephrosceles | reverse complement strand
TTTATTATTATTATTTTTGAGACAGAGTCTTGCTCTGTTGCCCAGGCCGGAGTGCAGTGGCACGATCTCAGCTCACTGCAATCTCCGCCTCCCAGGGTCAAGCAATTTCCAGCTAATTGCTGTATTTTTAGTAGAGATGTAGTTTCACCATGTTGGCCAGGCTGGTCTCGAACTCCTGACTTAAAGTGATCTGCCTGCCTTGGCCTCCCAAAGTGCTAGGATTACAGGCATGAGCCACTGCTCCCGGCCTATACATTGAATTAAAAAAAAGAAAATCCATGTTTAGAAAAAAAAATGTCAGTGTGACCCCTCCTTGATGCTTGGTCCCTGCTGCAAACCTGAGGGAGGGCTTTGCATCCTAACCCAGCAGCTAAGTGCCAAGTGACCTTGGCAAGTCATTTGCCATGTGCTCACATCCCCATCTCACATGATTTTCATCCCTGCCCACCTGGCATCTTGTTTTGAGGATGAAATGGATGACACCTTGAGAGGCTCTGGGAGGCCAGAGTGGCTCCTGTGGGTCAAGGACCCTGGGGAGGAAGTCTCAGGACACCTCCTTCCAGAGCTGCCCTGCTGGGGATTCATGATAATGTGAGCACCACCCAAGCAGGAGGCTTCGGGGGCACCTAGAGCAAAGACCTCCTGAGATTCAGGCTTGGGGAACGATCAGAAAAGCAAGCAAGGCCATGGTGTCTGTGCGGGGTGGTTAAGAGAGAGGGGACAGGGTGAGGGTCTGGGCATGGGGCTGGCAGGATGTTCTGGAATGGGGTGTCATTTTAGTGAAGGCTATTAGAATTAGCCACGAGCGGCCGGGCGCAGTAGCTCACACTTGTAATCTCTGCACTTTGGGAGGCCGAGGTGGGGGGATCACCTGAGGTCAGGAGTTTGAGACCAGCCTGACCAACATGGCGAAACCCCGTCTCTACTAAAAATACAAAAAATTAGTTGGGCATGGTGGCGGGCTCCTGTAATCGCAGCTACTCAGGAGGCTGAGGCAGGAGAATCACTTGAACCCAGGAGGTGGAGGTTGCAGTGAGGTGAGATTACATCACTGCACTCCAGCCTGGGTAACAAGAGTGAAACTCTGTCTCAAAAAAAAAAAAAGAAAAGGATTAGCCATTAGCACCCCCAGATCCTGTGGATTGAGTGACATGGCTGGGATGGTCTCCTTCTGTGGATATCTTCTAGTATGCCTGAGTCTGGCCTCGGGGACAGAAGAGGTGAAGGTGGGAGGGGATACCTGAAGCTGGGAAGCTGGGATCCTTCAGATGTCCAAGAAGTACCCCTGATCGCTGCCCCTTTTTTTTTGCCAGGCAACCATTGGCTTGATCAGGAATCTGGCCCTGTGCCCAGCCAACCATGCCCCACTGCAGGAGGCAGCGGTCATCCCCCGCCTCGTCCAACTGCTGGTCAAGGCCCACCAGGATGCCCAGCGCCACGTAGCTGCAGGCACACAGCAGCCCTACACGGTATGTGAGCTGGTGGTGCCTGTGACATCCTTCCTGGGGGGTCATGTGTCCTCTGTGGGTGTGTGTGTGAATGCAGAGGTCAGTTGCAACTGATGCCAATTCCAAGAGCCTGTGAAGTTCATTCGGCTGACAGCACCTGTCCCACGTCCCCTGCCTCCTCTCGCAGGATGGTGTGAGGATGGAGGAGATTGTGGAGGGCTGCACCGGAGCCCTGCACATCCTCGCCCGGGACCCCATGAACCGCATGGAGATCTTCCGGCTCAACACCATCCCTCTGTTTGTGCAGGTGAGTCTGGGGCCGGCGGGCAGGAGAGGTCCCCCCACCACTGCTTAGAGGGTAAGGTTAGGAGTCCCAGATTTTGGGGGCCTGGACCAGGCATCAAGAGGTCTTTGGAGGCGTTTGGAGGAAAGTGGCCACACCAGATTGACTACTTAGCAAACCCCTGCATAGGCATGGCTTTCTAAGCTTCAAAGCAAGGAAAGAGATCACAAATGGAAAAAACAAAAACAAAAAAAACTTGAGATTCAACCACATAAACATGAAAACCATCTATTTCAGAAAGAACCTTAAAAAAGCATTAAAAAAAAAAAATCAGCAAACTGAGAGAATATGTGCAAGTACCATAACAGACAAGAGTTTAACATCTTTCATGTCAGTGAGCTCATTAACACTAGATTCCAATGGTTAGATGAGGCAGAGTCACAGGTAATTTCAAGGTAGTTCATGAACAACGCTCAGCCCAGTTTAAAGCAGTAACACTTACTCCCCAGTGATGGCCCGTTTTCCACTATGGAATTGCTACAGGGTGGAGGTGGGCAGGGCTGTGGGGTGTGTTGTCCGGCCTGCCTCACCCCTTCCCACCTCTCCCCTGCTTCCCATGTCCCCTCTCCCCAGCTCCTGTACTCATCGGTGGAGAACATCCAGCGTGTGGCCGCTGGGGTGCTATGTGAGCTGGCCCAGGACAAGGAGGCGGCCGACGCCATTGATGCAGAGGGGGCCTCGGCCCCACTCATGGAGTTGCTGCACTCCCGCAACGAGGGCACTGGTGAGCTGGGAGAGGGCAGCTGGGTCCCACTACCCCAGCCATGATGGAGGCTGGCAGACATTTAACCTGGCTTTTCCTCTCCTCTCTGCTCAGCCACCTACGCTGCTGCTGTCCTGTTCCGCATCTCTGAGGATAAGAACCCAGACTACCGGAAGCGTGTGTCCGTGGAGCTCACCAACTCCCTCTTCAAGCATGACCCGGCTGCCTGGGAGGCTGTGAGTATCCTAGGCTGGTCCTCAGTAGTTGGTTGCACAGGTTGTGCACTGCCCAAGGGCAACACTTTTGGGGGTCTCCTACTACTGTCAACTTTATAGATTTTTATTTTGTAGTTGGATCATTTATAATAATTCCTAGCAGATGGAAGTAGTAGGTTGAACCATATATCCACACAGTGCCAATTTTTATTTTGCCCAAATGAGTATACGGTGTTTGAGGAGGGGCTGCTTTTCCGAATTTGCGTGGAGGTGCTGGATAGGCTATGGGCGGTCTTTTCCAGGGTGGAGCAGTGCCCTGCACCCATTCTTGAGTCCTCTGCCTCCTACCCTCCTCCCATGAGCTGCTCTAATCCAGCAGGAGTTCCTGCTCCATGAATGGGGAACCCTCCTCCCTGGGGAGTACTGAGGACACGAGTACATCAGGGCACTGGGTAACCCCATTTCATCATCCTGTATTCCTCCGAGGCCTCTTTGCTTTTCTCTGGCCCCCTCTTTTATTTATTTATTTATTTATTTATTTATTTATTTATGAGACAGAGTCTTGGTCTGTCTCCAGGCTGGAGGGCAGTGGCGTGATCTTGGCTCACTGCAACTTCTGCCTCCTGGTTTCAAGCAATTCTCCTGCCTTAGCCTCCTGAGTAACTGGGACTACAGGCGCATGCTACCACACTCAGCTAATTTTTGTATTTTTAGTAGAGACAGGGTTTCCCCATGTTGGCCAGGATGACCTCAATCTCCTGACCTTGTAATCTGCCCGCCTTGGCCTCCCAAAGTGCTGGGATTACAGGTGTGAGCCACTGTGCCCGGGCTATTTTTTATTTTTTTTGAGATGGAGCCTCGCTCTGTGGCCCAGGCTGGAGTGCAGTGGCGCAATCTCGGCTCACTGCATCCTCTGCCTCCCCGCTCAAGCAATTCTCTTGCCTCAGCCTCCCAAGTAACTGGGATTACAGGTGTGTGCCACCACGCCCAGCTATTTTTTTTGTATTTTTAGTAGAGACGGGGTTTCACCATGTTGGCCAGGCTGGTCTGAAACTCCTGACCTCAAGTGATCCGCCTGCCTTCTCCTCCCAGAGTGCTGGGATTACAGGCGTGAGCCACCACATCTGGCCCAGCCCCTTCTATTAGAAGTATCTCTCCCTGCCCCCCAGCTGAGATCCAGCTTGGAGCCTGCATTTTCAAACCTCTCCTCAATGTTTCTCTCTCCTTTTTCAGGCCCAGAGCATGATTCCCATCAATGAGCCCTATGGAGATGGTAAGTGTGTGCCAGGCTCTTCAGGACCCTGGAGATCCTGGGTGGCTGTGTGGATGTGTGAGGGGGCAATATTATGTCTCCGGGGCCAGAGGACCAGTGGCAACTGCTCTGTGGCATCCACATGTACCCCAGTCTAGATGCCCTGGTGTGGGGTCTGGGGAGGGGGTCAGACCCACCAGGGGTGGGCATGGGTAGAGGAGGCAGCTGAAGGCTGTGCAGACTGCCCCCTGCAGGGTGGCTTGCAGACCCGAGGACCGACCCCCACTTTTCGTCCCCAGACCTGGATGCCACCTACCGCCCCATGTACTCCAGCGATGTGCCCCTTGACCCGCTGGAGATGCACATGGACATGGACGGAGACTACCCCATCGACACCTACAGCGACGGCCTCAGACCCCCGTACCCCACTGCAGACCACATGCTGGCCTAGGCGGCCTGGCCCCAGTACGGCCCCCTCTTTGCAGGCTTTTCCCTCCTCTCTAGAACCTACTTCTGTTGGAGGCTCTCCCATCTCCCCGCTGAAACCTGTGCTTCTCTTTTGGGGGGGGACCCTTTGCTGCTGAGCTTCCCCAAGCACGGCGTGCCCTGGCCTGCCTTCTTCTTGTGTCTTTGGTGGGGGTGGGGAGTCCTGTTCCTGCTGGCCCCTTCTGGGGGTGGTGGGCAGGTGACATGGAGTGGCATGAGCTTCTGTGGATGCAGGTCCACTGAGCCCCTGACCCCTGTCTGTCCCTGCTCCCCCAACAGGTGCGGTTCCTCATCTGAGAGGCTCTCCGTGCAGGCGATGGGGCAAGACGGAAAAGTGCCTGAGCTGGGGAAGCCGGGGCGTGACTTCCTGCTGCACCCCGCGCCTCCAGAGGTCCTCCGTAGGGTCTTTCTTGGGATAGTGTTCTGCTCCTGCTTTTCTGTCCTGGGCATGGGTCCAGGGCCTAACACCCTCTCCCCACCCCTGTGGCCCTGGCCACTAAAGCTTCAGACTCAAGCACCCTTTCTGTTTCCCCCCAGCAAGCCCCCCAAACTCCCAGCCTCCCCGCCAAACTCCCAGCCTCCCTGTCTCCAGCTGCCTGGGCCTGGAAGGGCTTTGGTTCCTTCTCTGGGTCTGATTTTCTCACTGAACTCCACTGACCAACTGCCCTAAGCCCCCAGGGTCTCCAGGGCCCAGGTTCAAGACCCAACCCCCCGAAATCCAAAGCTTCTCTTGAAAAGTTCAGGGACCGTCCAGGGGAGATGGGGAGGAGATATGGAGTGAGTCACCTGCTCCAGGAGACGCCGACTTCTCTCTCCAGGATGCTTAGTTGGCTTTGCCCACCCCTCACTCCCCGGGGAGCTCTGAGGACAGCTCCCTCACACCCCTGTCCCACCCACACAGCTGCCCCAGCTGACCCTGAGAAGTGCTCTTGGCTGACCCCTCTGGTGTGTGGTGAGGGGCTTTCTCTTCCCCTTCCTGTTTCAGACCCCCCCATCTCCCGCACATGGTGTGGGGGGCTGGGGGAGGTCCCAGCAGAGTGTTTTATTATTATCGCTTTATGTTTTTGGTTATTGGTTTTTTTGTATAGACCAAAGCAAAGAAAATAAAAATAACACAGATGCGTTGGAGGCTGTTTAGGGGAGTGGGGTGGGAAAGTCGAGGGGCTTCCCTTGCAGCCTGGCGCCCTCCTTGGCTGGGCCCTGCGGGTTCTCAGGGCCGCCTTGCATGTGGGACGAACTAGAAGAGGTGAGCTGGGGAGCCAGGAGTGTTGGAGGAGCCGGAGTGGGTTTAACCCGATATGTGCTTGTAGGGCGAGGACGGGGGAAGAGGTGAATGGGATGAGTCCCTCACTTCGGGAGGCCAGGCCTTGTTTCTCTCTCAAACAGGCGAGCTCCTGGCTGGCTCTCCTCCCGTCCAGCCTTAAAGTGAATATGGCAGATGTCCCTGTGCTTAACGCTCCCTGAGGCTTATGGCCTGGAGTCCAGACCCCTTGTTGGTCGACTGTGGGCCCACCCCAGCTCCTGTCCACCTCCCCTCTGTCTTCCCCCCACCACCTACTCTGCCCTCAGCCATGCCCGGGACAGCCAGCAGCCCCCTCCTGTTCTTTGTCCATGCTGTTCCCGCTGTCTGGGTGCCTCCGCTGTTCACCTGCTGGGATCGGCTCAGACCTGACTCCAGGAACACCTGCTCCATGACCTCCACCCCCAGCAGGGATGAGCGGGTGCCCCTCCTCCTGTGCTCCACGATGCCCCGTGCACAGCTGTCATTTCACCCATCACGTTGGTCTGTCCTTCAGCTCATGTGACAGTTCCCCCACCCACAACCCCAAATTCTCCTTTCTGAGGGGAGGCTGGTTACAATGCACCCGGTAAACCTGAGAACCTGCATCGCCTGTGCACCTGCCCAGGGCCCGATGCCTTCTTTCTGTGCCCGCCTGGAGCTCAGGGCAGTGGAGGGAGGCCGTGGCCTCATTCACAGAGGATTGGTGGGACGTGGGGCTGGGGCTGGAGACAGGGAGGTGCTTCCAATTAGGGGCTGGCTGTAAGGTCCCGACACGAGGGAATGAGACAGCTGAGCTCTGCCGACTAGAGCGGGGGGAGTAGGGAGGGGATAGAGTTTTCAGAGCTCCAGAGGATCTGAAAATCTAACAGTGCCTCTGCTCCTTTTTCTTTCTTTGTTTTTTTTTTTTTTTGAGACTGAGTTTCACCCTTATCTCCCAGGCTGGAGTGCAATGGCACAATCGCGGCTCACTAGAACCTCTGCCTCTTGGGTTCAAGTGATTCTCCTGCCTCAGGCTCCCCAGTAGCTGGGACTACAGGCATGCATCACCACGCCCGGCTAATTTTTGTATTTTTAGTAGAGATGGAGTTTATCCATGTTGGCCAGGCTGGTCTTGAACTCCTGACCTCAGATTCTCCACCCGTCTCAGCCTCGCAAAGTGCTGTGATTACAGGCGTGAGCCACCGTCCCCGGCCAACAATGCCGTTTAAATGTGCTCCGTGTTCAGGACCCTGGCAGGAAACACTTGAATTGGGTGATTTGAGGAGATTGTGGTAAGGGGACAGTTTACAAAGGTGTGGGCATGTATAGGAAAAGGCAAGGGATAGGACAGGGCGCCGGGCTATTTATAGTGATATGACCTTTGGCCTGATACCGGGAGGAGTGGGGTGCTCCCTGGGACAAGACCCTGTGGATGAGGCTTCCTGACAAGGGGAGGCTGTGAGCAGGCTCCCTCCTACCAGAGCTCCCTACTGGCCCAGCCCAAGCAGAAACCAGAGCCCATTCACATCCATTCCTGTCATCTCCCACCACCCAGCGCAGAGTAGAGGTCTGGAGAAGCCAATGAAAATAGATAACTGCCACATGGACACCATTTCCCCCACCCCAGCTTTCCAAAAGAGGGCCAGAGGCACCCCACAGAAAAGGACTACTCTCTCAAGCCTCGTGACAGGTGCTGAGGACAAGGGAAAGGAGAGAGCTAAGTCCCCATGCTAAGGGGCAGTGCTAGATTTGAGCTTCACAGTAAGCCCTCAGCTTCCTGGCAGCCTGGCCAAAATGGGAAACTTAAAGCCAGTTAATTCCTTTCCTTCCTTCCCTCCTTCCCTCCTTCCCTCCTTCCCTCCCTCCCTCTCTCCCTCCCTCCTTCCTTCCTTCCTTTTCTTCCTTTTTTTTTTTTTTGACAGAGTTTCGCTCTTGTTGCCCAGGCTGGAGTGTAGTGGCGCGATCTCGGCCCACTGCGACCTTTCCCTCCCAGGTTCAAGAGATCCTCCTGCTTCAGCCTCCCTGAGTAGCTGGGATTACAGGCATGCACCACCATGCCCAGTTAATTTTAAATTTTTAGTAGAGACCGGGTGCGGTGGCTCAAGCCTGTAATCCCAGCACTTTGGGAGGCCGAGACGGGTGGATCACGAGGTCAGGAGATCAAGACCATCCTGGCTAATGCGGTGAAACCCCGTCTCTACTAAAAAATACAAAAAACTAGCTGGGCGCGGTGGCGGGCGCCTGTAGTCCCAGCTACTGGGGAGGCTGAGGCAGGAGAATGGCGTAAACCCGGGAGGCGGAGCTTGCAGTGAGCTGAGATCTGGCCACTACACTCCAGCCTGGGCGACAGAGCTAGACTCCGTCTCCAAAAAAAAAAAAAAACAATAAATTTTTAGTAGAGATGGGGTTTCTCCATGTTGATCAGACTAGTCTCAAACTCCCAACCTCAGGTGATCTGCCTGCCTCGGCCTGCCAAAGTGCTGGGATTACAGGCGTGAGCCACCGTGCCCGACCAGGCCAGTTAATTTCAATGCAGTGAGTTGGCCACTTCAGTTTTCATGGAAGAGCTAACTGAGCCTTGCAACCTTGAGAAAGTCAGTTCGCTTCTCTGAACGTCTGTTTCCTCACCTGTAAAATGAGGATGATGCCTTCTTCATGTACCTACTGTGAGGATGAAAAGAGAAAGTACAGGGATTCCAGGTAGGCAGAAGAGGGGAAAGGTTTTGCCTTTTTGATGTTCAGAACGGGCATCCACTCTGGGGACTTATCTGGACCTTGGCCTGAGCTATGTCACATGCCCATCCTTTGCTGCAAAGAGAGCTGGGAAATGGAGACTATTTTAGCTGCATACAGTACCTCCTTGGTAAGAACCAGGGGTTTTTATTTGTTTGTTTTATTTTTAAGAGACAGGGTCTTGCTGTGTTGCCCAGGCTGGAGTGCAATGGCATGATCACAGCTCACTGCAGCCTTGAACTCCTGAGTTCAAGTGATCCTCCTGCCTTAACCTCATGTGTAATTGGGATTACAGACTACAGGTACACACCACAATGCCTGGCTCATTTTTTTTTTTTTTTTTTGGTAAATGATTTGTAAAGATGGAGTCTGGCTATGTTGGCCAGACTGGCCTTGAGCTCGTGGTCTCTAGCAATCCTTCCACCTTGGCCTCCTAAGGTTCTGGGATTCCAGATGTGAGCCACTGCACCTGGCATAAAACTCAGGGTTCCAACACTAGGAAAGAAAAAGATGGATAAGGCATTGGGTACATCACCACAGGGGTCTGCCACAGATAGGAACAAGTCTCCTCAGACTAACTTTGCCTCTTTTTCAGTAGGCTTGGTCAGGGAGGTGGCAGGAGAGCTCTGGGTGTCTGGGTTTCAGCAAGACCAGAGGGGAAATGCAGGCTTCGGTGATGTGAGCGGGCTTGGTGGAGCAGCCATCCCCAGGGAGTAGCAGACGTAGCCCTGTCCATCTGGAGAAAGCTCTCTATCTGCCATCTGCCAAGGCCTACATTTCTATGCCAGAATCTACAATACCAATGGAGACAGAGATAGAACTATCAGAAAGGCAGGTCCCACACTGAATGACGTGTTAAAACAAGTCTTAAAAATAATTTATCAGCTGTGAAACTCAAACTGCTCTTAAAAATTGTGTTCATCCAGGTGTGGCAGCACAGCCCTATAGTTCCAGCTACTTAGGAGGCTGAGGTGAGAGGATCACTTGAGCCCAAGAATTTGAGACCGGCCTGGGACACATAGTGAGATCTGGCCTCCTAGTGTTGTTTATTTATTTACTTATTTCCATACTTACTGGGAGGTGAGAATAGAGATCCCTGTTTATCAGCATGGAGACAGTGACACATACGGGAAAAAAATGTAAAGTTTATTTTGGCATTTACACTATAAGGTCACTGGTGGTTACTCTGAGTAACCACAGAGTTACAGGTGATTTAAAATGTTTTTGCTGTGACCAGGCACAGTGACTCACGCCTGTAATCCCAGTGCTTTGGGAAGCCAAGGCAGGTGGATCACGAGATCAGGAGTTCAAGACCAGCCTGGCCAAGATGATGAAACCCCATCTCCCCTAAAAATACTACAAATGTAAATAAATAATATACTTATTTCCATATTAGCTGGGTGCAGTGGCAGGTGCCTGTAATCCCAGAGGGTGGAGGTTGCAGTAAGCCAAGATCGTGCCACTGCACTCCAGTCTGGGCGACAGAGTGAGACTCCATCTCACACACACACAAAAAAGAATATTTTTGCTGTCAGGCAAGGTGGCTCACGCCTGTAATCCTAGCACTTTGGGAAGCTGAGACAGGCAGATCACCTGAGTGGGAGTTCGAGACCAGCCTGACCAACATGGAGAAACCCCATCTCCACTAAAAATACAAATTAGCTGGGCGTGGTGGCACATGCCTGTATTCTTAGTTGCTCGGGAGGCTGAGGCAGGAGAATCGCTTGAACCCAGGAGTCAGAGGTTGTAGTGAGCCGAGATCACACCATTGCATCTCCAGCCTGGGCAACAGGAGCAAAATTCCGTCTCAAAAAAAAAAATGTGTTTGCCTATCTATATTTAAGAAATATTACCTTGTCATATACAAATGCTCAAAAACATTTAAAGGAACTTTCTATTAGGAAAAAATTCAAACATACATAAAAGTAGAGACCGGGCATGGTGGCTCACACCTGCAATCCCAGCACTTTGGGAAGCCTAGGCGGGAGGATCACCTGAGGTTGGGAGTTCAAGACCAGCCTGACTAACATGGAGAAACCCCGTCTCCACTAAAAATACAAAATTAGCCGGGCGTGGTGGCACACACCTGTAATCCCAGCTCCTTGGGAGGCTGAGGCAAGAGAATCACTTAAACCCAGGAGGTGGAAGTTGCAGTGAGCTGAGATCGCACCACTGTACTCCAGCCTGGGTGACAGAGCAGGACTCTGTCTCAACAGACAAACAAACAAACAAACAAAAAAAACTGGATGCGGTGGCTCACGCCTATAATCCCAGCACTTTGGGAGGCCAAGGCAGGCGGATCACCTGAGGTCAGGAGTTCGAGACCAGCCTGACCAACATGGAGAAACCCCGTCTCCACTAAAAATACAAAATTAGCTGGGCGTGGTGGTGCGTGCCTGTAATCTCAGCTACTTGGGAGGCTGAGGCAGGAGAATCACTTGAACCTGGGAGGCGGAGGTTACAGTGAGCCAAGATCATGCCACTGTACTCCAGCCTGGGCAACAAGAGCAAAACTCTGTCTCAAAAATAAAATGAAACAAAACAAAACAAAAAAACCAAAAAAGTAGAGAGAATATAGGCTGGGCATGGTGTCCCACGCCTGTAATCCCAGCACTCTGGAAGGCCAAGGCAGGTGGATTGCTTGAGTTTGAGACCAGTCTGGGCAACATGACAAAACCCCATCTCTATTAAAAAAAAAAAAAAAAAAAAAAA
>NC_045449.1:50358957-50420397 GCF_002776525.5 Piliocolobus tephrosceles | reverse complement strand
TTGTCTCTTTTTGTTGGTTTGTTTGTTTATTTTGAGATGGAGTCTCACTCTGTCACCAAGGCTCCACCTCCCGGGTTCACGCCATTCTCCTGCCTCAGCCTCCCGAGTAGCTGGGACTACAGGCACCCACCACTGCACCCGGCTAACTTTTTGTATTTTTAGTAGAGACAGGGTTTCACCGTGTTAGTCAGGATGGTCTCGATCTCCTGACCTTGTGATCTGCTCGTCTCAGCCTTCCAAAATGCTGGGATTACAGGCGTGAGCCACCGCACCCGGCCTGCCTGGCTAATTTTTGTATTTTTAGTAGAGACGGGGTTTTGCCATGTTGGCCAGGCTGGTCTCGAATTCCTGACCTCATGATCCGCCTGCCTCGGCCTCCCAAAGTGCTGGGATTACAGGTGTGAGCCACCGCACCTGGCCATGAGGGTCTTTGTTAATACACTAAATTATAAGACCTAACAGTGGGCTCGTAAGTACTATTATGTGGAAGCAAATCCAGTAACCATAGGCAGCCCCAGGGGACGGGAGAGGGAGAGTCGCCTAGCTCTTTCTCTGAACTGGGAGGCCATGGACAGCACATGGCCTGTTGGTAAGACAAGCCTTTGTGATCTTCCCTCCCCGATACTTCCCAGCTGTGTGGCCTTGGATAAGTTGCTTGACCTCTCTGGGCTTCTGTTTTTCATCTATAATGTAGTAATATTTTTTTCCTTCCAGTGATGATAAAATGAAATATATCCAAAATATGGCACCTAGTCAGGTCTCAGTGAATGTGTATTTATTCCTCTGTCTCTGTCCACAACCCCACAAATTGTCCCTGGAAGGGCTCAGAGCCTGGACATGGACACAGGGATGAGAGGGAGTTGTTGACTCTGGGGACAGAGGTCAGGGAGCGAAGGGCTCCTTGGTGTTATCCCTGAGCCTGGAGGTAGCTCAGGGAGGCCAAAGGGCCAGAGAACATCCTTCTAGGCTCAGCACCACCTGGCATTGCCTGTCCAGCAGGCTGGGCGCGGCTGATGGCCCTGCCCTCCTCACAGTGGGTGCTGTGGTCCCCCCACTCCCAGCTGCTTCCCGCGGAGCCTCCCAGGTCAGGGTACTGCCGACCTGCTGGATCCACCTCCCTATCAGGCCAGCCCAGGCCTCCTGCTCTGGTCCCTGGGGAAAGGAGCAGGGCTGGGCTGAGGGCTCTAGGGAAGAAGTAGGCACCTGGCTGTGCTGAGGGCCACTCCCTGGGGATCTGTGGCTCACATCCTGGCCAGGCTCCACCCTCTCCCACAGGTGCCCCTTGAGGGTTCCTGGTGGGGCTCACTTGTGCCAGGGGATGTGGAGCCCTGGTTTGGGAGTCCAGAGTCCTAGGATCTCACCCTGAGCAGAAGTCACTTCCCTAGGGCGATTACCACTCCCGCTGTCCATACCCAGAGAATCCACTGACGTGTTCATTCAACAAGTATTTATTAGATGCCTTATTAGAATCCTGAGAATACAAAAGTGAGCCAAACAGATACTGCTCTCATTGTTACTAAATAGATCATCTTGTCAATGACATCATCTTACCCTGTGAACGGGCAGAGTTGGGAGAGAATGCCAAGGGAGAGGAGGACACAGAGAAGCCCCATCTGGCACAGGGGACCTAACACAGGTGAGCCCCACCAGGGAGGGCTTCTCGGAGGAGGAGTCAGACATCAGAACCAAGAGCAGGAGTGAGCCTGTGTGGGAGGTGGGGCCTTTCTCCAGGATGGGAGCCCCCACATGGGGAAGAACTTCGGAGTGGGGGTCAGTACTTTCCACCTGAGGTCCTGGCCACCTCAGCCCCTTGCCCTCGCCCCTGGCACTTGCTCTCTGTCCTCTCTCTCCTTGCCTCTCTCCCTTTCAGTCCTGGCCAGCAGCCGGGCCATGGAAGACAGAAGGCAGAGGGCTCAGGGCCCCAGCTGCCCCCAGCACCTTGTTACCTCTTTGCTCCAGGCCAGAGGGGCTCAGTGGCCCAGGAATTGGGCTGCGCTCTTTAAGAAGAGGAGAAAAGTTAAAGGGAGTCAGGCGTGGTGGCTCACGCCTGTAATCCCAGCATTTTGGGAGGCCGAGGCTAGGTAGATCACTTGAGGTCAGGAGTTTGAGACCAGCCTGAGCAAAATGGTGAAACCCTGTCTCTACTAAAAATACAAAAAAACTGGCCGGGTGCGGTGTCTCACGCCTGTAATCCCAGCACTTTGGGAGGCCAAGGTGGGCAGATCATGAGGTCAAGAGATTGAGACCATTCTGGCCAACATGGTGAAACCACGTCTCTACTAAAAATACAAAAATTAGATGGGTGTGGTGGCACACGCCTGTAGTCCCAGCTACTTGGGAGGCTGAAGCAGGAGAATCGCTTAAACCTAGGAGGCAGAGGCTGCAGTGAGCCGAGATCATGCCACTGAACTCCAGCCTGGGCGACAGAGTGAGACTCCCTCTCGAAAAAAAAAAAAAAAGAAAAGTTAAAGGGGAACCCCTGGGGATGTGGAGGGGCTTGGGCCCTCAAGCCCCCCATTCTCTGCTGATGTGAGGAGGGACTGTACCTGGGTGCTGCAGTGGGGGTGAGGGCTATGGCGGCCATTGCCTGCTTCTGGAGGGGAAGGCCTGGATCAGAGACCACTGCAGATCGGGGAGGGCCCCCAAAAGGCCTGTAGGAGACAGCAGGACTGCGGCAGGGGTGAGGAGGTCTCCCCTGTCCCTAGTTCAGGGTGCCTCTCCACCCTGCTCCCCTGCAAAAAGTAACCCTGGTGCCTGGCCCCACCCAGGTCCCTGGCACTGACCTTTAGGGGCTCTTTCTATGACCTACCCTGTTCCAGGTGATTTTTTCCAGGGTCAGGCCAGGGGAGGGGTCAGGAGGAAGGGCCTGAACCACCTGTGTGCTGCCCAGGGCTGGGCACCAGAGTGAATGTGCCCAAGTTCAGGGGGATGTGCACAATTAGATGGTGGGTGGTCTGGCTTTGCAGCCTGGCAAGTCTTCTGCACCCTCCCATCCTCTTTTGGGTCCAGGAGGGTCCGTGGGTGCACACTGGGAGGGAGGGCAGGAGGCCGAGGGTCTCTGCTGTGTCTGATTTCTCCCCCAGACCAGAAGCAGGAAAGGGAGGGGGCAGTGGACAGAGGAAAACCACTTGAGAGGCCTGGATCAGAGACCGCCCCGGGTCTCCTGGACAGCCCTAGGCCATCGAAAGGGTAGCCAGGCCAAAATGCTTACTTCCAGAATGACCGGGCCCTGAGCCCTGGTTTCTCCATCTGTAAAATGGAGTCACCGTCCCTACTCCACCTGCTGTGGGGCGACTGAGCCTGTAGGTGAGGAAGCCACGTGGGGAGGTATGCGGGCTGGCACTGCCCTCTGGTGGCCATAGCCAGAGTTGCTGGCTGCCAGTGCACTGACCTAGAGGGTGTGGTCAGCTGGGGGAGCTTTCAGGGTCTCCCAACTTCATCTCTGTCTTCTCCATCCCACTGCCTTCTTCCCCCTCAAACTCTCCAGGGGGTTCCCAGGGCTTCTTCCTTATGGACCAGAAACAATTTAATTCAGCAGGAGTGTAATAGGCTTCTTCTGTATGCCCAGTTCTGTGCTTGGTGGTTGGGGCTGCAGAGATGTCCAAGGCACAGAGAGACAGGCCAGGAAGCTGGGCTGTGGGAGGACCACTCGGCAGAGCCTACGGAGCTGCAGTCTCACGGAAGCCTGGGCTGTGCTGATGCCACCTCCTCATGTTCTTCAACCTCACTGTCGCAGCAAACCCTGGGGTTGTGTCTCCTTCAAGCTTTCTGCTGACAAAGAAACCATAGAAAACATGCAGACTTTGGGCTGGGCGCGGTGGCTCACGCCTGTAATCCCAGCACTTTGAGAGACCAAGGTGGGGCGGATCACCTGAAGTCGGGAGTTTGAGACAAGCCTGACCAACATGGAGAAACCCCGTCTCTACTAAAAATACAAAATGAGCCGGGTGTGGTGGTGCATGCCTGTAATCCCAGCTACTTGGGAGGCTGAGGCAGGAGAATCGCTTGAACCCGGGAGGTGGAGGATGCGGTGAGTCGAGATTGTGCCACTGCACTCCAGCCTGGGCAACAAGAGCGAAACTCCGTCTCGAAAAAAAAAAAAAAAGAAAGAAAGAAAAGAAAACATGCAGACTTGGAACAAGGAGAACAGGTTAGCTTATGAAAGTTCCTCCATTTCCAGAATTATTCTGGGAGATGGGCTGTCTTTTCTGCACCTGCTTTCTCCTCCCTGAGGGAACATTTCCATCAGCATGTAAACATACTGTCTTCTCTCCCATCTTCAAAACACACTCCCCAGCGTTCACATCCTCCTTCAGCTCCTGTGCCCTCTTCCAGCCCTCCTTTCTTGCAGATTTCTTCAATACAGTTTTCTATACTCCCTTCCTTCCTTCCCTCTCTCCCTCCCTTCCTTCCTTCCTTCCAACAGGGTCTTGCTCTGTCACCCAGGCTGGAGTGCAGCCTCGAACTGTGCTCAGGTGATCCTCCCACCTCAGCCCCTTAAGCAGTACAGGTATGCACCACCATGCCCAGAAAAAAATTTTTTTTTTTGAGACAAAATTTCGCTCTTGTTGCCCAGGCTGGAGTGCAATGGTGCAATCTTGGCTCACTACAACCTCCGCCTCTCGGGTTCAAGTGATTCTCCTGCCTCAGCCTCCCAAGTACCTGGGATTACAGGCACCTACCACCATACCATGCTCAGCTAGCTTTTTGTATTTTTAGTAGAGGTGGAGTTTCACTATGTTGGCCAGGCTGGTATCGAACTCCTGACCTCAGGCAACCCACAGGCCTAGGCTTCCCAAAGTGCTGGGATTATAGATGTGAGCCACTGTGCCTGGCCAAGTTTTGTATTTTTTTGTAGCGACAGGGTTTTGCTATATTGCCCAGGTTGGCCTCAAATTCCTGGGCTCAAGCAATTGACCCTCCTAAGCCTCCCAAAGTGCTGGGATTATAAGTGTCAGCCACAGCGCCCAGGCTTCTTTCTGTTTTCATTTTGTTACCTCCCGTTATTTCCTCACCCCTCTTTGGTCTCTCTCACCTCCACTACCAGGACCGCTTTCTTTTTTTTCTTTTTCTTTTTTTGGCAGAGTCTTGCTCTGTTGCCCAGGCTGGAGTGCAGTGGTGGAATCTTGGCTCACCGAAACTTCTGCCTCCTGGGTTCAAGCAATTCTCCTGCCTTAGCCTTCCAAGTAGCTGGGTTTACAGGCTTGCACCACCGCACTGAGCTAATTTTTGTATTTCAGTAGAGATGGGGTTTCACTATGTTGGCCAGGTTGGTCTTGAACTCCTGACCTCAGGTGACCCACCCGCCTTGGCCTCCCAAAGTGCTAGGATTACAGGTGTAAGCCACTGTGCCTGGCCCCGCAAGACCGCTCTTGCCGAGGGTGCCCATGACCCCAGTTTGCCAAGCTGAGTCTCTATCCTCAGTCTTTGACCAGCAGCACCACCCAACACTGGTGGCCACTCTCCACGTGAAACATTTTCTTTACTTTCTAGGACCCAACTTTCCTGGTTTTCCTCTACTTCACTGCCCCACTCATCCCAGTCTTCTTTTTGATGCCTCCTCTTCCTCTTTCTGCCCTCTGAATCCTAGGGGGGTTAATCTTGGGCGCTCTTATCTGTCTTCTCTCAGTCTCTTGGGGGATCTTACCCAGTCTCAGCCTTAAATGGCCATCAAAGAGCAATGACTCCTACATTTAAATCTGCAGTCCGGTCTCTCCCCTACACTTGGAATTATACAGCTAATTGTCTACCCAACATTTCCAGTAGGATACTTTAAAATGTTTTTTATTTATTTATTTGTTTATTTTGAGGGGGAGTCTTGCTCTGTATCCCCAGCTGGAGTGCATTAGCACGATCTCAGTTCATTGCAACCTCTACCTCCCAGGTTCAAGCAATTCTCCTGCCTCAGTCTCTTGAGTAGCTGGGACCACAGGCGCACGCCATCATGCCCGGCTAATTTTTGTATTTTTGGTAGAGACAGGGTTTCGCCATGTGGCTAGGCTTGTCTGGAACTCCTGACCTCAGGTGATCCGCCTGCCCCGGCCTCCCAAAGTGCTGGGATTACAGGCGTGAGCCACTGCGCCTGGGTACAGGGAGACTTTTAAGCGGCGTCTCCCAAGGAGAACAGGGGTTCGCCAGCATGGCAAGAGGAGGGCAAAGCGAATTAGGGTTGGAGGTGAAGAACTAGTTAATCCAATCAAATGGAAGATGTCGAGTGGCGCGAGCACTGGGGTGTGAGCGCGAGGGTCAGGGTTGCAGAACCAGGCGGGGCAGCACGTTGGAAGCGCACTGGAGCTTGGAATGTCTCTCCCAGTCAACCAGCAAAGACGCAGCGCTGCCCTAATGCACTGGCCACCCCAGACCGTATGCACAACGCTGGGTTGGCAGCTTTTACACCAGGTAAGGCACCCGGAACCCTGGAGCGGGAGCAGGGAAGGGATCGCCCCCAGCCGGGGTCCCGCGAGTCCGGGGGCAGCCGCGGCTTTGGGCAGAACCATCTCCGGAGATAGAGAGGGGAGAAGAAATCTTTCGCTCCCATCCCAACTCGGAGCCATCCGGAACCTGCACTCGCCCTTCTTGCCCTCCTTTTCTTACTGTGCTCTGTTCCGTCACCACTAGCTCCCCCCCGCGCTACTCTGAGTCCCGCTTGCTACTAGTTGCTTCTCGCCAGCCCCCACCCCTACGCGTGGTCCTGCCCGGCGGCTGGCGCAGGTTATAAAGGTCCCGCCGCGGCAGCGGACAGCGGACCAAAGATGCGCCCGAAGGTGTCCGGGAGGGGCTGCGCTGGGTGCTGGCCGGGACCCGCACCCGCACCCTGACCCGGACCCCCAGCAGCACTCACCTGTGCAACCTCGCTCTCAGCCAGTCCCACTCTGGAGCCCTCTGCGCAGCCGCAGGGACGGGGCACTGGACAGACAGCAGGATCCGGAGCTGCCTCTGGATCCCAAGCCCTTTCGGAAGCCGGCACCGGAGCTCGCCCGGCCTCCGAGGCTGGAGCCAAAGCAGGAGCCCGGCGCCAGTCTGCATTCTCGGCCATCCAAGGGGATGTCCGGTCTGTGCCCAACAATTCGGACGCGCCGTGGGGCCGCTTCGTATTCCAAGGGCCGTTTGGTTCCCGGGCCACTGGCCTGGGACTGGAAAGGCAGCGGGCATCTGGAAGACACCAGCCGCCTACTTTGGCCGGCGACCCGGGGTGTCCGGCCCTGAGCGCGCCGCCTTTATTGGGGAGCTGGAAGAAGGTAAACCGGGCCCCCGGGGTCCTGGACGGCGTGGGGACTGGGGCACCTCCAGGGAGGAAGTGGCCCCATCGGGTCCAGGCGCCCCGCCCCCTCTGGCACACAGTGTCACCCGTCCACCACCCCCGCGATGTCACTGCGGCATCTGTCTGGTCACCCCTTCCCCATCTCCTCCTCCGCTTTTGTCCCCTGGTTTGTGCCCGAGTCAGGTCCTGGGGCCTGCGCGCTCGTCCACCCGCCTCCCCGCGCCTCTTGCTGCGGCAGATCTGCCCCTCCTCAGCGCCCCTCTCCTGGGTCTACCGCAGTGCCAGGAGAGGGGCGGGGGGCTGCGGGAGGGCGCTGCCCGCGCTGGCCGACCGGGCTTGCGTGCGATGGAGGGGTGGGTGCGCGAAGGGGGGTGTTTTGCCCACTTTTTGGTTGAGGGTATGGGGGCAAGGTCGCGCTCTTCTCCCCGCCCCTTCTATCCTTCTGTCCTCCTGCGGGTCGGGGGAGATCCCTGGATTGGGCCTAGAGGCTCGAGTGTCCCCTAATCTGGTGAAGTCTTCCTCCTGTCCTCTGCACACGCAACAGGTGCAGGGTAAGTGGCTGCGTCTGTTTGACCCAGGAGACTCCATTGCACTGCCTTCTGGGTAGGGAGTGATGAGCCAGTCTGAGGCTATACTTCCCCTGGCTGTCTCCATTCTCCTAGGCGCCAGGGACCCAGGTGTCGGAAGAGCCCAGTTTCTGAGCCTGGGGGACTGTGACTCGCTTACTTCAGGCTCCTCCAGGGGTAAAAAAAAAAAAAAAAAAAAAGCCGGGCGCGTGGTCTCATGCCTGTAATCCCAGCTAGCACTTTGGGAGGATGAGGCGGGCAGATCATAAGGTCAGGAGTTCTAGACCAACCTGGCCAACATGGTGAAACCCTGTCTCTACTAAAAATACAAAAATAAGCCGGGCGTGGTGGCTGGGGTTATACATACCCGCCACGAGGCAGAAGAGGAACAAGAAGGCGGGCGTGTACAATCCCAGCTACTCGGGAGGCTGAAGCAGGAGAATTGCTTGAATCTGGGAGGCAGAGGTTGCAATGAGCCGAGATCACGCCATTGCACTCCATCCTGGGGGGTAAGAGCGAAACTTTGTCTCATAAAAACAAAACAGAAAAACCCCAAAACCCAGTCCACTTGGCCCTGGGAGCAGGGAAAGGAGTGTTGAGTGACAAGGGGTAAGGGAAGGATGTGGGGGGCAGGAGGGGAGCCCATTCTTCTCTCCTGATGACCCTTGTTGGAGAACTGAGGATAGGATGGGAAACAGCTGGTTGCTGGTAGCATCTGCTCCTTTTTGCTGACCTGGCTGGGCCTTTTCTCCCCACCTGCCTCCTCCTGCAGCACTGTGTCCTAACCTGCATCCGCCAGTCAAAAAGATTACCCAGGAAGACGTCCAAGTGATGTTATATTTGCTGGAGGAGGTGTGTACTGTCTTCCTGATTCAGGCAGGCCCTTATTCTAATTCTGTCCTGTCCTGTAGGGGTGGGGGTCTTGTTTATTTCCTGATTGGTAGTCTCTCTGGGGGCCCAGGTAAGGGTCCTTCTTATGGAAGACAGGTCGATGTGGGATGTTCAGGCTGGAAGAGCTCTCAGAGCCAATCTGGTCTGATCTTCTTTTTCCATGAGGGGAAACTGAGTCAGGTTCCACAGTGGGTTAATGGCAGACTCTGGTCTAGTACCCTAGAGAACTAGGGGATGGGGAGGGTTCTCTTAGGGGCCTAGCCTCCCTCTGACCCCTGTGTCCGCCCCCACCAGCTTCTCCCACCTGTCTGGGAGATCCCAGACACTGGGAGAGCATTACCTATGGGTGATGGTCCTGTTACAGAGAGAGAGGGACCTGAACTCTGCAGCTCGCGTCGGCCAGTTCCCGGTGAAACAGAACAGTGTTTTGATGGAGGAGAACAGCAAGCTGGAAGCCCTGCTGGGCTCAGCCAAGGAGGAGGTAACTGGGTGGGGAGGAGAGGATAGGGGGCCAGTCTACACCCACCTCATGCCAGGACCCTTTCCTGCCCCTACCACTCCCAGCCCATGGCTCCTCTCTCTTCCTGCCAGATTTTACACCTCAGACACCAGGTGAACTTGCGGGATGACCTCCTCCAACTCTACTCAGATTCTGATGAGGAGGATGAGGAGGAAGAGGAGGAAGCAGAGGAAGACCAGCAGCCTGCTCATGCCTGTGATGCCCCCAAGCTGTGAGTTCCTGCCTTTGCACCTGTGAGTCCTTTCTCTGAGCCTCAGTTTCCTCATTTGTTAGGAGGGACACAGGTGATGTGCTTGCCGGCAGGGTTGCTGGAACTAGTTGAGAACACCGCTCTTAGCCCTGGTGGGGAGGCCCTGGGTGGGCTGGGAACTGGGAAGCCCCGCTCTCGGCACCCTGACTCGCATTCCTCCCTCCCCTAGGATTTCGCAGGAGGCGTTGCTGCACCAGCACCACTGCCCACAGCTGGAAGCCTTGCAGGAGAAGCTGAGGCTGCTGGAAGAGGAGAATCATCAGCTGAGAGAAGAGGTGAGAATGGGGGAGGAGGGCGTGCCCGCTAGCAGGGGGTGTTGATTTCCCTGTCTCTTCCTCTCTCCCTCCCTCCAGGCCTCTCTACTTGGCACCCTTGAGGATGAGGAACAGATGCTCATACTGGAATGTGTGGAGCAGTTTTGTACGTAATGTTGTCACTCGGGTTGGGGGGCTGTCCCAAGGAGCAAAGAAAAGAACTCAAGATGCGGAGTATGGAGATCCAAGTTCAAGTCCCAGGTCTGGCACTCCTAGCTGTGTGAACTTGGACACATTCCTTGACCTCTCTGAACCTTTGTCTTTAGAATGGGGACTAATTGTCTCAGCCCCACTGACCTCTCCAGGGTTTATGAAAATTAAGAGTGTCAACAGCTGAGGAGGTACTTTGTGCAAACTATAAAGAGCTCTACAGAAGTTGTGGGTCTCAGGCCAGGCGCGGTGGCTCATGCCTGTAATCCCAACCCTTTGGGAGGCTGAGACAGGCAGATCACTTGAGGTCAGGAGTTTGAGACCAGCCTGGCTAACATGGAGAAACCCTGTCTCTACGAAAAATACAAAAATTAGCCAGACATGGTGGCACAGCCTGTAGTCCCAGCTCCTTGGGAGGCTGAGGTGGAAGAATCATTTAAACCTGGGAGGCAGAGTTTGCAGTGAGCCTAGATCATGCCATTGCACTCCAGCCTGGGCGACATAGCAGGACTCCATCTCAAAAAAATAAAGTGGTGGGTCTCCTCCAAGCCTGTCTCCTCTTATTTGGGGCAGGCAAGAGGGAGCCATGAGCTGCCAGAGACCAGGCACCCAGGGCTGGGACAGTTCAGAGTCATGTGTGAGGCAGTGGCTGTGCCTGGCATCGTCCTAGATGCTGTGTGCTTATGAAGATGAGTGAGGAGCAGTGTTTGTGCCTCAGGAGTTCAAGTGAACCCAGCTGGTGAGATGCAGGCGCAAAGTGGCAACAGCTGAACTCCTGCTGTTCCCTTTACCCCAGACCTGACCTTCCTTCCTGCTGGGTTCTGCAACTCCCTGAATGGCCCCACTGGTCCCCAGGCTACTAGAGTAGGAACCAGTCCCCAAACTCTGTTGCTTTTACCTCCTAGGAATGGCTTAAGTCTTTTTCCCCCTCTCCACTCTGGCTGCCTCTAGTCCAGGATACCTCTTAACTGGTCACACTGCCTCTACTCGAACTCTACCAGGAACTTCTGCACACAGCCTCAAAGAGTTTTTCTAAAACCAAACCTGGCCAGGTGCAGGGGCTCCCACCTCTGGTCCCAGCTACTCAGGAGGCTGAGGTGGGAGGACTGCTTGAGTCTGGGAGTTCTGGGCTGTAGTACACTATGCCGACGGGGTCAGTATGGTCCAGGGAGTGGAGTACCACTGGGTTGCCTGACGAGGGGTAAACTGGCTCAGGTCAGAAACTCCCATGCTGATCAGTAATAGGATCGTGCCTGTGAATAGCCACTGCACTCCAACTCCAGCCTGGGCAACCTGGCAAGACCTCATTTCTTTCTATCTCTTTTTTTTTGAGATGGAGCACAGTGGTACAGTCTCGGCTCACTGCAACCCCTGCCTCCCGGGTTCAAGTGATTCTCCTGCCTCAGCCTCCCAAGCAGCTGGGACTACTGGCGTGTGTCACCATGCCTGGCAAATTTTCTTTTTCTTTTTTTTTTTTGAGACGGAGTCTCACTGTCACCCAGGCTAGAGTACAATGGCATGATCTTGGCTCACTGCAACCTCTGCCTCCCAAGTTCAAGCGATTCTCCTGCCTCAGCCTCCCGAGTAGCTGGGATTACAGGTGTGTGCCACCACGCCCGGCTAATTTTTGTATTTTTAGTAGAGGTGGGGTTTCACCATGTTGGCCAGGCTGGTGTTGAACTCCTGACCTCAAGCAATCCATCCCTCTCGGCCTCCCGAAGTGCTGGGATTACAGGGGTGAGCCCCTGTGCCCTGCCGAAGACCTCATTTCTTAAAAAATAAATAGCCGGGTGCGGTGGCTCACCCCTGTAATCCCAGCTGCTCGGGAGGCTGAGGCAGGAGAATCGCTTGAACTCGGAAGGCAGAGGTTACAGTGAGCCGAGATAGCACCATTGCACTCCTGCCTGGGCAACAGAGAGATTCAGGCTCAAATAAACAAACCCAAGTCTGACCACGTCATTACTGTGCCTGAAACTCCCAAATAGCTTCCTATTGGCCAAAGGATAAACCCCACCCCCTTGGCCCCCACTGTGTTCTGGAAACCTGTGCACTGCTCTGGCCCCTCCCCCTCCCAGTGTCTTTTGATGGCCTCTGGGCCTTTCCGGTTAGCTTGGGCCTACATTTTCCCTTCTTTGCCTGGCTGAGCTTCACTTCCCGTGTGGTCTTAGCTTAGTGGTTCCTTTGTCCAGGAATCCTTCCTAGACCTTGCAGGTCTGGGTTGGGTGCCATAGCTGTGATGTCCCTGACCCATATACCCTTGACATTTGCCCATCATGGTCTGTATGGTGTGTGATTGTGGTATGTCTGCTCACCGACTTTACCTCGGGGTAGCGGCTGGGTCTTATTGACCACTCACCCTGGTGCCCTGTTTAGTATCAGTCCATGAGCATTTCTTGAATGGAGGACCTGAGTGAGGAATGCGAACCCCTGTGGGACCTGCTGGCACAGTGCAGCAGCTGAGGGTGGGGCAGACAGAGGCATCTGGGAGGGCCAGAGCTGGTCCCCGAAGGCCAGGGGAGCCAGGGCTGACCTGTCCTCTGCCCTCCCCAGCGGAGGCCAGCGAGCAGATGGCTGAACTGTCGGAGGTGCTGGTGCTTAGGCTGGAAAACTACGAACAGCAGCAGCAGGAGGTTGTTCGGCTGCAGGCCCAGGTGCTGAAGCTGCAGCAGCGCTGCCGGACGGTGAGTCAGGTATGTGTGGAACCCTCTTGTGGCCCCATGGGACCCTAGCTTCCTTCTCCCTGCCTCCACTCGGCTCCACCAGGCCCAAGGTCTCTTTCTGTGTCAGAGTCAGGAGACCTCTTATCTTGACCCCTTCTTAAGGAGGAGACCAAGGCCCAGGTCCTGGAGTCTTCTAGGAACCAGGCTGTGTGACTCCCCTGCCTTCTCTGCCCTCCTTCCGTGTGACTTCTCACTTCACGGGCTGCCAAGGACTCGCTGATATGCCTGGGAAGACGTGCTGGAAGCAGGGGGTGCCCCAAATGGGTAGGCCGCAGATGGGGGCTCATTGGTTTTGGGTCCTTCCAGTACCGGGCTGAGACTGAAAAGTTGCAGAAGCAGCTGGCTTCGGAGAAGGAAATCCAGATGCAGCTCCAGGAAGAGGTGAGGTTCCCTCCCGGCTCCTGCCCCCACCCTGGAGAGCCGCTGGCCCAGAGAGGGGACCCCAGGCCCTTGGTAGCTACTGACTCTGGAGAGGACTAGCAGGGACTGAGTCTTGTCCCTGTCCACCCCCTCCATGCCTGGCACAGCCCAACAGGTGACAGTTCCATCAAAGTCTGAGTGGTGTGCAGTGCAGGGACCTGCCCTGGGTTTCCCGCATGACACTTGGAGTCCAGAGCCTGGGCCTCTGGCCTCAGCCTGAGAGCAGATAGGCAGGAGTGCTGGACTGGGTGTGCCTGGGACCCAGCAGAGCCTGCGGGATGAGTTCCCAGCTGCAGGACCTGCAGAAGTACACGGATTGTGGGGGCATGCTGAATGAGACGCAGGAGGAAGTGAAGAGCCTCTGCCAGCAACCCCCAGTGTCTGCTGGGTCTGCCACCCATTCCCCGTACCGCATGCCTCTGGTGAGGACCCTCCGCTGGCCGCCCACTTTCTGCCTCTGTGCCTGTGTCTCAGCCTTGGTGGCTGATTGAGATCCCAGTTCCCTTCTGTGCCTGAGCCTATGGGTGGGGGAGGGGGAGTTCCCTGGTAACGTCTGTTCTCTCCACCATAGGAGACTCTTCCTGGTTTCCAGGAGACCCTGGCTGAGGAGCTCAGAACGTCTCTACGGAGGATGATCTCAGACCCTGTGTGTTTTGTGGAAAGGTATGTGGCCGGGGACCTAGCCTGCCCTGTAGACCATGGCCTTTCCTGTAGTGGGGAGGGCTTTGCCCTCATACTCTGACCTTCCACACTTCCCTATACCCACCTCGCTCACTGCGGCAGCCCCTCCACTCACTGTTTCTCTATAAACGTGGACCCATCACTTCCCCCTGAGGTACTTTTTTTTTTTTTTTTTTGAGATAGAGTCTTGCTCTGTCACCCAAGCTGGAGTGCAATGACGTGATCTTGGCTTACTGCAACCTCTGCCTCCCAGGTTCAAGCACTGCTCCTGCCTCAGCCTCCCAAGTAGCTGGGATTACAGGCGTGTGCCACCACGCCTGGCTAATTTTTTGTATTTTTAGTAGAGAAGCAGTTTCACCATGTTGGCCAGGCTGGTCTCAAGCTCCTGACTTCAGATGATCTGCCCGCCTCAGCCTCCCAAAGTGCTGGGATTACAGGCATGAGCCACTGTGCCCGGCCTGAGGTTCTTTTTTTTTTTGAGATGAGTCTCATTCACTCTGTCACCTGGACTGGAATGCAGTGGCGAGATCTCGGCTCACTGCAACCTCTGTCTCCTGGGTTCAAGCGATTCTCCTGCCTCAGCCTCCCAAGTAGTTGGGACTACAGGCATGAGCCCAGCTAATTTTTTTTTTTTTTTTTGAGACTGAGTCTTGGTTTGTCGCCCAGGTTGGCACGATCTCAGCTTGCTACAACCTCCGCCTCCTGGGTTCAAGCAATTCTCCTGCCTCAGCCTCCTGAATAGCTGGGACTACAGGTGCCCACCACCACGCCCAGCTAATTTTTGTATTTTTAGTAGAGATGGGGTTTCACCATGTTGACCAGGCTAGTCTCGAACTCCTGACCTTGTGATCCTCCTGCCTCGGCCTCTCAAAGTGCTGGGATTACAAATGTGAGCCACTGTGCCTGGCCAAGCCCAGCTAATTTTTGTATTTTTAGTAGAGATGGGGTTTCACCATATTGGCTAGGTTGGTCTTGAACTCCTGGCCTCAGGTGATCTGCCCACCTTGGCCTCCCAAAGTGCTGGGATTACAGGCGTGAGCCACTGCTCATGGCCACTGCCTAAGCACCGCTGAGCCTGAGGAACTGCAGTTTCAGCTTCCATTGTCTCATAATGAAGGTTCTTTTCTCTTTGAAGGAAGTGTGAGATGCCCAGAGGGGACACATCCAGCCTAAGGTAAGCCTGCCAGGTGCTCCTCCATCACCTGTCCTCAGCTTTCAGCAGCCAGCCAGTCACCTGCCTCTGTTTCTGCTACACTGCAACCCCGAAGAAGGCCCTGCTGTCTTGGCTGGCTGAGCTGAGTACTGTTCTGGGAAGGAGCTGCCCCCCTTTTCCTTCAAATCTTGCACCCTGGGTGGCTGCTTGATTCCACACAGCTCTGAGTGGCGACTGACCAGGGGCTGAGAGGTGAACAGGCACTGGCCTAGGAGCTGGGAACCCTGGGACTAAGGCCCAGCGTGGTCCCTTTCCTGACTGTGTGTCCTTGGGCAAGTCATTTGACTTGAGTCTGTTTAGAATGGCTTTGTTCCTATGGCAAGTAGCTGTGGGGTGGGCTATGAAGGTTAAATCATGCAGGAGGGAGGCAGAAGGGGGTGTGAGTCCTGCTGGTGTCTTCCGTGCAGGGTCAGGGACATAAAGGAAGGTGGGGCCTATGCAGTGTTGGTGACCATTCTTCCTCTCTCCCACAAGGGGGATGGGCTGGGTGTTTGAAGCCTCGGAGCTGGTACCCAGCTCCCCTCTCCCCTGGCTGGGACAGAACGGGGAGGAACCATCAGGATCTGTGTGCAGACAGGGGTGGGGGTGGGCCTGGGGGGTTGGACTTTCCAGCCCCTCAAAAGATGTCGCTGTGTCCCCCCCAGGTATGATTTTTGCAACAGTGAGGATGGAGAGCAGGTGCAGGGGTTTGAGGCTGAGGAAGGGTTGATGCTGGCAGCAGATATTATGCCGGGGGAAGATTTCATGCCTGCAGAGGAGTTGGTGCCCGAGGAGGAGCTGGAGGCTGCCGAAAAGGTGCCAGCTGAGGAAGGGGCAGAGCTGGTGTCGGAGGAGACTGAGGGCTAGGAGGAGGTAGAGCCGGAGCTAGATGAGGCAACGCGGATGAACATGGTGACGTCAGCCCTGGAGACCAGTGGCTTGGGCCCTTCACACCTGGACATGAAGTATGTCCTCCAGCAGCTGGCCAACTGGCAGGATGCCCATTATAGGCGGCAGCTGAGGCAGAAGATGTTCCAGAAAGGTGAGTGCCCCCACGGGGGCCTCCCTGCCACCAGCCGGACAAGCTGCAGATCCTTGTGCCGATGAAAAGAGAGGGTGGATAAGCTCCCTGAGTGCTCACCTACCCCAGCCTGGCCCTACCTGGCGTGCTGATTTGCATGGACTTTGCATATCGTTTGCACAGGCATATCGGATCCCCTTCAGTGGGAACTGTAAAGCCAGTGCTCATTTATGTGGCATTTGCTTAGGATTTCAGATCTCTATCCCCTTTTCTCCTGGGGCCTGGGCTGGGGGTCAGGACTGGGATTGTGCCCGCACACTGTGCCTCAGCTTCCCATCTCTGCCTGCCTGCTTCCCCTGCCCCCCACCCCTGCCCCCCACCCCTGCCTCCTCTGTCCCCCAGGCTCTCCAGCCCTGCAGCAGTGGCAGCAGCAGTCAAAACAAACACGGGGTAGGATTGTGGCGCTGCCCAGGGGCTGACCCAGGCTGGAGGACAGGCCCAGCTACCCTCCCAGGGCCTGGGAGGAAGAGGGGCCTTCTGGGGCTGCCCAGGCTACGGGGACAAAGGCCTCCACCAGCCAGGGCCACAGTTGGACCAGTCCCCTGGGTGAGTCGGAAGGTGGGCTAGGGCCTCCTGCAGGGTTGGGAGGTGGAACAGGGTCTCCTCTCCCCAGCCAGAAACCCCAAAGTCTGGGAGCTTCACCTGCTGAGTGCAGGCCTTGTGAGCCCTGCTTCTCATACACAGCAGCCGTTGCACATGTGTCAGCTCCCATCAGCCTCGCTCCCTGTGGCAGGTGATGTGTCCCCATTGGTTAGGTGAGGAGGGTGAGGTTCAGAGAGCTAAGGACACTTGTTCGGGGCCACACGGTGAGGGGTAGATCTGAGCCTGTCCTCTCCACTCCTGTGCTGTAGCACCTTCACTGGCCCATCCCTGCCCTCTAGTACTGTCCTGGTACCCGCTCCGGCCTGTCCCCATTCTCATGGCCCTTGGTCACTGCAGGGTGGAATAGCACTAGCCTCAGCAGGCCTGTCATGTAAGCTTGTGCAGGTTATAAACTGAACCATGACCTTTATGGCACATGCAGGGGGCAACCTGCATAATTATCAATGGTGACTTTCCGTGTCTTTCTGATACAGTTGTCTAGACCCCTGCCCACTGCCCAGGCCAGGCCTATGGTCTTCAATGCCCTGGTTCACATGCACCTGCTTCTCTTCCAGCCTTTGCTGTTCCCCAGCAGCCTGCAGAGGCCCCACAGAGCTTGAGGCCCCTCCTTCTGCCTGGCCAAGCCCACACCCCCAGACCCTCCTTCCCATCCTCTGAAATGGGACCCTGTGTCTGTCACCAGCCCACCCTCTGTGTTCATGAACCTGGGCTGGAGTTCGGGGACCCAGGCCTCCACCCTCTTCAGGGACAGGCGGTAGGAACCCCGGCTGTCGCTCTGTAGCTGGTACAAAAGCTGTGGCTGCCAGGCCTGGGTCACATGGCAGCCCAGGGGAGGCCCACTGGCTACCAGGCCCAGCCGTGAGTGGGGAATGGCCCAGCTTCCACGGGTAGGGAGTTGTGAGGCCCCTCACCCCTTGATGCCCAGGCTAGCGGTGGCCACCCCGGTTCTTGTTGACTTGAGGGACCTGGCCGTCTTCCCTGTTCTTCATTCTTTCTTCTCGGTCCCTACTTACTGTTTGTAACCACAAGTGTCTCTGTGTGTGGGTGGGTGAGGGCCCCTCTGCCCAGTGGTGTGTCTCCTCTCCCTCCCTCCCCTCCCTCTTCTGCCAGTGGCCTGGGGGTGTCCAGGCTCCCACCCATGGCCCAGCCCCTCTCCCCTCCCTGTTGATTCCCCCCTCCCTGCCCCTGGCTTCCTCTTCCATGTTCCACCCTCTCCCACACCTTTGTTCCTCAATAGCTGGGAGCTGGGACTCAGGCCTCCTGCGGGTGCCTGCCCCGCTCCACGCGGCGCCTCTCAGCCTCCTATTGCTTGTCAGCCTGTGTGCAAGTGGTGCAGGAAATAAAGGATCTATGCGCACCTGGCCTGGCCTCCAGCCGTCTCTCTAGGGAGTGTGTGTGTGCACGTGTATGTGTGCAGGCATGTGCGTGTACACTTGGCAGGGTGCAGTTGTGGAGAAAGGGTTGGTGCTGATATTGAAGAATGTGCCAAGGACTCATTAAATATTGCTGTTTAATCATAGCAGCAGCTCCTGGAGGGCAGTGGGTGATAAGTGTCTGTCAGATGGAGAAACTCAGGCCAGAGTAGGTTAAGTGATGCTCTCACCAGCAGATCATGGCTGGTGTGGAGCTGGGATTTGAGCTCATGTTTCCCTGATCCTTTCACCCCAGAGACTCTGACTCAGTGTCCTGGCTGTGAAAGATAGGACGGAAGTGAGTCACCCACTGTCTTAGGGTGAAGTCCCCAGAGCAGACCTGGAACAGTGTTTAGGAACATGTACAGTCGCCCTCCATGTCCTCGGGCTTTGTGTCTGTGGACTCAACCAACCACAGATAGAAAATATTTGGGGGAGGCTGGGTGCAGTGGCTCATGCCTGTATTCCTAGCACTTTGGGAGGCTGAGGTGGGTGAATCACTTGAGGTCAGGAGTTCGAGACCAGCCTGGCCAACATGGTGAAACCCCGTCTCTACTAAAAATACAAAAAAAAAAAAAAAAAAAAAAAAAATTAGCCAGGCAAGTTGGCAGGCCCCTGTAATCCCAGCTACTTGGGAGGTTGAGGTGAGAGGATCACTTGAGCCTGGGAAGCTGAGGTTGCAGTGAGCTGAGGTTGCACCACTGCACTCCAACCTGGGTGACAGAGTAAGACCCTGTCTCAAAAAAAAAAAAAAAAAAAAAGGAAAAGAAAATGGCAGACAAACCAGACATGGGGGAAGTTGCCAGCTTTGATAAAGATGCAGGAGAACACCTTGCGGACCAGAGACCGCTAAGCAGGAGAAGCAGTGAAATTTCCTAAAATCGGGAGGATTCCCTGCCCCTGTTATCTTCAAGCCCCCAGTGGTGATGTGGAAGAAAAGCCACCCGCAAGGTATATACAAGCCACAAGCTGCTCTGTGAACCTGGACACCTTGCACCGATGCCACTGGCCTCTGGGTCTCTGAAGGGACCCCCAAATGGGACTGCCAGATTATCTGGTTTGCTCCAGGATATTATAGAAAATTATTTATATGAATAATAAAACACACTTTGTGGCCCCCCTGCCGAAATGATATCATTGAGAAGGTTATTGCTGTGGCTAACCGGGTCTCAGTCCTGCTGGGAACTCTGGGGGACGGTAGAATAGTAGGCCAGGCGCGGTGGCTCACACCTGTAATCCCAGCACATTGGGAGGCCAAGGTGGGTGGATCACCTGAGGTCAGGAGTTTTGAGACCAGCCTGATCAACATGGAGAAACTCTATCACTACTAAAAAATACAAAATTAGCTGGATGTGGTGGCACATATACCTGTAATCCCAGCTACTTGGGAGGCTGAGGCAGGAGAATCGCTTGAACCCAGGAGGCGAAGGTTGTGGTGAGCAGAGATTGCACCATTGCACGCCAGCTTGGGCAATAAGAGTGAAACTCCGTTTCAAGGAAAAAAAAATATAAATATAAATATACATATACACACCAGAGTTATCCAACCCCTCGGGTGGGGGAGTTAGGGTGTTTATCCTCTAACTGTCGTCTGACACTGAGAGATGCTTCTGGAGGTATTTAACTGCCCTGCACTTGGTCCTGAAGGAAACTAGAATATGTTACCTCCAAATATGCCACTTTGGCATAAGGACTATTTTGAGCTGAAGGCAATGGAGAAGAAGCAGATACAAGAAAAACTCCCTGCCCTCCTATTTGCATAAAAACAGGACATACATTTTCAATAGTGTCCATCAACCAGGAAGGATAAAAGTTAAATCTCCAGGCTGGGCACAGTGGCTCATGCCTGTAATCCTAAGACTTTGGGAGGCTGAGGTGGGCAGATCTCCTGAGGCTGGGAGTTTGAGAACAGCTTGAGCAACATGGAGAAACTCTGTCTCTACTAAAAATACAAAATTAGGCGGTCGTGGTGACACACGCCTGTAATTCCAGCTACTTGGGAGGCTGAGGCAAGAGAATTGCTTGAACCTGGGAGGCGGAGGTTGCAGTGAGCCGAGATTGCCCTATTGCACTCCAGCCTGGGCAATAAGTGAAACCCCACCTCAAAAAAAAAAAAAAAAAGTTAAATCTCTGGAGACAACTTTATTTTTTTGGTTTCCATAATTTGGACTTATGTTATTGATACTCAGTGAATAAAATGTTGATTTTTGATGCATTACAATACACTTTTTGATAGTAGTTGCACAATGTTGATCGTTTTATTTACTAAATACTGCAACCTTCAAATTGCCTTTTTTTTTTTTTTTTTTTTTTTTTTGAGACAGAGTCTCTCCCTGTTGCCCAGGCTGAGTGCAATGGCGTGATCTCAGCTCACTACAACCTCTGCCTCCCGGGCTCCAGCAATTCTCTTGTCTCAGCCTCCCGTGTAGCTGGGATTACAGGTGCATACCACCATGCCCAGCTAATTTTTGTATTTTTAGTAGACACAGGGTTTCACCATATTAGTCAGGCTGGTCTCAAACTCCTGACCTCAGGTGATCCAGCTGCCTTGGCTTCCCAAAGTGCTGGGATTACAGACGTGGGCCACCGCGCCTGGCCAAATTGCCAATTTTTACATGGTATTTCTGGCAATGTTGGTGGCTCCTCTCTCTGAATACATAAAATAGTTCATTCAATCCATGGTTTCATATTCCTTTGTTATTCTGTCTACTGCTTTAAAATACATTCAGGTTTCATATTCCTTTGTTATTCTGTCTACTGCTTTAAAATACATTCAGTAGACAGAAATGTTATTCTGTCTACTGCTTTAAAATACATTCAGGCTGTCTACTGCTTTAAAATACATTCTAGGGTGTGGCGGCTCACACCTAGAATCCCAGCACTTTGGGAGGCTGAGGCGGGTGGATCACCTGAGGTCAGGAGTTTGAGACCACCCTAGCCAACATGGTGAAACCCCATCTCTACTAAAAATTACAAAAATTAGCCTGGTGTGGTGCTGCCCGCCTATAATCCCAGCTACTTGGGAGGCTGAGGCAAGAGAATCGCTTGAACCTGGGAGGTGGAGATTGCAGTGAGCTGAGATGGCACTACTGCACTCCAGCCTGGGTGACAGAGCAAGACTGTCTCAAAAAAATAAAATACATTCATATAAAATATAAGTTACTTGCAGTGAGTGCACACATACAACAGCGAGGAGGGCCGAGAACATAATTAACCAATACTCTTGTGTTCAGAGAATAGTCTGAAACCGTGGGACTGAAGCTTGCTCCTACGGACTTTCTCAAAGTATTCTTGGTGGACATAAGGTTACTCTCACTCAACGCAAGGACACATCTTCTGCTGTGGTGGGAGGATACAGAATGACAATTTCATTTACATAGAATGCTTTCCTTCTATAAATGTCTGGAACAAGTTAGAGACAACTTTAGACCCTTTTCAGCCTGGAGTGGCACCAGCACAATCTCCATAACAAACTTGACCCACTAGCCTTTATCTACCACTCGTTTTCCATATAGCTGTTTTCCCATTCACAGTTAGCCACCCCTGGAAGTCCAACCTAGGCTGGAGCTTGGGGGTCCAAACCTCAGCCCTCTTCTGGGACACGCAGTAGGAACCCAGCCCTCGTTCTGCAGCTGGCTCAAGAGCTGTGACTGCTGGGCCTGGGTCACTGGTGGCGCAGGGAGTGGGAGAAGCCAGGGGGAGGCCCACTGGCTACCAGACCCAGCCCTGAGTGGGGACAGGGCTCAGCTCCCATGGGTAAAAAGCTGTTTCCCACACACAGCCACCCTTGGAAGTCTAAAAGTTGCTGTCCTTTATTTTGCCTGTGAATGTATTGTTCTTTGTTGAAGATGCTCTGTGAGCCTGAATTCTCCCGTCCGAGTACTAACCAGGCCTGACTGTGCTTAGTTTCCGAGATCAGACGAGACTGGGTGCGTTCAGGGTGGTGTGGCCGCAGACACTGTGAGCCTGAATTCTAGGCTACCTCTCTGAGTTATTCATCTCTGGGTACTTCGTGTGTTGAATGTGTGATACACATGTTAATAAACTTGCTTGCTTTTCTCTTGTAATCTGTATTTTATTACAGAGCCCCAGCCATGGACCTAAGATGGGTAGAGAAAACCCTTTCCCTCTTTTTATTTTTTGAGACAGAGTCTTGCTGTCTCCCAGGCTGGAGTGCAGTGGCGCCATCTCGGCTCACTGCAAGCTCTACCTCCCGGGTTTACGCCATTCTCCTGCCTCAGCCTCCCAAGTAGCTGGGACTACAGGCGCCCGCCACCACGCCCGGCTAATTTTTTTTGTGTGTTTTTTAGTAGAGACGGGGTTTCACCGTGTTAGCTAGGGCGGTCTTGATTTCCTGACCTTGTGATCTGCCCGACTTGGCCTCCGGAAGTGCTGGGATTACAGGTGTGAGCCGCCGCGCCCAGCCCACTTTCCCTCTCTTACAGCCCTGAGGTAATGCTGTCAACAGGCACAAGAACAATGATGAAATGGGGTGAGACACCAGCAATGCCTGCGCCAGCCACTCATGAACAATTATTTACAAATATTTATTGGATTCCTACTATTCTTGCCACGAGGGATACAGAAGGGATGGGGGACTTGTCACACTCCCAGTTTCCTGTTTTGCCAGAGAGGCAGACAATAAACTGGCAAACAAAACAACTACAGATTGTGAAATGTGCACAAAAGAAAATATTTTGCTGTTGTGAGACGAAGCAACGAATGTTAAGAAGCCGTGTTTACTCCTTTCTGCTTGTCGGCAGTTTCACAAAGCCCCTGACTCTGTGACTACAGATGTGCAGCCCTCTGGCAGGATGCTTTAAAGACAGCACAGGAGAGAGCCCAAGGCCCCATACGTCTCTTGGCTGAGTCACTACATTTCTTTTCTTCTTTTCTTTTTTTTTTCTTTGAGAGAGGGTCTTGCTGTGTCACCCAGGCTGGAGTTCAGTGGCGCGATCTCGGCTCACTGCAACCTCTGCCTCCCAGGTTCAAGCAATTATCCTGCCTTAGCCTCCTGAGTAGCTGGGATTACAGGCACATGCCCGGCTAATTGTTGTATTTTTAGTAGAGATGGAGTTTCACCTTGTTGGCCAGGCTGGTCTCGAACACCTGACCTAAAGTGACCCACCTTCCTTGGCCTCACAAACTGCTGGGAATACAGATGTGAGCCACTGCGCCCGGCTTGAGTCTTCACATTTCTTAAAAGAGAAACGATCCTAGTCCCTGGCTTTTCCGACATGTAACATTTCCAAGATGACATCTGATGAGGTTAGTGATGATGCCTCTGTGATCTAGGACCCAAACCTTGCTGTGATTCTGCTGTCATGTAATTCTGAGCAAGTCTGATGGGATTTTGCATATACAGAACCTCCACCTTCAGCCCCCAGCTGTATATAAGCAGTGGGCTGAAACATCGTGCCAGAGTCTGCTCCTGGGCTGGAGGCCTCAATCTATAGTCCTCTGTAAGACTTCTGAATAAAACTAGCATTCGTTCTTTAAAAAGCTTGATTTTTTCTCTTTTATTTGACCCGTAGTAGAGAATAACTGGGTCTATGTGTGAAGGGTGAGGAGCAGAAGGGGTTGGTCTCTCAGGAAGAGGCATTTCACCCACGAGCTAAGGAGGAAAGGGGAGCCCACCATATTCGTGCCTGGGGAAGAGCATTGCAGGCACGGGGAACGGCAAAGTCGGAGGCTCTGAGAAAGAGAGAACATGGCACGTCTGTGTAAGCTGGAGAGGAGGAAGAGGAGGAAGCCACGTGGTGCAGAGTGGGAGGAGAACCTCGGGGCTAGCTTTCAGGGCTGTGACAGGGAGTTCAGGTTGTATTCTAAGTGCATTAGGAAACATTGCAAGGTTAAAACCAAGAGTGACACGGCTTATCTTTGAAAAAGCTTACTCTGAGGCCAGGCACAGTGGCTGACACCTGTAATCCCAGCACTTTAGGAGGCCGAGGCAGGCAGATCACCTGAGGTCAGGAGTTCAAGACCAGCCTGGCCAACATGGTGAAACCCCATCCCCACTAAAACTACAAAAAAATTAGCCAGGTGTGGTGACGGGCACCTGTAATCCCAGATACTTGGGAGGCTGAGGCAGGAGAATAGCTTGAACCGGGGAGGCAGAGGTTGCAGTGAGCCGAGATCCCGCCACTGCACTCCAGCCTGGGCGACAAGAGTGAAACTCCGTCTCAAAAAATAAAATAAAATAAAATAAAAATTTAAAAAAGTTGCCTCTGGCTATGAACCCTACCATCTGTTATCCTGCCCACACCTGTGGATTCTTGTTCGATGTGGGGCTCTGGGGGACCCAAGAAGAATCAGAGTCCCTGCCCCTAAGAGGCACTCAGCTGTCCTCCCTGCCACAACTTCACCCCAGATGAGTCCCCTCCTCTGCCCTACAGCACGGACACAGTCCATTGATCCACTGGAAACTAGTTTATTTTTGATTAGTTTTTCAGGGGATAGGGCTGGGGTGGAGTGGGAGGTGGCTGGGCTCTGAAGCTTGGTTCTAGGGTTGTTGGTTCTCATCCTCGGCACTGCGGCGGCCAAAGTCCATCCATCCATAGGCTTCTTCTTCTTCCTCCATCCATGGTCCCTGCTTCTTGGATGGGTCTGAGGAGGTGAGAAAGGCGAGAATGGGGGAAGGATGACTGCCTTCCAGGAACCGAAGTCAGGGCCAGTCTGGGGAGACCTTGGCCAAACCTGGCCGAGTGAGGCAAGCAGGGCAGTCAGCAGCTCCTACCTGCCACGAGGTGTGGGGGACCCTGGGGTCCCAGCTGTCTTCGGTGGTGAAAGACTGGGCCTTGCTGGTCCAGCCAGGGTAGCTCCAGGTTCCTGTTGGCGCCTGTACCTAAGGGTGCATCTGGCTGCTGGGAGCGGGGCTTCCAAGAAGCTTCAGAGAAGGCAGCCAGAGCCAGTGCAAAGATCAGCGCATACACACACAGGTGCTGCATCTCGTCTGCAAAGGGGAGAAAGGACTAGGTTAAGGGTGAGGCTGTCTCCACACAGGCCCAGAGGCAGGGGACTGAACCATGTGGCTCCAGGCCTCTACCTGCTGATGAGTCTGCATTTTTTTTTTTTTTTTTTGAGATAGCGTTTCACTCTTGTTGCCCAGGCTGGAGTGCAGTGGTGGGATCTCGGTTCACTGTAACCTCTGCCTCCCAGGTTCAAGTGATTCTCCTGCCTCAGCCTCCAGAATATCTGGGACTGTAGGCACGTGCCACCATGCCTGGCTAAGTTTTGTAATTTTTAGTAGAGACGGGGGTTTTACCACGTTGGCCAGGCTGGTCTCGAACTCCTGACCTCAGGTGATCCACCTGCCTCAGCCTCCCAAATGCTGGGATTACAGGCGTGAACCACCACACCCAGGTGAGTCTACAATTCCATGTGGAGTTGTGGACTATTTCTTCAGTTCAATTCTCCAGTTTCTGCCAGTTCCACACCAGCCCTGAAGTCTCGTGTTTTTTCTCTTTACCTACCCCGATTACAGCCACTGCTTCTCTTGGAGAAAGTCAAATCCTAGGGCAATGGTTTTCCTAGGTTCTGTTCTGCAGAATTTGAGGCCATGTTAGTGGCTCTGTAGTTGTTTAAGTCATGTAATTTATTTATTTATTGATACAGGGTCTCACTCTGTCACCTAGGCTGCAGTGCAGTAGTGCAATCACTGCTCACTGCAGCCTCTACCTCCTGGGCTCAGGTGATCCTCTCACCTAAGCCTCCAGAAGAGCTGGGACTACAGGCTTGCACCAACACGTCCAGCTAATTTTTTTGTATTTTTTGTAGAAACGGTGTTTCACCATGTTGCCCAAGCTAGTCTTGAACTGTTGGGCTCAAGCAATCCTCCCACCTCAGCCTCCCAAAGTGCTGCGAATACAAATATGAGCCACTGTGCTCGGCCCAAGACTTGTTATTTAAAGTGAACGTTTTAGGCCAGGCATGGTAATCCCAGCACTTTGGGACGCTGAGGAAGACGGATCCCTTGAGCCCACAAGTTTGAGACCAGCCTGGGCAACATACCGAAACCCCATCTCTACAAAAAATACAAAAATTAGCCGGGCATGGTGGCATGCACCTGTATTCCCAGCTACTTGGGAGGCTGAGGTGGGAGGATCGCTTGAGCCGGGGAGGTGGAGGTTGCAGTGAGCTGACATTGTACCACTGTACTCCAGCCTGGGCGATAGAGTGACCCCATAAAAAAAAAAAAAAAAAAAAAAAGTGAAACTTTTAAATCGTAATACCAAAGGAACATAGACATCCAGCTGTGTTACAGACCGCATGTTATCACTTTGGAGACTGCAGCACATTCAACGCTTGGCCAGCTCACACTGTTTTTTTGTGCAGCCCTGAGAGGAAAGGTTCTCCTGTCATTTTTGCTTAACTGAGGAATATCCTGTGATTATAATGAAGCAGTTAAGAAAAAATTAAGCTGTCACCATTAGCAATTATGTATCAGGGTGAATCAAGTTTGGGGAAAATATAATACAGAACTAAACTGGAATCTCAAACAAACGTAAAATTCAAATGGTCATCTGTTCCCTGGACTCACGATTTTTGTATTCTTTTAGTCTCATTATTCTGATTGGCTTTATCATAAGAAAATGATAAAAATTTTCTCTTGTCAGAATACATTTGTATTAATAAAGTACTGCTTTTAAGTTTTTCTTTTTTTCTTTTTGTGAGACAGAATCTTGCTCTGTCTCCCAGGCTGGAATGCAGTGGCTGGAGTGATCCTGGCTCACTGCAGCTTCGACCTCTTGGGCTCAAGAGGTCCTCCCACCTCAGCCTCCTGAGTAGCTGGGACTACAAGTGTGCACTACTATGCCCAGCTAATTTATTTGTTTTTATTTTTAGTAGAGGTGAGGTCTCACTATGTTGCCCAGGCTGGTCTGGAACTCCTGAGCTCAAGTAATCTGCTTGCCTCAGCCTCCCAAAGTGTTGTGATCACAGGCATGACCCATGGTGCCTGGCCATTAAGTTTTTCATAGTGAGGTTCTCTGTTAGGTTTTCCTTGAAAGAAAAGAATTCTGCTGCTGAAGAAACGTTTGAAAACTCAGTGATCTGGAGCTGTACTGTCAGATGCTAACCACATGTTAGTTGTTCAGTGTTGTAGCCACCAGTCATGTGTGGCTCTTTACATTTAAATTAATTAAATTAAAAAATTACAGCCAGGTGCAGTGGCTCATGCCTGTAATCCCAGCACTTTGGGAGGCTGAGGGGGTCGGATCACTTGAGGTCAGGAGTTTGCGACCAGCTTGGCCAACATGGTGAAACTCTGTCTCTACCAAAAATATAAAAAATTAGCCGGGTGTTATGGCAGGCGCTTGTAATCCCAGCTACTCAGGAGGCTGAGGCAGGAGAATCGCTTGAACCTGGGAGGCGGAGGTTGCAGTGAGCTGTGATCACGTCACTGCACTCCAGCCTGGGTGACACAGCAAGACTCCGTATAAAAAAACAAACAACAACAACAACCACAACAACAAAAATCTTCCTTACGCTAACCCCATTTCAAGCACACATGTGGCTAGTGGCTACCATATTGAACAGTGCAGATAAATAACATTTCCCGCATCATAGGATGTTCTTTTGGATGGCACTGGTCTAGGAAAGGGCTTGAAGTGGAATCCAGGAGCTGTGGATTCCCATGCCAGCCCTGCCTAAAAGTCCCTGTGACTTTGGGCAAGTCACATCTTGCCTCTGGGTCTCAGTTTTCTCATCTGAGAGAGAGGAGAAGAACCCCAGTCCTCCTCACCTCCCAGGGCTGGGAGGAGTGTGAAGGGAGAGGCTAAGAGCAGGGCCCCAGCTGGGGCAGAAGGGCAGGTGGAAGGCAAGGCTGGGAATACAAGGGTAGGTACTGGAGCCAAGACCTAGTTCCATCCTGGGATAAAGAAAGGGTCCCAGCTCTGGAGACCCCAAGGGGTGAGCCCCAGACTCTGACCAGTGGTCTGATACCTTGATGGGGGAGAGGACCTGTCACCCCACTTCCCAGCTTCTCCCCTCTCCTCCTGGGTTTTCTCACCTGCAGAGCTGGGAGGTGTGTGGTGTGGCGGTTGGGCCTGGTGCCTCTCAGGTCTCTGCTCTGCCTGGTGTTCCAGGCCCGCCTTATAAAGCCCTCAAGGTCCCTCCCAACTGTGCCCCCACCCCACCCCTACCCTGCCATATGAGTCCAGGCGAGAGGAATGGGGTGGGGCACAGATACAGCCCATCGCCCTGCCCCGCCCTGTCATTTAGTGTCGGTCAGTCATCCAGGATGTGGGGGAAGGATAGGGGAGTTGACCTTCATGGTGAGGGGCTGGAGCAGGGTGGTGGCAGCTCTCCAGCTGTACCTAAGGGGCAGGAACCAAGCTCCTTTGGTCAGGAGCAATGCTCCCCACCTATGCTGGGGGTCAGAGGCCTGGTACTCATCTCTCGAAATATATAGGGACTTTTGTGGGTGATGGTAGGTGAGGGAGTGAACCCGATGGGCTTGGATTCAGGGAAAGTAGATTTCACCATCCACTGATGTTTGATGAGTGAGTGAATGTGGGGTGATGTATTGATTCCCCGTCCCCTCCACTGGACTCTGCAAATACAACGTGTTACCAGGTGCAATGGATTGTGGGCTGATGGCCCTGTTCGCTCCTTCTGGTGGCTCGCGTCCTGGTCACCTCTGAAGCCCCTTCACCCTCCCCCTACCATGGAACACCCTTGGTGCCTTCTTCTCCTTAGGCCTTCTGTGCTGGTCTGAGTTTGGCTTGTAGCTGCCCCATGTCTCCCAGGTCAGCTGCCCATGCACCACCACCTGCAAACCCCCTATGCAGAGCCAATTCCTAGGGGGTCCTGCCTTTCAAGCCTCCTTCATTTTGCTTTCAAGGGGAGCTAGTAATCTGCATAACAATTTTTTTTTTTGAGACAAAGTCTAGCTCTGTCACCAAGCTGGAGTGCAGTGGCGTGATCTCGGCTCACTGCAACCTCCACCTTCCGGGTTCAAGCGATTCTTCTGCCTCAACCTCCCAAGTAGCTGGGATTACAGGCACATGCCCCCACGCCTGGCTAATTTTTTGTATTTTTAGTAGAGATGGGGTTTCACCATGTTGAGCGGGCTGGTCTCGAACTCCTGACCTCGTGATCGGCCCGGCTCGGTCTCCCAAAGTTCTGGGATTACAGGTGTGAGCCACCATGCCCAGCCAACAACTTTTCAGTATCAAAATATACCTTCAGATGATTAGCAAACAGACTAAGGCATTTGCCGAAGATGGACCAGAAAATAAAACGGCACCTTGTTGACTTATTTGATAAACTGCTGCCTCCACATGGTTTGACCAGATATAATGAGTTGTAGGCTGTTTTTGATTTTTCCACCGTTGAGAGCAGAGATTTTGCTTCTGTTCATGCATCATCAGGCCCCCTCCTTTTCTGGGAGAGTTTGATCCCCTTGGGTCTTGGGTAATGGCGGTGGTACCCACGCTCACAGCCAGCCTTGTTGAGAATTAATGGGTGATGAAGGAAGCAGGCTGTGCGGTGTCCATGGCAACCGACGGCTGAATAACCGTTGTGAATAACCACTCTAATCCAGAGCAGGACACGGTGACTCAGCAGATGGAATAAATGAAAATGACAAAAAGCAGTGCAGGCATTGGTGATGATTAATTGAATCACAGAATCTCAGAGATGGAAGGACTTTGAGGGGGCTTGGGAGAACAGGTGGGGTGGGTGTAGCTCTGTTTATACACTAGGGGAATGAATGAAGACATTCGTGTTGCTGTGGTAACTCTAATGGGAAATGATCAGCTTTCAGTAGAACCCTGATTGTACCACAGCCCAAGACTCAGTTTGTGCCCGTGGAGGGGGTTATGCCCCCTTGAGTGTTCTTCCCCAGGCTGGTTACATGAGGGATGGCAATTTCAACAAATAGAAGCATGTCTCCTATTCCACAGGCGATGGTTAGAATGTCACTATTTGGCCGGGCGTGGTGGCTCACACCTGTAATCCCAGCACTTTGGGAGGCTGAGGTGAGCAGATCACGAGGTCAAGAGATCAAAACCATCCTGGCCAACATGTTGAAACTTGACTCTACTAAAAATACCAAAATTAGCTGGGCGTGGTGGCGGGCACCTGTAATCCCAGCTACTCGGGAGACTGAGGCAGGAGAATCACTTGAACTTGGGAGGCAGAGAGAGGTTGCAGTGAGCCGAGATCACGCCATTGCACTCCAGCCTGGGGAGAGAGGGAGACGCTCTGTCAAAAAACGGAAAAATAAAATAAGAAAAGAAAAATAAGAATGTCACTATTTGCAGACCCTGCCAGGTCTGCAGGGGAGGGGTTGCATTCAGAGATGAGCACCCTTGACCCTGAGGAGCTCGCTAGTCACAGACTACACGTTCTCATCACAAGGGGACCGTGTCTGACGGAAAAGGAAAGGTTTCCTCCTCCTGTCTTTTTCCAGCTGATGAGCTTTGGGCACATTTCTCCCCCTCTCTGAGCTGTTTTCTCCTCTAGGAAATGAGGAAAGTAACTTGGGGAGGAGGGTCTCAAGAAGGTGATGTACATATAGCGCCCTGCACGGAGCTCAAAACATCACAGGTATTTGGCTGGGCACAGTGGCTCATGCCTATGATCCCAGCACTATGGGAGGCCAAGGCAAGCAGATCGCCTGAGGTCAGGAGTTTGAGACCAGCCTGAACAACATGGTGAAACCCCGTTTCTACTAAAAATACAAAAATTAATCGGGCGTGGTGGTGCGTGCCTGTAATCCCAGCTACTCAGGAGGCTGAGGCACGAGAATCGCTTGAACCCGGGAGGTGGAGGTTGGAGTGAGCCGAGATCGTGCCGTTGCACTCCAGCCTGGGTGACAGAGTGAGACCGTCTCAAACAAACAGACAAAAGAGAACATCGAAGGTATTTAATCCATTTTGCATCTTCTTCCCCATCCTCTCTGGGTCTCAGTTAACCACATTTAGAAATAGGAATCATTCATTCGTACCTCATAGGGCTGCAGTGAAGGGAAGAGGCGACAAGGTCTGTGTACACGCTTTGTACACTTAGGGGAGTTCTCCTCTCCCAAGGCTTAAAGGAGGTTGATTCCCTAGGCATATCACTCTGTGAATCCAAGGGTTTCCCTCCTGCCAGCTGTGACTCAGAGGGACACCAGCCCAACTGCCACTGAAAGAGGCAGCAGGGATAGAGTCTATGGAGGCTGGACCTCCTGGTATACAGGGGGTTTTGGAACTGGTGGGGCCAGGGTTTGAATCATGGCTCTAACACCGACTAGCTGGGTGAGCAGAAAATTCAATTTCTGGGCCTACCAAATTGAAGACCAGATCCCAGGTCTTGGGACCCATCTCCATCCCCCTCCAGGGTGCAGGCGTGTGGGCCCTGCCGCTGTCATCACAATGATGACAATGCCGTGTACTAGGCACTGATAAGCTCTTAGCATGAATGAATGCAATCACTCTTCACCATGGTCCTACAACCTAAGTGCTGGTGTGAACCCATTCTTCAGAAGAAGCTGCTGGGTACGGTGGCTCACACCTGTAATCCCAGCACCTGGGGAGGCCGAGGACGGCAGATCACTTGAGCCCAAGAATTGAAGACCAGCCTGGGCAACACGGCAAAACCCCATCTCTTTTTTTTTTTTTTTTTTTGAGACGGAGTCTCGCTCTGTCGCCCAGGCTGGAGTGCAGTGGTCGGATCTCAGCTCACTGCAAGCTCTGCCTCCCGGGTTTATGCCATTCTCCTGCCTCAGCCTCCGGAGTAGCTGGGACTACAGGCGCCCACCACCTTGCCCAGCTAGTTTTTTTTTTTGTATTTTTAGTAGAGACGGGGTTTCACCGTGTTACCCAGGATGGTCTCGATCTCCTGACCTCATGATCCGCCCGTCTCGGCCTCCCAAAGTGCTGGGATTACAGGCTTGAGCCACCGTGCCCAGCCGGCAAAACCCCATCTCTACAAAAAATACAAAAATTATTTTTTTTGTGGTGGTGCGTGGCTGTGGTTCCAGCTATTTGGGAGGCTGAGGTGGGAGGATTGCTTGAACCGGTGGGGGGCAGAGGTTGCAGTGAGCCATGATTGTGCCACTGTACTTGGGAGACAGAGCGAGACGCTCTCTCAAAAAAAAAAAAATAGGGAGCTTATGCTGGATTATCTGGCTGGGCCCAGTATAATCACATAGCCCTTAACTTTCTTCAGCTACAGGCAGAAGAGATGTGGCTGAAGGTCAGGTCGGAGAGCTGGAGTAATGAGGACTCCACAAGTAATTGCTGGTCTGAAGATGGTGGGAAGGCCACAGGACGAGGAATGCAGTGGCCTTGAGGAGCTGAGAGGTTCTCCACCAACAGCCAGGAAAGAGGAACGTCAGCCCCACAATGACAAAGAATGAAATGTGGCCAACAACTTGCATGAGCTTGGAAGTGGATTCATCCCAGGAGCCTCTGGAAAGAAACGCAGCCCTGCCACCTGAATGTGGCCTTGGGAGACCCTAATCAGGGGACCCTGTGAGCCACTCTGCACGAGGACTTCTGACCTACAGAATCGCGAGATAATAACTTGGTGTTGTTTTAAGCTTCTAAATTGTGGTGATTTATTATGGCAGTAATCAAAAATGGATACAAGGGATCACAGTTGTGTAAAGGTTTCTGTTTAGTAAAAACTGGCCCAGCATGAATTTGCATGTACATTTTCAAATACAATGAAGGGAGATGTTCTTTGAAGTATTCTGACCATCCAAATATTCCAAATTCATTCCAGTTACTGAGGATCTGCTGTGAGCTAGGGTACAGATGAGGCCACCTGGGAATAAGAGGTGGATATGACAGTGCTGGGTGCAGTGGCTCACGCCTATAATCCCAGCACTTTGGGAGGCTGAGGTGGGTGGATCACCTGAGGTCAAGAGTTCAAGACCAGCCTGACCAACATAATGAAACCCTGTCTCTACCAAAAAATACAAAATTAGTCAGGCATTGTGGTGCACATCTGTAATCCCAGCTACTTGGGAGGCTGAGGCGGAAGAATTGCTTGAACATGTGAAGCAGAGGTTGCAGTGAGCTGAGATTGTGCCATTGCACTCCAGCCTGGGCAACAAGAGTGAAACTTTGTCTCAAAAAAAAAAAAAAAAAAAAAAAGAAGAAGAAATGACTGTGACACTGTGACAGGACAGACCCTTTCATTGCTTTGATGAGTTTAGATTCTAGGAGCATAAAAGAGTAACAGACGGCCGGGCGCGGTGGCTCACGCTTGTAATCCTAGCACTCTGGGAGGCCGAGGTAGGCGGATTGCCTGAGCTCAGGAGTTCAAGATCAGCCTGGGCAACTTGGTGAAACACTGTCTCTACTAAAATACAAAAAAAAAAAAAAAAAAGAAAAAATAGCCGGGCATGGCGGTGTGTGCCTGTAGTCCCAGCTACTTGGGAGGCTGAGGCTGGAGAATTGCTTGAACCCGGAGGCAGAGGGTGAAGTGAGCTGAGATCGTGCCACTGCACTCCAGCCTGGCGACAGCATGAGACTCCATCTCAAAAATAAAAGAAAAAAGAGTAACAGAATAACAAGGGTCCCCTGTGGAGGAGACCGTTCCCTGAGGAGGGAGAGGCTTTTCAGTGGACCGGGCACACTCCTGCCTGCCAGGGCTGGCTTTGGGAAACAGATCACTATTGATGAACTGCAAACCGCTGTCAGGGAGGCAGTGCCTTGGCTTCCTAATTGGTTATTGATGGCAGAAAAGGAAGAGCTTGATGACGACTCAATCATTCTGGCCCAGGCAACCAGGGCTTTGGAAGATGTGATGGTTCTGGGGACAAACAGTGACACCTGGAAGGTGTTTGTGTCAATGAGGGCATCCATGGTCCCCCCTGGGGTAGGGGGCTAGGTAGAGGGAGGTGGTTTCTTGGGTTCTGGCCTCAGCTACTATCTGAGAGTGGTGATGGTGACATGGCAGGGCCAAGAGAGCAGCCTGCAAGCTGCTCGCAGGCTGGGGTGGAGAGGCTGCCCACCACCCCTAGGCCCAGGCTGGGCTGTCAAGGACAGAAAGTAGTGGCTCTCCTTACTCTGGCTCCCGCTTCTCTCCTGAGCCTCCTCTCTCCTTTTCTCCTCTGATGCCCACCTGTGCCTTCGAAGCAGTTGTTCTCAGCCCAGGCTTTGTATTTGGATCACCCGGCCTCAAGTGATCCTCCCTCCTGGCCTCCCAAAGCGCTGGGATTTTAGGCATGGGCCACCACGCCTGGCCTAACAATGGTTTTAACTGGGAAAAATAATCCTAAAGGCTCCTCTGTAAGAGGATGAGAGGAGTCTATTCGGGTGTGTTCCAGGCTGAATGGCTCACCCCTGGCCCCACAGGTAGGAGGTGAAGGAGCTGAGTTGGGGACCCCCGGGGTCTTGGACTCCATGTGCTGCTGCCTCTTGTCTGCCCACAGCCTCCCATCCCACCCTTTCCAGAAGCCTCGCTCCTGCTGAATCTGTCTTCACTGTGACCTCCAGCTCCTCCACTGTCTGGCTCCTCTCAGCCCGCCTACCCCTCCCAGGGTTTGTCATCTCAGTTCTGTGTGATGCACATAGATTGCTGCCCCTGTCCTGCTTCTGAACCTGCCAGGCTGGTCCCAGGTCCCTGACAGGCCACTCCCACTCCTTCCTCAGCTCCTGTCTCCCACTCCCTGCAAAAACCACAGGAAAATTCTGAAATTGACCAGTTGATTCAATTGCAAATTAATATTCTGCAGCTTGGTTGTTACCTGGCAACTGTGGTGAATAATTTCTCTTTCATTCCCAAGGTCTTTTGCGTCAGCCCCCTTTTCCCTACCATGAACACAGCTGCCTAAATCCCCCTTCCGTCCTTTTCTCCTTTCCTCCATCACTGGATGGTCTGTCACCCCATTCAGTGTCAGCCCCTCCACCAGGGCCCATCCTCCCAGACCCTCCTGCCTGCTTAGAGACCACATGCTTTCACCCTTTCATTCATTCATCCATGCATCTGTTTATTCAACACAAATTTTCCAAGTGCCTGCTTTGTGTCAGGCACTGTGCTGACCCTGGGGACACAATGGTGATTGAGAGGGTCTTTAGTCTTTCTCCTCCCTTTACTTTGTTGTCTGTTGAACCCAGCAGTGGGGTGGGTTGGAGTGACACACAGCGGGCTCAAGGAGCCATGGGGGAGGTTTTGATGGCTGATTTTGCCTATGACCTCGCTATTGAGAACGCTATTTCAGAGAAGGTAGAATGGTCAGTGCATTTCTTCAAGCTTTACTGAAGTTACGCTTCATATATAAACCCACCTAATTCCAAACTATCCCTGGCAGAGGGCAGAGGTCATTTCTGTCCATGAGCCAGAGAGATGCTGCCATGTGGCAAGGGCAACAGCCCTGCTCATAATGTACCCACCCAGCCAGCTTTGGAAATGATGCAATTCTTTTTTTTTTTTTTTTCTTTTTAAATAAGCCATTTAGCCAGGTGAAGTGGCTCACGCCTGTAATTCCAGCATTTTGGGAGACTGAGGCAGGCAGATCACTTGAGGTCAGGAGTTCGAGACCAGCATGGCCAACATGATGAAACCCCGGTCTCTAATAAAAATACAAAAATTAGCCGGGTGTGGTAGCGCATGCCTGTAATCCAGCTACTCGGGAGGATGAGGCAGGAGAATTGCCTGAATTCAGGGGATGGAGGTGGCAGTGAGCCAAGATCAGGCCACTGCACTCCAGCCTGGGCAACAGAGTGAGACTGTCTCCAAAAAAAAAAGCCATTTATTTAGATATTGTTTATATACCATACCTTTTGCCCTTTGAAAGTATACACTTCAGTGGCTTCTATATTATTTACTTTCTTTTTGAGACAGGTTCTTTTTTTTTTTTTTTTGAGACGGAGTCTTGCTCTGTCACCGAGGCTGGAGTGCAGTGCTATGATCTCGGCTTACTGCAACCTCCGCCTCCCGAGTTCAAGTGATTCTCCTGCCTCAGTCTCCTAAGTAAAGTAGCTGGGATTACAGGTGCCCATCACCACACCTGGCTATTTTTTTGTATTTTTAGTAGAGATGGGGTTTCACCATGTTGGTCAGGCTGGTCTCAAAAACTCCTGACCTCAAGCGATCTGCCCGCCTCGGCCTCCCAAAGTGCTGGGATTACTGGCGTGAGTCACTGTGACTGGCTGGGGTCTTCTTATATTGCCCAGGCTGGTCTTGAACTCAGGTGATCCTCCTGCATTTGGCTCCCAAAGTGCTGGGATTACAGGCAGGAGTCACTGTGCCCAGCCAAAGACAGGTTTTTTGCTGTGTTGCACAGGCTATTCTCAAACTTCTGGGCTCAATGATCCTCCCACCTAAGCCTCGTGAGCAGCTGGGACTGGAGATACAAGCCACCAAGCCCAGCTTCAGTGGGTTTTAGTTCACACATTTGTGCAACTATCACTATTATCTAATTCAGAACACTTTCATCACTCCAAAAGGAAACCCCACACCCATTTGCAGTCATTCCTCATTCCCCCTTTTCCCTGGAAACCACAAATCTACTTTCTGTCTCCATGAATTTGCCTATTCTGGGCCTTTAATTTAACTGGATTCATTCAACATATGGCCTTTTGTGTATGGGTTATTTTACTTAGCATGATGCTTTTGTGATTCATTCATGTTGTAGTATGTATCAGAACTTTATTCTTTTATTTATTTATTTATTTATTTATTTAATTTTTGAGATGAAGTCTTGCTTCGTCTCTCAGACTGGAGTGCAATGGCAGGATTTCGGCTCACTGCAACCTCCGCCTCCCAGGTTCAAGCAATTCTCCTGCCTCCGCCTCCCGAGTAGCAGGCATTACAGGTGCCTGCCACCATACCCAGCTAATTTTTTGTATTTTTAGTAGAGAAAGGGTTTCCCTATGTTGGCCAGGCTGGTCTCCAACTCTTGACCTCAGGCAATCCACCGCCTTGGCATCACAAAGTACTGGGATTACAGGCGTAAGCCACCGCGCCTGGCCTTTTTTTTTTTTTGAGACAGAATTTTGCTCTTGTTGCCCAGGCTGGAGTGCAATGGCACCATCTCGGCTCACTGCAACCTCTGCCTCCTGGGTTCAAGTGATTCTCCTGCCTCAGCCTCTGGAGTAGCTGGGATTACAGGTGCTCACCACCATGTCTGGCTAATTTTTGTATTTTTAGTAGAGAGTATTTTTGTATTTTTAGCGGAGAGACTCCGTCTCAAAAAAAAAAAAGGCCGGGAACGGTGGCTCAAGCCTGTAATCCCAGCACTTTGGGAGGCTGAGATGGGCTGATCACGAGGTCAGGAGATCGAGACCACCCTGGCTAACACGGTGAAACCCCGTCTCTACTAAAAAATACAAAAAAACTAGCCGGGCGAGGTGGTGGACGCCTGTAGTCCCAGCTACTCGGGAGGCTGAGGCAGGAGAATGGCGTAAACCCGGGAGGCGGAGCTTGCAGTGAGCTGAGATCTGGCCACTGCACTCCAGCCTGGACGACAGAGCGAGACTCCATCTCAAAAAAAAAAAAAAGAAATTTAAAAAGCTACTCTCTCAAACGGCATTGAAGCAGGAAATGAAAACCACAGATTACTTAGAATATGACAGACCACAAGAATAGTAAGAGTAGGGCTGAGCACAGTGGCTCATGCCTGTAATCCCAGCACTTTGGGAGGCTGAGGCGGGTGGATCACGAGGTCAGGAGTTCAAGATCAGCCTGGCCAGCATGGTGAAACCCTGTCTCTACTAATAATACAAAAAATTAGCTGAGTATGGTGTTGCGTGCCTGTAATCCAAGCTACTCGGGAAGCTGAGGCAGGAGAATGGCTTGAACCTGGGAGGTGGAAGTTGCAGTGGGCTGAAATTGTGCCACTGCACTCTGGCCTGGGTGACAAGACTGAGATGCTATCTCAAAAAAACAAAAACAAAAACAAACAAACAAAAAACTAAGAAATGGTGCCAAATCTTATTTATTTATTTATTTAGAGACAGGCTCTCTCTCACTCCCATTGCCCAGACTGGTGTCCAGTGGCACAATCTCAGCTTCCTGGGCTCAAGTGATTCTCCCCTGTTAGTCTCCTGAGCAGCTGGGATTCCAGGCACACACCACCACACCTGGCTAATTTTTTTGTTTTGTTTTGTTTTGTTTTAGTAGAGACAGGATTTTGCCATGTTGCCCAGGCTGGTCTCGAACTCCTAAGCTCAAACAATCTGCCTGCCTTGGCCTCCCAAAGTGCTGGGATTATAGGCGTGAACCACTACGCCTATCCCAAATCTGATTTAGAGCATTAAAAAGTATTCATGGCCGGCTATGGTGGATTACAGCAATAATATCCCAGCACTTTGGGAGGCTGAGGTAAGAGGATCAGTTGAGCCCAGGAGTTTGGGACCAGCCTGGGCAACATAGTGAGACCCTGTTTCTACTCTAAAAAAAAAAAAAAAAAAAAAGCCAGGTGTGGCAGTGCCAGCCTGAAGTCCCAGCTACTTGAGAGGCTGAGGTGAGAGGATTGCTTGAGCCTGGGAGTTGGAGGCTGCAGTGAGCTATGATCAGATTGCACTAGTGCACTCCAGCCTGGGTGATAGGGTCTGGTGCACTCCAGATCCTATCTCAAACAAAATAAAACAAAAATTCATTGTTAAACAAAGGAATTAAAATAAATGTGTGAATCTTTAAACTCAAGAAGTTAGAAAAAGAGCCACAAAATCAAAGAAAATAAGGAAGAAAGAAAAATAATAAAATTAGAGATTAATGATTGAGAAAAACAGAAAAAAAATGATAGAATTGGTAAGATTAAGAATGGATTTTTTGGTCGGGTGTGGTAGCTCACGCCTGTAATTCCAGCACTTTGGGAGGCCAAGGTGGGAACATTCCTTGAGATAAGGAGTTGGAGGCTGCAGTGAGCTATAATCACTGTACTCAGCCTGGACAACAGAGTGAGACCGTGTCTTAAAAAAAAAAAAAAAGAAATTGGCCGGGTGCAGTGGCTCATGCCTGTAATCCCAGCACTTTGGGATACTGAGGCAGGCGGATCACCTGAGATCAGGAGTTCAAGACCAACCCGACAAACATGGAGAAACCCCGTCTCTACTAAAAATACAAAATTAACCAGGCATGGTGGCGCATGCCTGTAATCCCAGCTAGTCAGGACGCTGAGGCAGGAGAATCGCTTGAATCCGGGAGGTGGAGGTTGCAGTGAGCTGAGATCATGCCATTACACTCCAGTCTGGGCAACAAGAGCAAAACTCTGTATCAAGAAAAAGAAAAATTGAAGTCTGGAGTTTTGGGGAGGAAAAAACTGACAAAGCAGAGAAGCATCTGGCAAGGGCAATTATTCAAACAAAAGAAGCCATGTGGGGTTAGACATGAGAAAGAGGATTTAATATAAAAAATCGAGATAAAAATATATTGGCTGGGTGTGGTGCCTCACGCCTATAATCCCAGCACTTCAGGAGGCTGAGGCAGGTAGATTACTTGAGGTCAGGGGTTTGAGAGCAGCCTGGCCAACATGGTGAATGAAGCCCGTCTCTATTAAAAATACAAAACTCAGCTGGGTGTGGTGGCGGGCACCTGTAGTCCCAGCTACTCAGGAGGCTAAGGCAGCAGAATGGCTTGAACCCAGGAGGAGGAGGCTGCAGTGAGCTAAGATGGTGACACTGCACCCTAGCCTAGGTGACAGAGAGACTCCAACTCAAAAAAAAAAGTAAAATAAAAGATCTCCTTTAAAACAGAGTGCTTGTTGGACAGGAGGTGCACACGCAGCGGCCAGGACCCTGCAGCGCCCAGGTGTCCACACGGGTTCCCTCGATCCACAGCCACTATTGCCAGCCGTTACCCAGCCACAGCAGTCCAGGTCGCTGCGCAGTTTAAGTTGTCTTTAATCAGAGTCCTTTATGGTTAATTTATACCTATAATGGACAATTGGTTAAAAACAGGAAGCAGAGGGAGCACAGAGGTTGAAAAATAAATGAACATTGAACACAAACATGATGCCCTTTGTGTGTCAAGTTATTAATTCTCGCTCCATTTCTGTGATACAGGAGGAAACAAGCACAAGGGGAATATAAGGTTCAGAGAAATTATGACTCGCCCACTTTGGAGCCAGCACTGAAGATTTTTGCTGTTCAGCGTCACCTGGGAGCTTGATAGATGTGCAGAATTTCAGGCCCTACCACAGATCTACTGAATCAATCTCCATTTCAACAATCTTCATTTTAAACAGTTTGAAAGTCTGATGCAGTGGCTCACGTCTATAATCCTAGTATTTTGGGAGGGCAAGGTGGGAGGATCACTTAAGCCCAGGAGTTCAAGACCAGCCTGGGCAATATGGTGAGACCCCAACTCTACAAGAAATGCAAAAACTAGCCGGGCATGGTGGGGCATGCCTGTAGTCCCAGCTACTCAGGAGGCTGAGGCAGGAGGATCACTTGAGGCTGGGAGGCTCAAGTGATTTATTTTATTTATAAACAAATAAAAGAAAATTCCTAGCATATACCAGACATATGATGAAAAAGATCTAAAATTCTCAAGTTGGTCCTTTAGATTGATCACACCACTGCACTCCATCCTGGGTAACAGAGCCAGATCCTGTCTTGAAAAAAAGTTCGATATAGCCTGATGCAGTGGCTCATGCCTGTAATCCCAGTACTTTGGGAAGCTGAGGCGGGTGGTTCATTTGAGGTCAGGTGTTTGAGACAGCCTGGGCAACATGATGAAACCCCATCTCTACAAAAAATATAAAAATTAGCTAGGCGTGGTAGTGCGTGCCTATAATCCCAGCTACTTGGGAGGCTGAGGCATAAGAATCGCTCAAATCCAGGAGGCTGAGGTTGTAGTGAGCTGGGGTGGCGACACTGCACTCCAGCCTGGGTGACAGAGCAAGACTGTCTCAAAAAAAGAAAAAAGAAAAGAAAAGGGCTGGGTACGGTGGCTCATGCCTGTAATCCCAGCACTTTGGGAGACTGAGGCAGGTGGATCACGAGGTCAGGAGATTAGCCATCCTGGCTAACACAGGTGAAACCCCGTCTCTACTAAAAATACAACAACAACAAAAAATTAGCTGGGCATGGTGGCGGGTGCCTGTACTCCCAGCTACTCGGGAGGCTGAGGCAGGAGAATGGCGTGAACCCGGAAGGCGGAGCTTGCAGTGAGCCAAGATTGAGCCACTGCCCTCCAGCCTGGGCAACAGAGCGAGACTCCATTTCAAAAAAAAAGAAAAAAGAAAAAAGTTTGAGATGCAGCACTTTAGACCATAAAATTAGCAGACTTTTTTTTTTTTTTTAATTTAATTTATTTATTTTTTTGAGACGGAGTCTCGCTCTGTCACCCAGGCTGGGGTGCAGTGGCGTGATCTCGGCTCACTGCAACCTCTGCCTCCTGGGTTCAAGCGATTCTCCCGCCTCAGCCTCCCGAGTAGCTGGGATTACAGGCACCCGCCACCACGCCCAGCTAATTTTTGTATTTTTAGTAGAGATGGGGTTTCACCATGTTGGTCAGGCTGGTCTCAAACTCCTGACCTCAGGTGATCCACCCGCCTCAGCCTCCCAAAGTGCTGGGATTACAGGCATGAGTCACTGCACCTAGCTTTAGCAGACTTTATATTGTGATCTGTGCACTGGTTAAAAAGAGACAGTGACATCGTTTAGATTTTATAAGTGCACATTCCATCGCAGTTTTAGATTTTATGAGTGCACGTTCCATCGCAGTTTTAGATTTTATAAGTGCACATTCCATCGCAGTTTTAGATCTGCGTTGGAGCACACAAAAATGGACAGTAGAAACATCGAAAGTGACAGTTATGAATTGAGTATGGATTGAGCAGAATTGTATTAGGTGAGAGGTGTGGGTATCTGGTTGGCAGGGGCATCAACCAGGGAGCCCTTCAGTGGTACCAAGCATGGGCTCAGGCCTTGGAGTCTCAGGCCAGAACTGCTGCAGGTGGCGAAGTGATGGTGATCTACCCAGCCATTCCCACTAAGCCTCACCAGACCTGCAGGTCGACCGATTAAGAGGGCTGCAGGATGTCACAAACAATGTTGACGGAGAAAATTCAGTGATGGTTATATCTGATTTGGCTTTTCTTTTTTCTCTTTCTGAGACAGAGTCTTGCTCTGTCGCCCAGGCTGGAGTGCAATGGTGCCATCTCAGCTCATGGCAACTTCAGTCTCCCAGGTTCAAGCAATTCTCCTGCCTCAGCCTCCTGAGTTGCTAGGATTACAGGCGTGCACCGCCACACCTGGCTAATTTTTGTATTTTTAGTAGAGATGGGGTTTCACCATGTTTGTCAGGCTGGTCTTGAACTCCTGACCTCGTGATCTGCCCACCTTGGCCTCCCAAAGTGCTGGGATTACAGGCATGAGCCACTGCGCCGGTCTTGGCTTTTCATTTATAGGGACCAAAGACAGCCTACATCTCTCACGTACTATTTGCAAACTTCTTGGATATGAGTATCCTGAAACTGTCTTATATTATGCTCTAGGGAAAAAATACAAGAGTTATAAATTCAAATTTTAATGTAGTGAGTGTAAGCAGGGGATCCTAATGAGCTTCAGTGTTAATACAACACTCATAATGAAATTTAAATCTGCATTTTATTTTATTTTACTTTGAGATGGAGTCTTGCTCTGCCACCCAGGCTGGAGTGCAGTGACAGCATCTCGGCTCACTGCAACCTCCAGCTCCTGGGTTCAAGTGATTCTAGTGCCTCAGCCTCCTGAGTAACTGGAATTACAGGCGCACACACCACACCTGGCTAATTTTTGTATTTTTAGTAGAGTCGGGGTTTCGCCATGTTGGCCAGGCTGGTTTCAAACTCCTAACCTCAGGTGATCTGCCCACCTCAGCCTCCCAAAGTGTCAGGATTACAGGTGTGAGCCACTACAACCGGCCTAAATCTGCATTTTAATATATATGTGTTCTCATAACCAAACATAAGGTAATATCACTTTTCAATTTGTTTGGCACTTTCTTTTCTTTTCTTTTTTTTTGAGACGGGATCTCACTCTGTCACCCAGGCTGGAGTGCCGTGGTGTGATCATAACTCACTGTAACCTCAAACTCTGAGGCTCAAGTGAGTTTGAGGTTCTCCTGAGTAGCTGGGACTACAGGCACATACCGCCACACTTGGCATGCTTTCTCTTCCAATAATATACACAATATTTGTTAGTGAGTCCCTGGGAGATCTAAAATAAACACATAAACACTGTGTTTTGTCACTTTTTTAATGGAGAAAGTCAAAATAGTCTTTGAATTTGATGATTACCACAGATTATACTTTATTTATTTATTTATTTATTTATTTTTTTGAGGCGGAGTCTCGCTCTGTCGCCCGGACTGGAGTGCAGTGGCCGGATCTCAGCTCACTGCAAGCTCTGCCTCCCGGGTTTATGCCATTCTCCTGCCTCAGCCTCCCGAGTAGCTGGGACTATAGGCGCCCACCACCTCGCCCGGCTAGTTTTTTTTGTATTTTTAGTAGAGACGGGGTTTCACCGTGTTAGCCAGGATGGTCTCGATCTCCTGACCTCGTGATCCGCCCGTCTCGGCCTCCCAAAGTGCTGGGATTACAGGCTTGAGCCACCGCGCCCGGCCACAGATTATACTTTAAATGCACTTTAGAGAAGGAAAAAACTATCATATAGTTTACCAACCAATTATCTTTTACTTAAAATTCCTAGCATAGTCCGGGCGTGGTGGCTCAAGCCTGTAATTCCAGCGCTTTGGGAGGCAGAGGCAGGAGGATCACTTGAGTCCAAGAGTTTGAGACCAGCCTGGGCAACATAGTGAGATCCTGTCTTTATCTATTCCAAATAAATAAATAAATAAATAAAATAAAATTCCTAGCATATAACAGGCATATGATGAAAAAGATCTAAAATTTTCAAGTTGGTCCTCTGGATTGCTGATGCAACAGGGGAAAGGATTATTGGGTCCAAAAAATGTTGAGACTCACTGAGAGAGACAGCAGCTGCTTGGCTGCAGGACACAGGATAGGAGACAGTCACGTGGGTGACTCTAAAAAGCTTGCCTGAGTTTACGACAGTTCCCAGAGGTTCATGTGATCCAGGGTTTCCCAACCTCAGCATTGTTGATATTTTGGGGCAGATAATTATTTGTGTGGGGGTAAGAAGCTGTTCTGTGGGTCATAGGATGTTTAGCATCATCTCTGACCACTTCTTACTGGATACCAGTAGCACACATCTCTTCTCTCTCACCCCCACCCCAGGCAACTAACATAGTCTCCAGACTCTGAGAACTACTGATGTAATTCTGGCCTTTCCCTCCGGCTCTACCAAGTAGGGACGCAAAGGAGAGAGAGCAAGTCACATAACTCTTTTTTTTTTTTTAGGAGAGACGGGGTTTTGCCATGTTGCCTAGGCTGGTGTCGAACTTCTGACCTCAAGTGATCTGCCTGCCTCGGCCTCTCAAAGTGCTGGGATTACAGGCGTGAGCCACTGTGCCTGGCCCTGGCAAGTCACATAATTTATAGAGGGTAACTCTGTCGATTTTAAATGTCTCATAATCTGACCCATTCATTCATCCAATAAACATATATTCAGCACCTAATATGTGCCAGACACTCTTGGAGGCCCTGGGGATACAGCCCTGGACAAAGGTTTCTGCCCACACGGAACTTATGTTCTAGTAGGGGAAGATGGCCAAAATCAAACAAATAAATTATATTGTTGCCCTATAAATAAGTCATATAGTTGTGCGATGCAGAAAAAAAAGCAGGAAGAAGAGAGATTGTGCCTCTCCTTGTCACAGGCCCTAATATGGCCCCTTCTAAACACAGTTAAAATTCTTCAGTATTTATACGATGATTGGTTTAGCATCTGACTCCCCGACTGCAGTACTGCAAACCCCATGAGGAGTGTGGTTTCTCTTGTTCATCACTGGGCCCCCACACCTGGCACAGCACCTGCGCCAAGTGAGTGCTCCATGGGCATGAATGAATGAGTGAACGCGGCGAAGAGCTACTGATGGAGTCTGGACTTGGGCGAGAAGTTGTGGCTGGACACAGGCTGGACACACTGAAGACAAACAAAGCTATGACATAGGGTGAGACCACCGAGGGAGAGGGAAGGACAGTCAGACAATCCCTTGGGAATGCTTGCATTTGGAGAGTAGAAGAAATGAGAGGCTTGAGCAGGAGCGGGCAGCAAGCGTGCACAGTACCTAGCAGGAGACCTCACTGCACTCCATCCTGGGCAACAGAGTGAGACTCTGTCTCCAAAAAAAAAGTTAAAAGTTGGTCAAGGAGCTCTTAATTGAAAAATTGTAAAGCCTCCCGCACAGTAAACTGTGTTTTTACACTACTGCCACAAGGGGGCACCATCGAGGCTGATAAACCAGGAAGGGGCTCACGTTCAGTTCTCCAAATATGCTATGTGTTTTTCTGGCTTATTCATAGAGTTGACAGGAATTGGAATAGGTTCTAAAGTTGTTTTGTAGCTTCCTGTGCAGTTTTAGCTGACCGGTTTTCATTTTGTCTTCATAACACCATTTTATGAAACAGTTTGTCCTAGGGTGTGGCTGTTGTAGTGGGTGGGGATGGCAGCAGGAGGGCTAGGGAGTTGGGGGTGGGAGAGGGGGATGAAGGAGCAGAGAGCTGAGGGACATTTTCAGCATAATCCTTCTTTTTTGTGTTTGAGACGCAGTCTCACTCTGTTGCTCAGGTTGGAGTGCAGTGGCATGATCTCACCCACCGCCATGCCCAGCTTTTTGTATTTTTAGTAGAGAAGGGTTTCGCCATGTTGGCCAGGCTGGCCTCGAACTCCTGGCCTCAAGTGATTCGCTGGGCTTTGCCTCCCAAAGTCCTGGGATTACAGGTGTGAGCCACTGCGCCGGCTTCCAGGAGCCTTTTCACTTCTGGGTGTGACTCTTTCTCTCTGCTCGAAATGCTTGGCTTCAGACAGCACCTCCTCTATGTAAGAAGCCTTCCTGGCCCCCTTGGCTGAGGATGGGAGTGGGGAAGATTTCCCAGTCCTCAGAGATCCTGTAGCTCTTTCGGTCCCTTTCTGTCCTGTGCAAGGCTGTGTGCTGGTCTTACATCCACCTATCAGGCAGTCAGCAACCTGAGTGCAGGGGGTCTGCCTGACGTGCCCCATTGTGTACTACAGATACCGAGCACTCAACCGTCTCTGTAAGATAAGCATTTATTTATTATTTCGGCTCCCACTCTACTGGGAAAATGAGTTACATAAATTGTGAATGTACAGGTCCAGCTGGTGGGAGGAGGGGTACATAGCGAGTCCTGGGTTCTAGATGAGGTTCCACAACTTACCTTGGGAATGTCCACATCACATTGTTTTCTTTTTTCGAGACAGTCACCCAGGTTGGAGTGCAGTGGTGTGATCCTGGCTCACTGCAACCTCCGCCTCCTGGGCTCAAGTCATTTTCCCACCTTGGCCTCCTAAGTAGCTGGGACCATAGGCATGCAACACCACGCCTGGCTAATTTTTGTATTTTTTGTAGACAGGGTTTAGTCATGTTGCCCAGGCTGGTCTTGAACTCCTGGACTCAGGCAGTCCACCTGCCTTGGCCTCCCAAAGTGCTGGGATTACAGGCATGAGCCACCGCACCTGGCCATTAAAACTTTTTTTTCTTTTTGGAGACAAAGTCTTGCTCTGTTTGCCCAGGCTGCAGTGCAGTGGCACGATCTCGGCTCACTGAAGCCTCTGCCTCCTGGGTTCAAGCCATTTTCCTGCCTCAGCCTCCCACCTGGGACTACAGGCGCAAGCTGCCATGACTGGTTCATTTTTTGTATTTTAGTAGAGACAGGGTTTCAGCATTGTTGCCCAGGCTGGTCTTGAACTCCTGAGCTCAGGCAATCCACCTGCCTTGGCCTCCCAAAGTGCTAGGATTACAGATGTGAGCCACTGTGCCTGGCCCATCATGCCTTCTTAATTATACTTTTCTTTTTTTTTTTTTTTTTTTGAGACGGAGTCTTGCTCTGCTGCCCAGGCTGGAGTGCAGTGGCCGGATCTCAGCTCACTGCAAGCTCCGCCTCCTGGGTTTTACGCCATTCTCCTGCCTCAGCCTCCCGAGTAGCTGGGACTACAGGCGCCCGCCACATCGTCCGGCTAGTTTTTTGTATTTTTTAGTAGAGACGGGGTTTCACCACGTTAGCCAGGATGGTCTCGATCTCCTGACCTCGTGATCCACCCGCCTCGGCCTCCCAAAGTGCTGGGATTACAGGCTTGAGCCCGGCCTTCATTCAGCCTGAGATAGGTTACATTAGTTGGATAATGGTGCTCACCAACTTCCTTAGTTCTACGTTCACAGATATTTGTTTCACTTGGCTCCACAGAGCTGATTTAATAGATGTTGATGGTTTAACTTTGAATAATCCCATCCTAGAGAACTGGAGGTCCTTCAAAAGCATGAGATGGAACAGCCTAGCACAGAACCTGGCCATGTTCACAACCTACAGCATAGAAGGAATTCTCTTCTCTTGCTCTTTCATCCTGTAGTATTTTGTGTGTCTGGCCTCCAGCGTTGCTCTAGAAGTTCCTCCAAGAAAAGCCTTTCTACATTACAGTCGAATCTTACTGATTTAAAAGTATCACCCAGCCAGGCACGGTGCTCATGCCTGTAATCTCAGCACTTTCGGAGGCCAAGGCAGGTGGATCACAAGGTCAGGAGATCGAGACCATCCTGGCCAACATGGTGAAACCCTGTCTCTACTAAAAATACAAAAGTTAGTCGGGCGTGGTGGCGCGTGCCTGTAGTCCCAGCTACTCGGGAGGCTGAGGCAGGAGAATTGCTTGAACCTGGGAGGCAGAAATTGTAGTGAGCCGAGACTGTGCCATTGCACTCCAGCCTGGGCAAAAGAGCAAGACTCCATCTCAAAAAAAAAAAAAAAAAAAAAAAATTCACTCAAATATTTTGAACAATGCCACTGTATTTGGAGTCTTGGAGCCAAGTGCTAAATTATTTTGTGTTCATGAAACAGATCGGTTTTGTAGGACCTTCAACACAACAAGCTCCTGATGCTGGGGTTAAAATCATTGCTATGGTTTGAATGTTCCCACCAAAACCCATGTTGAAATTTAATTGCCAATAGAACAGTTATTGGGAGGTGGGGTGCTTTTGTTTTTTGGAAATTCTGTCACCCAGGCTGGAGTACAGTGGCATGATCACAGCTCACTACAGCCTTGGGTTTCCTGAGCACCAGTGACTGTCCTTCCCCCTGCCTCAGCCTCCTAAGTAGCTGGGACTACATGTGTGTGCCATTATGCCTGACTAGTTTTTGTATTGTTTGTAGAGACAGAGTTGTGCCATGTTGCCCAGGTTGGTCTCAAGGATTCACCTGCCTCAGCCTCCGTAAGTGCTGGGATTACAGGTGTGAGCCACTTCGGCTGGCTGAGGTGGAGCTTCTAAAGGTGTTAGGTCCTGGGCCTCTGCCCTCATGAATGAAGTGGGCTCACAAGAGGAGTACAGGTTTGGCCTCCATTTGCTGCCCAGCCCTTCCACCATGTTATGATGAAGCAAGAAGGCCCTCACCAGATGCCAGTGCCATGCCTTTCGACTTCTGTGAGCCAAATAAATCTCCATCAGTTATTCAGTCTGTGGTATTCTAAAACAATCCCCTCCTAGTTTTAGGGCAGTTGCCACTGGCTCGGCCTCTCACCAGCTCTCCTCCACACCTGACCTGGTTCTACGTGCTTTCCCGACCTGGGCTCTAACTTAATTCACTGCTTGTACCTTTATCTACAAAATGGGCTGGTAGTAAACTTAGTAGTCTTGTGTTACTCAACGACAGGGATGTTTTGAGAAATGCATCATTAGGCGATTTTGTGTTTTCTATGAACATCATCGTGTACTTATGCAAACCCGGATGGCACAGCCTACTACATGCCTAGGTTATATGACATAGCCTGTTACTCCTAGGCCACAAACCTGTAGAGCAAGTACTGTACTGAAATTATAGGCGAGGGGTGTCCTCTCTTTTCATTTCCCTTGGCCACGTTGGAAGAACTGTCTTGGGCCACAAATAAAATACAGCAACAATAGCTGAAGAGCTTAAAAAAAAAGTCGAGAAAATAAACCTCATGTTTTAGCAAAATATATTAGTTTGTGTTGGGCCACATTCAAAGCCTTCCACACAAGCTTGCTGTAGGCCATTGTTCACACAATGTTAATCTGTGTATTTGAACACACAAAAGGTACAGTAAAAATACAGTATAATCATCTTAACTGTAGCACGACTGCGAGGCTCATTGCTGAATGAAGCATCCTTAGGCAGTGCGTGACTGCATCCAGACACGTTTGGTGGGAGAACTTTGCCTTTTTAACTAATGGACCCAGGAACAGAACTTGGGTCTTTTAGTTGCCGTTCATTGTCCTTCATGAGGGATGGCCTCTCCAGATGCTTCATTAAACCTTCTACTACTACAAACTCACTACCCAGAGTACACACATCGCTAGCGATTTGTGGATCTTAACCCACAGCATGACTGTCCTTTTTATAGCCCTTGCATTTACTCTCCACTCTGCATCCCTAAACCAAGGCTGTTACTAATGAGGGGGCTCCAAGATTTCCAAGCAACCCATTCTCTAGGACACTGATTAACAAGACAGCATGACTCTGGCTAAATGCTTGCAAAAACAGTTGATCGGCTGGGCATGGTGGCTCATGCCTGTAATCCCAGCACTTTGGGAGGCCAAGGGAGGCAGATCATTTGAGGCCAGGTGTCTGAGTCCAGCCTGGCCAACATGGCTAAGCTGTCTCTACTAAAAATACAAAAATTAGCTGGGCATGCTGCCTGTAGTCCCAGATATCAGGGAGGCTGAGGCATGAGAATTCCTTGAACCTCAGAGGCGGAGGTTGTAGTGAGCTGAGATTGTGCCACTGCACTCTAACCTGGGCCAACAAGGGCAAACCTCCATCTCAAAAAACAAACGAACAAAAAAAACAGTTGACCAGAGAGGGACAAGCTCATCAAGGTTTTTCTTGGCCAAGTTCAGGCCCCTGTTGAGAAGCTGTGGGTGTGGACGAATCCTCCACTGCCCATTTCTATGGTTCCTTTATATGCACAAGATCGACTATATATAAATAATCTGCAAGTCAGGTATTTCTGAAAACAAGTTTTATTTAAATAAGGGTTTAAATACATTACACATAACATTAAAACTGAAGGGGGGAAAAAACCAAAAACCAGTTTGTTACTTCACATGGCATTGGGCAGCTGCTGCTATTAAGTTGCAAGCTCTACAGCTAGCTACATGACTGATGGATCAGTTTGAGATTTGTTCCCTTGTCAAAAGTTTAACTCTGGTAGAAGGTTGGCCTCACATTCTGATGTTTGGACATTCCTTAGCTAGGATATGTCTGGTCCAACAGACCTTTGTGGCAAGCCAGATGTCCTATCATCTCGCTAGCGGTAAGAGGGCCTCTCTGAGCTCTGTCCACCTGGTCAGGTTGGAGACACCAGGGGATCCACCACCAAAAGCTCCCTTCCAGTAGTACAGCTGGTGCTGCTGCCTTACCCCATCCTCTCCTCTCAGATTCACCGAGGACTGTTCAGATGGTAACATTCTGTTAGGGCAAGGAACCCTGCAGAGGGAGAGCCGAGGAGGTTCCGGCCATAGTTGTTTGTGATCTTAGGGCTCTGGGCTTGGCTGAAACATGCCGGTATTGCTTGGTTTCAGGCTTGACACTGCCAGGTGCCTACTGCTTGACCTCTGTTTAAATGAGGGACTTCAAGACTAGACAGCATGGCTCTTTTCAGTTTATTGCATGAAGGAGTTACACTAGTCCAAGTTAAAAGCGGACCCCAAATGGTTACATTATACAAGCTGTGAGGTTTTTAAACTTGTGACAAGGGACAGAAGGGAAATTCTACTCATTGCAAGGAAATCCTCACTTAAGCTTCAGTGAGCCACAAGCATTTAAAACCCATGAACCTTCAGCTGGTCGTCCTTAGCCAGTCCAATCTGAAAAGACAAAAGGGCGAAGTTTTAAATGGGGGACAGGGAGAGTTAAGCCTCCATTTCTAATGCCATCAACCCTGTCTTCCTGCTACTACACTGCCCAAGAGCCAGCGGTGCACAGTGGTTCCACGGACGGTCCTCAGTTAAGAGCTACCTTTTTTGAACACTCAGTGCCTTCCAAGATTCTGAATTAGTGTGAGAATGAGACTCATCAGGTATATGAAACCTCTTCAATTATATCAAGAACCCATCATGTAACAGTTTTTTAGTATTAATACTCAGGAAATTCATTTTTAAAAACTCATGTCCTTACAAATACAGGAACAACCCAGCATTTGGCTTATTTTACAATGCATCTATGTGCTATTCAAATTTGCATCTGTAAAGCAGATCCACAGAAACAGTTAACCAAAGGTACACAAGTCCCTTCTGCTTTTTCCTATAAAACAGAAGTCTGTGTACTTTAAAACCCAACTGAGGTTTTGGTCAGCCTTACAAAGCCAACTTTTATGTCCCCAGCAGAAGCTAATACACAGGATCTGAGATCTGCCAGCAGCGGGGCACAAATCAAGAAGTGACTGAACTCACCTCTACAAGGAACTGGCATATGTTCTTGCGTTGGTCACCCTGTAGCTGAATTACTTCTCCATATTCTGGATGCTCAATTACAGTACCATTGCAGGCAAACTTCTGCAAGCACAAAGGAAACAAAACAAATTAGGCCTAGCAAGAGCATGAATGCATTTATCACCCCTTCTGCTAACAATAAATACAACGCAGCTAGCACCCCCTTGCACACAAATTCATTATGACTTTCCCGCAATCTCACTGAAGACCTACCTTCTTAAACGCCTTCACTAGTTTCTTTTTATCGTAATCATCAGCGATCCCTTGGACAGTAGTAAGGGTCTTCCTGCCGTTTCTCTGTTGAATTCTTATATGGATATAATCCTCAGTGCCAGCAGGAAGCAGGTCATCACCCTTACTTGCATCAGCAAAGGGGTCTGAAAATTAAGGTTAAGCTCGTTCAGAGGGATCAAAGATCAGATACCACTGCCATCTCCCCGGCTCCCAGGTGTTTTGTGCGTGCAGAAAACAACACTGAAATCGTCAGGGCCTGGGCCAGGCCGTATGTGTCCTCTGCTGGCTCTCCCCAAGCCCGTCAGTCCGGGACGCCCGGCTTCCCCAGGCTCGGGGAACGCCCGGGCCTCCCGCCCTCCCTGGAAAGCCGATCACGTGTCGGGGTAGTCCGAGCTGGCAGGCGGTGCCCCACCCGGCTGATGCAACCCGCCGGAACCCGAGCTCCCAAGGCGGGGCTAAGCCTACCAACCCCATTGGTGCGCACGCCTGCCACTTAGAGCTGGCACCGCCTTTCCCTCCGACTCCGTGACAACGAGTGGTGACGTAACGGACGTGACGCAAGGGTGACGGGAGGGGCGGGTGTGGCCCGAGGAGGCCCGGGAGCCATTAGTAAATGCGCCACCGAGACACCGAGCCCGCGCAAGGGTTGACCTCCCGCCTGCTCCTTCCGGTCGCGCTCAGGTTCCGACCCCAGGGCCCAGGCCTTGATCCCGCTGCCCTGCGACCCTGGACAAGTTTCCCCTGCCAGAGCTTACGAAGGCCCGGAGCGCTTGGCAGCTTCCTGGAACACGTCTCCGGGCCCGGAAGGCCCCACTGCCCCACCCGAGCCCGCGACCTTTCCCATAGCTTACCGAAAGAGTGGAGGTTCTGGATAGCGGACATACGATACGATTCCTTTTCCTCGGTGGAAACGGCCTGCGGAAGGCGGCGGCGGCGGCGGCGGGAGAAGGCGGGCAGGGGGGACGGAACGTCGGGAAGCGAGGGGGCTCGAGGGGGAGGCTGCTGAGTCCTCGGCGGCGGCTCAGTGACTGGGGCAGAGGGGCGGTGCCTGTGTTCACTTATATAGCCGCGCCTGTGACGCCAGCGCGCTGCCCTCACGTCCCGACCCCACCCACGGCGTCGTGCCCCAAGCACCCAGGCGGCGCAGCTTCCAATTGGTTTGGGGGCGGGGACGTAGGATGGCGCTTGCGCAGGAAGTCTGCGGCGGGGCCGGAGGGGGCGTCCTCTTGACTCTGGGAGAGCTGGGGCGGGGAGGGAAAGCTTGGTCTGGCTCGGCGCCTGCGCAGTGCGGGTGGACGGTGTCAGCACGCCGAGAAAACTGGCCGAGGTTTCGAGCGCGCCTACGCACTGTGTCCTTTGGTACGTTTCACCTTCCTGACCCTGTTGCATCCCTGCCTGCTCGAAAAGGGGTGTTTCATAGGGTAGATGAACACTCCTTAGAGAGGATGTAGATGCTGAGCCTCCCAAACACGACAAATCCCCGTTTTGTCAAACCCACCTACCTACCCACCCTACTACCCACTGAGTCACAGCGGGATTTAGGGCGGCAGTTTGATTAATCAACATACAATAATATAATCAAAACGGTAATCGCGTAATTTAGGTTGCCATTTAGATTTATTCTAAAGTGGGTTAATCTGATCTAAAATTTTCATTTAGATTAGATTAATCCATCCAAGGAAAAAGTTTGCCTAGCTCATTGGCATGAGTTCAAGGGATAGTAACTAGTTCTGGGCGCCCCCTGAGAATAATTCTGGCACCAGAGGGCGTCCTTCATGTCGCACAGCTTATGTGGAGTAGAGCCTTCCCAGAGTTTAGATGAAATATTTCCTTCAAAACAGTCAACCTTGCTTGCTCTCAGTTTATTTATTTCAACACTCTCAGTTGTAGGGATAAGTAGGGTGGTGAAAAGAGACCAGGGGTTTTAGACTCAAAGGCCTCCGGGGCCAGGCAGGTAAGTAGGATCAAGGAGTGCAAACAGCCAAGTGTGTAGTAATGGGGTGGAGTGGGGGCTGGAGTAAGAACTATGGGCTGCAGTAGCCGCTCACCTCCCGCCCATTGTGCTAGATATTTTTCAAGAGTGCCAGGAAATCTAGGTGTTTACATAAAATCTCTTGATTTTTAAATATTGCCAATAAATTGATTTTTTTTTTTTTTTGTTTTTGAGACAGAGTCTCACTGTGTCGGCTCACTGCAACCTCCATCTCCTGGGTTCAAGCAGTTCTCCTGCCTCAGCCTCCCGAGTAGCTGGGATTACAGGCGTCCACCACCACCCCTGGCTAGTTTTTAAAAACATTTTTAGTAGAGATGAGGTTTCACCATGTTGGCCAGGCTGGTCTTTTTTTTTTTTTTGAGACTGAGTCTAGCTCTGTCACCCAGGCTGGAATGCAATGGCACGATCTCGGCTCACTTCAACCTCTGCCTCCCAGGTTCAAGCGATTCTCCTGCCTCAGCCTCCTGAGTATCTGGGATTACAGGCACACACCACCATGCCGAGATAATTTTTGTATTTTTAGTAGAGATGGGGTTTTACTGTTTTGGCCAGGCTGGTCTCGAACTCCTGACCTCGTGATCCACCCACCTTGGCCTCCCAAAGTGCTGGGATTACAAGCATGAGCCACCATGCCCAGCAAGGCTGGTCTTGAACTCCTGACCTCAGGTGATGCACTTGCCTCGGCCTCCCAAAGTGCTGGGATTACGGGAATGAACTGAATTTTTGATAAAACACTGTGCAAGCCAGAGAAAGATATGCATGCCTGTGGACTGCTAGTTTATGTCCCCGACAGTCAGGGTCACTGCCCTTGTGGAGTTGAAGGCCAGCGGGAGAGAGAGCTACTAAACAAATAATAAGATAATGAGGCTGGGTGCTATGGCTTAGTCCTGTAATCCCAGCACTTTGGGAGGCTGAGGTGGGCGGATCACCTGAGGTCAGGAGTTCAAGACCAGCCTGGCCAATATGGTGAAACCCTGTCTCTACTAAATATACAAAAATTAGCTGAGTGTGGTGGCGCGTGCCTGTAGTCCCAGCTACTCAGAAGGCTGAGGCACGATAATTGTTTGAACCCGGGAAGAGGAGGCTGCAGTGAGCCGAGATGGCGCCATTGCACTCCAGCCTGGGTGACAGAGCAAGACTCTGTCTCAAAAAAAAGATAATGACAGATTGTGAGAGGTGCCAAAAAGGAGATAAACAGGGTGATGTGACAGGGCCAGCCTCCTTCAGATGGGGTGGTCAGAGAAGGCCTCTGGGGAGGCAGCATTCTAGCTGACAGAGGGTAGGAAGGAGTCCACTGTGGGACAAGGCATGTGCCTGCCAGAGGAAAAACCTCTGTAGGAGGAAATGCTAGGCGTACCTGATAGATATGTATATATATGTGTGTGTATGTGTGTGTGTGTATGTGTGTGTGTGTATATGTGTGTGTGTATATATATTTGAGTGTGTGTGTGTGTGTGTATATATGTGCGTATATATGTGTGTGTGTGTATATATATATAGACAAAGTCTCACTCTGTCACCCAGACTGGCTGGAATGCAGTGGCACGATCATGGCTTACTGCAGCCTCAACCTACCGAGCTTAAGCGATCCCCCTGCCTTGGCCTCCCAAAGTGCTGGGATTACAGGCAGGAGCCAGTGTGCCTGGCCTGATACTTTGTTTTGATTCTCTATTTACTAAGTAAACTTGATTAATAGTTTGGTTTCCTTGACATCAGGAAGGAGGAACCATGGCTAGGTCATGGGCATCCCAGTCTCATGGTCATGCCCTTTTGAGAAGCTAAGGGCCCAGCCTGCCAACTTGGGAACCTTTACACTGACAGACATGGTTCTGCTGGAAAGGGTTTGGGGAGAGAGTTTGAATGAATGAATTGGAACTGTCCTTCCCAGTGTGCACGCAATATTTTGTCGTACTGAAATATTTTTTGAGACAGAATCTCGCTTTGTTGTCCAGGCTGTAGTGAAGTGGTGCGATCTCAGCTCACCGCAACCTTCGCCTCCTGAGTTCAAGCTATGCTTCTGCCTCAGCCTCCCGGGTACCTGAGATTGCAGGCAGGTGCCACCATGCCTGGCTAATTTTTGTATTTTTGGTAGAGATGGGTTTTACCACGTTGCCCAGGCTGGTCTTGAACTCCTGACCTCAAGTGATCTGCCCGCCTCAGCCTCCCAAAGTGTTGGGATTACAGGCATGAGCCACCACACCCAGCCACAACTCAGTTCTTTTTTTTTTTTTTTTTTTCGAGACAGGGTTTGGCTTTGTCACTTAGACTGGAGTGCAGTGGTGCCGTTATAACTTACTGCAGACTTGAACTCCTAGGCTCAAGTGATCTTCTGCCTCAGCCTCCTGAGTACCTGGGACTACAGCATGCGCCACCATGGCCAGCTGATTTTTAGAATTTTTGGTAGAGATGAGGTCTCACTATGTTGCCCAGGCTGGTCTTGAACTCTTAGGCTCAAGTAAGCCTTTACCTCGGCCTCCCAGAGTGCTGAGATGAGCCACCGCACCAGGCCTGAGACTCAGGTCTTGACTTGCCACCAGCTTTGTGGGTGACCTGGTTTACCTCTTGGCTTCAGTCGTATGTCCCATAAAAGGAGCCCTGGGTGATCTCTTCCTGGGTCTAAAGTCTGAAGCGCTGTTCTCCCAAGTTGGGAGCATTTCCAGAAGGGTCTTCCAAAGTCCACCTTCCAGTGTGGGAGTTTACCCCAGCCCCAGGAGCCTGAGGGGTAATCATGGAGGCAGGAGTAATTAGTTTGAAAGTGACATGTGTGCCTGCTGTTAATGCTGGCTTCTTTATTACTGTGCTCTGAGGTGCTGTCACCTGGGCAGCCAAGGGCAGGGTACAAAGCGCAGGCCCTGGAGTGTCTGTATCTGAATATCTTCTCCATCTTTTTGCCCGGGCGACTTGGCCCCTCTCAGCCTGCATTTTCTCCTCTGTACGACAGAGACAATAATGCCCTTCTCATAGGCTGTTGAGGGGATTTAAAGAGGAGACTATGTACAGCTGGATAAAAATGTACAGTTATGAAACCACTAAACAGATTATGCCAGTTTCCCGGAGGAGAAGGGAGAGAGAGAGCCTCTGAGAGCAGCGGGGGACAGGAGGGAGCCCCTTTGAATGAGGATGGGATGGAGGTGGGCACCTCTCCATGGTGATCGCCTTGGGATGTGACAAGGACATGGCTGTGTGGGACACCTTGGGACCCTTGACCTCAATAAGATTCTCCAAGGCCACCAGCGTGGCACAGAAGCAGCAGAATCTCCCTCCAGGAAGGGATTGCATCCTCTGGGAAAATAGACATCTCCATGGTAACCAAGGCAGATAGATGATCTGGTCCAGGGGCTGCTTGTAGCTCTGGTGCTCTAGAAAACCCCGTGAGCGAGAGAGAATCCTGGGGAGGGCTGGAGCCCCTGTCATATCCAAGGCTGGATCTCTGAGCAGCCCAATGGGATATTAATTGGCAAGGATCTCACTTGATTTAAAGAAAGTCCAATTAATGCCATATTTCTTGCATTCCTTATTTGGGACCTACCACCCACGTATGTAAGTGACTGGAATAGTTCCCCCTCCCCCGCTCCCATGCACATAGAAGGTTCCAGTGAATGAAGGCTGCTATTCTTTCCACTTGGAGAAGGAGGGAGACCCATGCCTGCTGCAGCTTGATCTGCAGCCTGCACAGAGTGATGATGAGATGTGCAGGTCAGGCATCAGCCAGGGTTCTGCTGGCAATACATCACTTCTTCAAACCTGCCTAGGGTGGATGCTGGGAAGAGATGTGGGGGAACGTCTTTTTTTTTTTTTTGAGATGTTGTCTCACTCTGTCTCCCAGGCTGGAGTATAGTGGTGTGATCTTGGCTCACTGCAACCTCTGCCTGCCAGGTTCAAGCGATTCTCCTGCTTCAGCCTCCCGAGTAGCTGGCATTACAGGCACCCACGACCACGCCTAGCAAATTTTTGTATTTTTAGTAGAGGTGGGGTTTCACCATGTTCGTCAGACTGGTCTCGAACTCCTGACTTCAAGTGATCCGCCTGCCTCGGCCTCCCAAAGTGTTGGGATTACAGGCGTGAGCCAGCACGCCATGCCTGGCCTGACATGAGGGAACCTTATGGGGTGCTGGAAATGACCTTCCTCTTGATCCAGGTGACAAAAATCTATTGAGCTGTACCCTTATGGCTAGCGTGTGTTGTGTGTGTATATGGCGGTTATATTTTATCCCCACCTCCCAACCCGGTCAGCCTTTCTTCTTCTTCTCACTCTCTCTTCCCTTGCCAGGGACCCACTTATGCCAACCCACAGTGGAGACTTGGCTCAGTTCCTCTTTGCCTCTTTGCTGGCGGAGCATCTGCCTTCCCCATCCTGCTTCCCACTCCTTCCCCTCCTGTCGTTCCTCTTCTTTCAGGGAGTCCTGCAGGAGCTCCTATAGATTGGGGGAAATTTCATTTAGGAAGGGAGATAAAGGCCAGAGCCCTTGGTTCCTCTCTCTTGGTCAGGGCCATCCAGGTTGGCCCAACAGCGGACTCAACTGCTGAGGCAGCTGGGAGAGGATAGAAAGTGCAGCCTGGGCCCATGGAGGAGGTGGGGAAGGCCAGGCCTGGCATCTGGCCTCTAGGAGCTCACAGCCTAGCGAGGGTTCAGACACTGCTGCAAAGAACCAGGGGCCCAGGAAGCGTGGAGGAGGTGCCAGGCCCAGGTGCACAGAGGGGTCCTGTGTTCTGACCAGGCACTGGAGGAGGTGTTCTCTAGCTGAGGGCAGGTGGACGTTCCAGATGGAGGGAAGAGCGTTAGACATGTTTGATGGCAATCCGTTCAGATCTGGCCCCTTTCCTGGGACAAGCTCACAGGTGTGTTTGGGTGGAGCAGTCTGCCTTGGACCCAAGCATAGGTCCTCTAGCCCTCCTTTTATTTCGTTTCATTTTATTTTTTAAACTAGTGTAACTCATGTAAGGACTGTCTCCAAGAGTTCATCCAGCGGTAATTGAGCAGCAAGACTCATCAGTCCTTCCCTTTCACTGTGAGAGGACAGGAAGAAATGCAGAGAGAGCTGGTGCCGTGTGGTGACAGCCCTCACCAGTTGGGACACCCTGCTCCTCCCCTTTCAGCCACACCTCTGCACACCCCCCAACACTCAGCTGTCCCCAGTGTGCAGCTCTGGCCCCAAGCACGTGTCACCTGGAGGTGCCTCTCTGGGCAGCCTCCCCTCTCCTCTGCACCCACCGATCTTCCCCAAATTAAATCTAACTCTCAAAGGGCCACAGCAGCCACAAGCCACCTGCGGCCTCGAAACCCTGGACGTGGGGCCAGTCTGAATGAGGATGCACTGTAAGTGTGAAAACACGCAGGGCTCTGAAGAATGAGCATGAAAAAAACCTGTAAAGTCTCACAGTGCTTTTTATTATATTAATTTATTTATTTACTTATTTTTTTTTTATTATACTTTAAGTTCTAGGGTACATGTGCATAACGTGCAGGTTTGTTACATATGTATACTTGTGCCACGTTGGTGTGCTGCACCCATCAACTCGTCAGCACCCATCAATTCGTCATTTATATCAGGTATAACTCCCAATGCAATCCCTCCCCCCTCCCCCCAATTTATTTATTTACTTATTTTGAGTCGGAGTTTTGCTCCTGTTGCCCAGGCTGGAGTGCAAAGGTGTGATCTCAGCTCACCGCAGCCTCTGCCTCCCTGGTTCAAGTGATTCTCCTGTGTCACCCTCCTGAGTAGCTAGGATTACAGGCATTCACCTCTGTGCCCGGCTAATTTTTGTATTTTTAGTAGAGACGGAGTTTCACCATGTTGGCCAGGCTGGTCTTGAACTCCTGACCTCGTGATTTGCCCGCCTTGGCCTCCCAAAGTGCGGGGATTACAGGCGTGAGCCACCGCTCTCGGCCTGTTGTTTTTGAGATGGATCTTGCTCTGTCAGGCTGGAGTGCAATGGCGCCATCTCAGCTCACTGCAACCGTGCCTTCTGGGTTCAAGCGATTCTGCTGCGTCAGCCTCCTGAGTAGCTGAGATCACAGGTGCACACCACCTAATTAGCCCGGCTAATTTCTGTTTGTAGAAACAGGGTTTCAGCATGTTGGCCAGGCTGGTCTCAAACTCCTCTGCTCAAGCCATTCCTGTGCCTCAGCCTCCCAAATTGCTGGGATTACAGGTGTGAGCCACTGTGCCCAGCCTTCACAATACTTTTCATTTGAATTACTTATTAAAAGATGAATATTTTGGATCTATTACGTTAAATAAAATATATTAAGTTAATTTCACCTATTTTTTTTTTTAACTTTAAAGAAACGTGGCTCCTGGGAGATTTTAAGTTGCTTGTGTGGTGTGCGTTCTATTCCTACTGGACAGCGCTGCTCAGCAGGATGCTAGACTGACGCGAGCCTGCTGGCACACACACGGCAGGCCCTAGTCACAGGAACGGCTGTTCTTTCCAGCCTTCTCTGCCACCACCTGCCTCATTTCCTTGTTTCCTGCCCCCGCCTCCAGCATCTCTAGTTCCCAGTGATATAACTCTGCTGTGAGCTTGCATATTTCTGTCCCTGCTCCCAGTTTAGAAGACAGCTTGGTTATGGTCATATGTACCAAGGCCAGGCCAGGGATGTGGAGGGAACTTTTTCCTGCTCAAGTGGCTTATTGAGTATTCACCCACCCAAACTGGGTCCCTTCCTGGGCCAAGAAGGTGAAATTCTCCTCTCTTTTTCACTCATCTAGCCCAAGCTGCCCCTCCATCAGCCAGTGGACAGATACTGTCACCTGAGCATGCACCAGGGCAGTGGGGACATTGATTTTAGCCTTTGCCCCAAACAGCTTAGCAGCTGTCCCTTTACCATAGATAAGACTCCTCCTGAGAGGAGTTTTGCACAGTACATTTATTTTTTTTCTTTTTCTTTTTTTTTTTGAGACGGAGTCTCGCTCTGTCTCCCGGGCTGTAGTGCAATGGCCGTATCTCAGCTCACTGCAAGCTCCGCCTCCCGGGTTTACGCCATTCTCCTGCCTCAGCCTCCTGAGTAGCTGGGACTACAGGCGCCCGCCACCTCGCCCGGCTAGTTTTTTGCATTCTTTAGTAGAGATGGGGTTTCACCGTGTTAGCCAGGATGGTCTCGATCTCCTGACCTTGTGATTCGCTCGTCTTGGCCTCCCAAAGTGCTGGGATTACAGGCTTGAGCCACCGCGCCCGGCCTATTTTTTTTCATTTTGTGAAATTTACAGTGGCTGAGCTGTTGCTACGAGCTTAGCTGAGTGTTCCACACCCTGTCCCATGGAATCTTGACAAAGCTTATTAGTCCTTCTGCAGGCAGAGACCTGGCAGGGTGGTGGTGGTGGCCCTCTTCCTACTGGGCTGCCTGACCACCCAAGAGGGACCAGGTTTCCTGAACGAGGAACCTCTGGTATGATTCTGCTGTCATAAAGGGGTTATCTGTTTTCTTGATGGATGCCAGCATTCGGGGCGTGCACCCCAGTTCTCTCCAGAGCTTGGATGTGCTGTGCATATTTGGAGAGAGTCTGGGAGGCCGGTGCTACTGTGGACAATCTCATTGCAGCACACAACATAAGATTCAAACAAATTCTCTCTCTCTTTCTCTCTCTCCTTCCCTCCCTCCTTCCTTCCTTCCTTCCTTCCTTCCTTCCTTCCTTCCTTCCTTCCTTCCTTCCTTCCTTCCTTCTTCTCCTCCTCCTCCTCC
>NC_045449.1:50313917-50358857 GCF_002776525.5 Piliocolobus tephrosceles | reverse complement strand
CTCCCTCCCTCTTTCTTCTTTCCCTTTCTTTCTTGTTTTCTTTCTTTCCTTCTTCTTGAGATGGGGTCTTACTTTGTTTCCTGGGCTGGTCTTGAACTCCTGGGCTCAACCAGTCCTCCTACCTTGGCCTCCCAAAGTTTGGAATTACAGGTATGAGCTGCCACCCCTGGCTTCAAATACATTTTTGATCCTTAATTCCTCTATTTGAACAAACCGTAGCTAAGCCCCCATGACAGGTGCTGTGATGGGCACAGCCTGCCCTTGAGGAGGTTGAAGATGGGTCAGAGAGATCAACATGGTTCAGTCTTTTTTTTTTTTTTTTCCAGATGGAGTCTTGCTCTGTCGCCCAGGCTGGAGTGCAGTGGCACAATCTCGGCTCACTGCAACCTCTGCGTCCTGAGTTCAAGCGATTCTCCCACCTCAGTCTCCTGAGTAGCTGGGATTATAGGCACCCATGATGATGCCTGGCTAAGTTTTATATTTTTCGTAGAGATGGGGTTTTGCCATGTTGCCCGGGCTGGTCTCAAACTCCTGACCTCAGGATCTGCCCACCTTGGCCTAAAGTGCTGGGATTACCGGTGTGAGCCACTGTGCCTGGCGAGAATTGTTATTTTCTTTTACAGATGAGGATGTTACCCAGTGTAATGCCTGCGTGACACAGGTGAATTTCTACCCTGCCTTAATTCTGCTTATCTTTAGGGAACTGGATGCTTGAGGTCAAAAGCTCCCCCTCCTGACCAAACTGGCTAAGATTTGTGGGATCCAAGGCAGCTCACTTGACCTCTGAAGAACCTCTGACTTCATTGTAACTAATTTCTGTGCTAAATGACACTCCCACCAGCACCATGACAATTAACAATCACCATGACAGGCCGGGTGCGGTGGCTCACGCCTGTAATCCCAGCACTTTGGGAGGTCGAGGTGGGCGGATCGCGAGGTCAGGAGATCGAGACCATCCTGGCTAACACGGTGAAACCCCGTCTCTACTAAAAATACAAAAAATTAGCCGGGCGTGGTGGCAGGTGCCTGTAGTCCTGGCTACTTGGGAGGCTGAGGCAGGAGAATGGTGTGAATCTGGGAGGCGGAGCTTGCAGTGAGTTGAGATCACGCCACTGCACTCCAGCCTCGGGGACAGAGCAAGACTCTGTCTCAAAAACAAACAAACCCTGTATCTCTGAGATTGGTCACCGAGATTTAAAACAAAAACAAAAACAAAAACAATCACCATGACAAAGACTGGAAGAATTCACAAAAGTGCAAAAAGGAAGACGGCATCCAGTTTCAAGGAATTCATCCAGTCCCAGAAAAGAAATGAATATTCCCCCCCTTGCTTTTAATATCCAACTGTTTCATTAAAGATGCCCTGACTTCCTGGCTCTCAGGAGCTCAGCCCAAGCTCCCACTTCTCCATTCCGTGAATCTAATAAAGCCTGCACTGCTTGACGCTCACTTTCAGTTTTGCATATTGGTTTTGTAACACCGAATGGGGAAAGGCTCCATTTTTTGGGGACCAGCTTTGTTAGTTACAAAGATACTGAATCACAGAAAGGAATCATTTTTACAAGATCACAGCCGGTAAGTTGCATGGCTGGAATTCAAATCCAGAGCCTGTGCCCCTAACCTGGAAGGGGTGCCTGCCCTGGAAGATTGTCTGGGTCTGGTCCAGGGCCCCATACGGGCATCATTGTAGTCACTGCTGGTTTCCCTTCCCAGAGCTTGGGGGAGGTGTTAAATGCCCTGCCCAGGTCAGTGTGGCATTAAAGAAAAAATTACTCATGACACTTGTTGAAGGAAGACTTTATTCAAGGGGGAGCTATTATATTGGGGTTTTGTAGTAGAGGAGAGAGATTGGGTTCCACTCTCTGCAATAGGGAAAATTGGAGATTTGTAGCCAAGGAACAGGGTAGGGAGGTTGGTGGAAAATTACTAAAGAGTGTTGCAGCTCTTTTGCCCCTGTAGTTCAATGAGTTCCAAGTTCTTGTCCTGCGACTGAGAAAAATGAGGTACATGGACAGCAGAGAGTGAGTAAAGCAGAGTAGAATTTATTGAGGGACAGAAAAGCTCTCGACGGTGAGAGGGGACCTGAAAAAGGGTTACTGACCACGAGGCTGATATATCATAATTAACATATAATAAGCAGTCAGGACACCAGAGGTTGGGTTGCTTTTTTTTTGTTTTTTTTATTTGAGACGGAGTCTCTCTCTCTGTGTCGCCTAGGCTGGAGTGCAGTGGCATGATCTCAGCTCACTGCAACCTCTGCCTCCCAGGTTCAAGCAATTCTCTTGTCTCAGCCTCCCAAGTAGCTATGCCACCAGGCACATGCCACCAGGCCCAGCTATTTTTTTGTATTTTTAGTAGAGGTGGGGTTTCACCATGTTAGTGAGGATGGTCTTGATCTCCTGACCTCATGTTATGCCCACCTCAGCCTCCTAAAGTGTTGGGATTACAGGCGTGAGCCACCGCGCCTGGCCCAGAGGTCACTTTCATTACTATCTTGGTTTTGGCTGGCTTCTTTACCACATCTTATTTTATCAGAGGGGTCTTCGTGACCTGTACCTTGCAAAACCAGTCCTGCTGAACTCCTATTGCAAGACTACACAGGTTAATGGGTTAGCTCTACAATACTGCCTCACCTCATTTTTAAATTTTATCTATCTATCTATCTATCTATCTATCTATCTATCTATCTATCTATCTATCTATCTATCTACTTTTAGAGACAGGGTCTTGCTCTGTTGCCCAGGCTGGAGTGCAGTGGAATGATCATAGCTCACTGCAGCCTCTAATTCCTGAAAACCGTCCTACTGCAATGCCAGCCACAAGTCTGCGCTTCAGGTGCTTCTGGCCAACCGGTTATAAATCAGGGGTTCCCATAACCCCCTCCTTGAATTTGATAGTTTGCTAGAATGGCTCACAGAACTCAGGAAAATATTTGAGTTACTAGACTGACAGCTTATTTTAAAGAATACAACTAAAAAACAGCAGATGGCTGGGTGCAGTGGCTCACTGCTGTAACACCAGCACTTTGAGAGGCCGAGGTGGGCAGACCACTTGAGGTCAGGAGTTCAAGAGAAACCTGGCCAATACAGTGAAACCCTGTTTCTACTAAAACTATAAAAATTAGCCAGGTGGGGTGGCGGGCACCTGTAATCCCAGCTACTGGGGAGGCTGAGGCAGGAGAATCACTTGAACCCGGAAGGCGGAGGTTGCAGTGAGCCGAGATTGCGCCACTGCACTCCAGCCTGGGCAGCAGAGCGAGACTCCTCAACAACAACCACCACCACAAAACCCAAAAAAAATAACAACAAAACAAACCTGGCAGGATGGAGGAGATGCACAGGGCGAGGTTTGGAGAAGTGTGGGGAGCTTCAACGTGTTTTTGGGGGCACCATCCTCCCAACACCTTGAGGGGTCCTTTGGGTTTTTATGGTGGTTCCATTATGTAGGCATGATTGATTACATCGTTGGCCTTTGTTGATTACACCCAATCTCAAGCTTCTCTTCCCTCCCCAGAGGCCAGGAGGTGGGGCTGAAAGTTCCACTTTTTTTTTTTTTTTTTTTTTTGAGACGGAGTCTCACTCTGTCGGTATTTTTTGAGTGCAGTGGCCGGATCTTAGCTCACTGCAAGCTCCGCCTCCTGAGTTTACACCATTCTCCTGCTTCAGCCTCCCAAGTAGCTGGGACTACAGGCGCCCGCCACCTCACCTGGCTAGTTTTTTGTATTTTTTAAAGTAGAGACCGGGTTTCACCGCGTTAGCCAGGATGGTCTCGATCTCCTGACCTCGTGATCCGCCCGTCTCGGCCTCCCAAAGTGCTGGGATTACAGGCTTGAGCCACTGCGCCCGGCCGGAAAGTTCCACTTCTCTAATCACATGCTTGGTTCCCCTGGCATCCAGGCCCCTCCTTAGGGGCTTTCCAAAAGTCTCTCATTAACTTAAACTCCCATGTGGTTGAAAGGGGCTTGTTTTGATAACAAAACATGTTCCTTTCACTTTTGTTGCTTCAGGGATATTTCAAGAGCTGGGGACAAAAGGCAAATATTAATTTATTACATTACTTTAAGGCTCTGTGTCAGAAACTGGGGACCAATATCAAACATACTTTTCATATCATATCTCAATATCGCAATGCCTATTGCATGAAAATTTAAAAAGTAGCCAAGCCACCAAAAAATCACCTGTTAAATCAGTCACCACCCAGAGATGACCAGGACCCATTCTGACCTATTTCCATCTGGTTACGTGTAGATTTATGAAGACGCCAAATTCTTTGAGTCTCCCTTTGCTCTGTGCTGTGTCAATCTGATGCAGTCCTGGGCAGCTCTTCACAGTCTCCCCAAAGAATTCATTTTCACTTAAAACACAAGTTATAACTGTAATAGGTTTATCGCTTGATGTGCACATGGGAAGTCAGTATCTGAGACACTGGGTTGTAGCAGAGAAAGAGGCTTAATTGTAGGGCTGCTGAATGAGGAGACCAGAGGAAACCTCACATTCATCTCCCTGAGGAGTCTGGGGCTAGGAATTTTAAGGGTTTTGGAGGGAACTGATCATTGATTGGTGCAAGGTGAATTCACGGACAGGGAAATGAAGAAACTGCATTCTCAAGCTAATTTGATTCCTCTGTGGGAGCCTTCAAACTGGTTGGCATCAGCTGTTCCATTGGAATTCAGGATTGGAGAAACATCTTCAGCAATTCTTTTTTTTTTTTTTTTTTTGAGACAGATTCTCGCTCTGTCACCCAGGCTGGAGTGCAATGGCACGATCTGGGCTCACTGCAACCTCCGCCTTCTGGATTCCAGCGAGTCTCCTGCCTCAGCCTCCCGAGTAGCTGGGATTACAGGCATGCACCACCATGCTCCACTAATTTTTGTATTTTGTTTTTTGTTTTTTTTTCTGAGACAGAGTCTCGCTCTGTTGCCCAGGCTGGAGTGCAGTGGCGGGATCTCGGCTCACTGCAAGCTCTGCCTCTCAGGTTCACGCCATTCTCCTGCCTCAGCCTCCCGAGTAACTGGGACTACAGGCCCCCACCACCACGCCCGGCTGATTTTTTGTATTTTTAGTAGAGACAGGGTTTCACCCTGTTAGCCAGGATGGTCTCGATCTCCTGACCCCGTGATCTGCCTGCCTCGGCCTCCCAAAGTGCTGGGATGACAGACGTGAGCTAACACACCTGGCCATCTTCACCAATTCTTAAACAAAAGTCTCATGATTCTAATGTCAGAGATCCTATCTACAGGAACATGGAGATACGGATGTTCAGTACTGAGTGTTAAGTGATTTTAGGTTACAAGGAACTGGGACAAAGAGCAGCCCGATTAATGCGTAATTATACCTGTATTCCTGTCCAGAGTTCTTGTTAACCTTGTGAGGACATCTTCAGTGTGAGTGATGTAAACTCTACTCAGTGATCCCTGAAAGAGGTGGGGGAGGGTATTTACATACACACAGAGACACACCCCCCCCCCACCATATCCTAAAAGTCTTAACTTGCTTAGATCCCTCTTGACCTCTCTATGGGGGTTGCTTTCTCCATCTAGAACCTGTTCTGTTGGCTCCTTGATCTCCTCCTCTGATCCCCTCCCAATTCCAGACCTTCAACTTTTCTGGTTTTGCAGGTCAGTTTATCCCTGCTCCCTGCTTGCCCGCAAATGTGTACAGCCAAGACCTGTTTCAGTATTGGGGAGAAAAGAAAAAAAAAAAAGAGGGTTGCAGGTTTACAGAACCTCTAGAGAGCAGGAGGGGTTAGAAACATCCAAAACTTTCTTTCTTTTTGTTTTTTTTTGAGATGGAGTCTTGGTCTGTAACCCAGGCTGGAGTGCAGTGGTGTGATCTTGGTTTACTGCAACCTCTGCCTCCTGGGTTCAAGCGATTCTCCTGCTTCAGCCTCCTGAGTAGCTAGGTTTATAGGCGTGTGCCACCACACCTGGCTAAATTTTTTATTTTTTGTAAAGACAGGGTTTTGCCATGTTGGCCAGGCTGGTCTTGAACTACCTTGGCCTCCCAAAGTGCAGGGATTACAGGTGTGAGCCACCGCACCAAGCCAAAATTTTTATTTTTAGTTTTAAATTATACATTTAAGCTGTTGGAGATCAGAATATGCCACCCCAAAATATGACTATAGACCAGAATAGGCTGCCCCAAATATACTTCGGCATAAGGATGATTTTGAACTGATTTATTTTTAACAAAAAAATTTACAGTTAAGGGAATAAACAAGTTAATCATGTTTAATGAACAGACCCAGGACATGTCTTGATGTACCAATACCTTAAGAAACAAGGCCGGGAGGGGTGGCTCACGCCTGTAATCCCAGCACTTCGCGAGGCTGAGATGGGTGGATCACTTGAGGTCAGGAGTTTGAGACCAGCCTGGCCAACGTGGTGAAACCCCATCTCTACTAAAAATACAAAAAATTAGCTGGGCGTGATGGTGCGCACCTGTAATCTCGGCTACTCAGGCGGCTGAGGCAGGAGAATTGCTTGAACTTGGGAGGTGGAGGTTGCAGAGATCATACCACTGCACTCCAGCATGGGTGACAGAGCCAGACTCAGTCTCAAAAAAAACACACCAAGAAAACCCAAAAGCATTCTTAGTGTGAGTTTCGCTTTAAAGATAATGTATCAGAGGTCGGGTGCGGTGGCTCACGCCTGTAATCCCAGCACTTTGAGAGGCCAAGGTGGGCGGATCACGAGGTCAGAAGATCGAGACCATCCTTGCTAACACAGTGAAACCCCTTCTCTGCTAGAAATACAAAAATGTTAGCCAGGCATGGTGGCGGGCACCTGTAGTCCCAGCTACTCGGGAGGCTGAGGCAGGAGAATGGCGTGAACCTGGGAGGCAGAGCTTGCAGTGAGCCGAGCTTGCGTCACTGCACTCCAGCCTGGGCGACAGAGGGAGACTCCATCTGAAAGAAAAAAAAAAGAAAAAAGATAATATATTAGATAATAATAGAGTCTTGCAGAAGACAGTAGTTACACAAGGACCCTGCTGATAAAACAGGATGCACTAAAGAAAGCAGACAAAACCCACCCAAACTAAGATGGCAATGAATGTGACCCCGGTCATCCTCGCTGCTCATTATATGCAATTATAATACATTAGTGTGTTAAAAGACACTCCTGCCAGCACCGTGACAGTTTACAAATGCTATGGCAATGCTGGGAGGTTACCCAATATGGTATAAAAGGAAGAAGAACCTCAGTTCCAGGCAATCCCTGCCCCTCTCCTAGAAAGCTGATATGTAGTCTACCCTATATTTATCACAGGATCAACAAATATCCATAAAAATAACCAACCAGCAGACCTCCCGCTTTGGCTTCCCAGAGTGGCTGGGATTTCAGGTGTGAGCCATTGCACCTGGCCTATTGTATCACTTGTTCTACGTTGGTGCATGTTTTAAAATTTTCATTTGAAAAGGGTGACAGATATGTCTTGAGCTTCTTTCTATACTGATAAGCATAATTCTACAACAATATTTTTGACTGGCTACATAATTTTCCCTTGTCTGGATGTAGCAGAAATAATGTAGCGAATCCCCGCTTCTGTTTTTTTTTTTTTTTTTTTAAGACAGAATTTCACTCTTGTTGCCCAGGCTGGAGTGCAGTGGTGCAATCTTGGGTTACTGCAACCTCTGCCTCCCAGGATCAAGTGATTCTCCTGCCTCAGCCTCCCAAGTAGCTAGGATTACAGGCCTGTGCTACCACGCCCGGCTAATTTTGTATTTTTAGTAAAGATGGGGTTTCTACATGTTGGTCAGGCTGGTCTCAAACTCCTGACTTCAGGTGATCAGCCCTCCTTGGCCTCTGAAAGTGCTGGTATTACAGGCATGAGCCACTGTACCCGGCCACCAGTCCCCTTTTTTGGGCATCTAAACAGTTTCCAATCCCTTGTTCTCTCAACAGCCCTGGGATGAACATCCTTGTGGATCATTCAACATGAAAATCCTTCAGTGTTTCTTAGGACAAAGTCCTTGAAGTGGGGTTTCCAGGTGAATACATAGGCTTTTTTTTTTTTTGAGACAGAGTTTCGCTTTTGTTGCCCAGGCTGGAGTGCAACAGTGTGATCTCGGTTCACCACAACCTCCACCTCCTGGGTTCAAGAGTTTCTCCTGCCTCAGCCTCCCACCAAGTAGCTGGGATTATAGGCATGTGCCACCACGCCCAGCTAATTTTGTATTTTTTTTGAGATGGAGTCTCACTCTGTCACCTAGGCTGGCATGCAGTGGCGTGATCGTGGGTCACTGCAACCTCCACTTCCCGGGTTCAAGCGATTCTCCTGCTTCAGCATGCCAAGTAGCTTGGATTACAGGTGTCTGTCATCACTCCAGCTAAAATTTGTATTGTTAGTAGAGACAGGGTCTCACCACGTTGGCCAGGCTGGTATTGAACTTCTGACCTCAAATAATCCACCTGCCTCGGCCTCCCAAAGTGCTGGAATTACAGGCATGAGCCACCATGCCCAGAAATTTTGTATTTTTAGTAGAGACAGGTTTCTCCATGTTGGTCAGGCTGGTCTCGAACTCCTGACTTCAGGTGATCCACCCGCCTCTGCCTCCCAAAGTAGTGTGATTACAGGCATGAGCCACTATGCCTGGTGATAAGCATATCTTCAAGGTATGTACCTCACTGACCCGCGGAGGGAAATTGGTTCACCTTCCCTCCAGCGGCCCATGAAAGGTCCTTGCCTCTGTCACCTGGTCACTTCTGAAACTCTTGTCTTTCTTGCTTTCTATGATCCTCTCTCAGATCTCTGTGAAATGCTTCACGAATCTTAGTTCATCACATCACTCAACCAGGCAGGTACTTTTATTTTCACCATTTAGAGACAGATAAATGGCTCAGAAAGGTAAGTAACCAGCCCAAGGACACACAGCCCTAATAAGCTGTGATTGGCACAGAGAGCTGCCTGGTGCCAGGGCCTGGCCTCCTACCCTCTGGCTGTGTCAATGGGCAGCTCTTTCTCTGCCTTCTCTGCTGCTCCTCTTCTCTCTCTGCATTGTCCCCAGCTTCTGTTTCCTGCTCCCTTGGGTCTCTCATTCCTTTCTTCTGCAGCAAACTTGTTTCCCACTAGCTCTATAAAGATGATTCCTGCTGGGCGTGGTGGCTCACGCCTGTAATCCCAGCACTTTGGGAGGCTGAGGCAGGCGAATCGTGAGGTCAGGAGATGGAGACCATCCTGGCCAACATGGTGAAACCTCGTCTTTACTAAAAATACGAACAAATTAGCTGGGCCTGGTGGCATGCTCCTGTGATCCCAGCGACTCGGGAGGCTGAGGCAGGAGAATCACTTGAACCTGGGAGGTGGAGATTGCAGTGAGCCAAGGTCGCGCCACTGCACTCAAGCCTGGCAACAGAGTGAGACTCTGTCTCAAAAAAAAAAAAGATGATTCCTAAAGTTGCACGTTAGCTCGATTCAGCTCTCATGGGTTTATGTTTCCAGATCTCTCTCCAGATACGGTGTTAGAATCACAGCAACTAAGTGAACCGGAAACATCTCTGGGGCCGGGCACGGTGGCTCACGCCTGTAATTCCAGCACTTTGGGAGGCCGAGGAGGGGTGGATCACCTAAGGTAAGGAGTTCCAGACCAGCCTGGCCAACATGGCAAAACCCCATCTCTACCAAAAATACAAAAATTAGCCAGGCATGATGGTGTGCATCTGTAGTCCCAGCTACTCGGGAGGCTGAGGCAGGAGAATTGCTTGAACTTAGGGGGCAGAGGTTGCAGTGAGCCGAGATCGTGCCACTGTGCTCCAGCCTCGGTGACAGAATGAGACTGTCTCAAAAAAACACACAGAAATATCTCCGGGGCAAGGGTTGTTGGGCCAGGGCTTTGCTCTCGGGAGCTTCTCTGCCTGGCTAAGTCCCTTCACTCATCTGATTCTCAGTTCCTTCCTGTGCAAAAGTGAGCATGAAAACACACAGGGTTGGAAAACAGTATTTCTTTCTTTTTTGAGACAGGGTCTCACTCTGTTACCCAGGCTGGAGTGCAGTGGTGCCATCTTGGCTCACTGCAACCTCCACCTCCTGGGTTCAAGCGATTCTCTTGCCTCAGCCTCCCAAGTAGCTGGGACTACAGGCGCGTGCCACCACGCCTGGCTAATTTATGTATTGTTAGTAGACATGGGGTTTTGCCATGTTGGCCAGGCTGGACTTGAATTCCTGACCTTAGGTGCTCCGCTCACCTTGGCCTCCTAAAATTTTGGGATTACATGCATGAGCCACCGTGCCCGGCCCCCATTGATGTTTAATAAACATCTCAAACTCAGCATGGCTCAGACAGAGCCCCTAATCTCCCTGCACTGAACAGGTCCTGCCCACAACCTTCCCATTGTTCATGGCAGCTCTATCCTCTCAGTAATAGCATTCTTGACCCCTCCACCCACTACAGTTTGTTGGTACGTCTGGGGGCTTTCCCTGCATGTTAGCTTCAGCGTCTGGTTGCTTCTTGCCACCTGTACATCATTTTCAAGTCTATAGTTCGGTGTATGGTTCCTTTGCTCCACTCTGATCTGAGCTGTCATCCTCTCTCACCTGGACTATTGCAGTAGTTTCCTCATCTCCCACTGAGTCTCACTCCTGTCCCTGCTCCCTGGCCCTTCATTCCACACAGCAGCCATAGTTTCCACCACGTTCTAGGAGGCCCCCTGTGATCCAGTGCCTGTGACTCTGCTCATCTCATCTCAACTACTCTGCCTTCTGTTCCCACTCCAGCTACACCAGCCCCCTAGCTGGGCCTAGAGCATGTCAGAAATGCTCCCACCTTGGGGTCTGGAAGCTTTCCTCCAGAAATCCCCATGGTTTTCTTTCTCAAAGTCTAAGGTTTTGCTTACATAGCACTTTTGTATGAGGCCTTTCCTGACCTCTCTCTCTCTATTTTTGAGACGGGGTTTCACTCTTGTTGCCCAGGCTGGAGTGCAGTGGTGTGATCTCGGCTCACCGCAACCTCCGCCTCCTGGGTTCAAGCTGTTCTCCTGCCTCAGCCTCCCGAGTAGCTGGGACTACAGGCGCGTGCCACCACGCCCGGCTAATTTTTTTGTATTTTTGGTAGAGACGGGGTTTCACCATATTGGCCAGTCTTGTCTCAAACTCCTGACCTGAGGTGATCCACCCGCCTCAGCCTCCCAAAGTGTTGGGATTATAGGCAAGCCCCTGTGCCCAGCCTTGACCTCCCTATTTTGAATCGCAGCCCTCCCTGCAGTCTTCCTCCACTCCCTTATTCTGCATTACTGCTCCTTTCCCTCCAGGACATCATCCCCTACACCCTGTAATTTACTTATTTATTTGGACTGTTAGTATCTGTCTCCCTCACTGTAATCTAATACCATATTCACTGAAGTCCCCCAATGGAGTGAAGGATGTGCCATCCCCAAAAATGCAAAATTGGCATAGTGATTATTTTGAGCTGAAACTATTGGAGAAATTGTAGTTTCAGAAAGGATGAGCTGACCTGTCTTTTCCTGTATGCAGTAAGCGATAAAGATTCCTCTGGGAGGTCCCTTCCCTGGATTAGAAATTAGCTCTTGTCCTCACAGACTGGGAACTGAGGCTGCAACAGACCTGAATAAATAAACTTTCCAGGCTGGGTGCGGTGGCTTATACCTGTAATCCCAGCACTTTGGGAGGCCAAGGTGTGTGGATCATCTCAGGTCAGGAGTTCGAGACCAGCCTGGCCAATATGGTGAAACCCCATCTCTACTAAAAATACAAAAATTATCTGGGTGTGGTGGCAGGCACCTGTAATCCCAGCACTGTGGGAGGCCGAGGCAGGAGGATCACTTGTGGTCAGGACTTGAGATCAGCCTGGGCAACATGGTGAAACCCCATCTCTACTAAAAATACAAAAACTTAGCCAGGCTTGATGGCATGCGCCTGTAGTCCCAGTTACTCAGGAGTCTGAGGCATGAGAATCGCTTGAACCCAGGAGGCAGAGGTTGCAGTGAGCCAAGACTGCACCACTGCACTCCAGCCTAGGCAACAGCACAAGACTCCGTCTCAAAAATAAATAAATAAATAAAATATGAGTCAAATGCATGTATGGATTAAACTACTTTATTTACTATGAAGTCTGTACACAGATGAGCAATAACTATTACTTCCTCTTTTATTAATGTATTCTTTCTGGCTTCCTGAAGGACGTCTTCACTGGGATGTTCTGCCAGGAACTTAAACCCCAGCCCTGGTCTCCCCTCATGGCCCCTGACTTCCCAGCTCTGCCAGTGCCACCACCATCCGCGTTGCTCATGCCTCCTCCTGTTCTCCTTCCTTCCTAATTGCTCTGAAACCTCACCCATTTGCCCTATCCACTCCAGCTATCACGTACTCCAGCTATCATGTTCTTTTCCTGGACAGACTTCTGGTCAAGCTGCTGGCTTGCTCAAAGACCTTTGCTGGCCCCATGGCCTAAAGGGTTAAGTGGAACCTCCTACCTGGGCACTGGAGGACTTGGCCATGCTGCTCTCCCCTTCACAGTTGACCTAGACTTGGGACAAGCTGGATTCCTGAGAATCCGTGTTTCCTGCTCCTGTGCCTTTGCTCAGTCTGGTCCCTCCGCCCGCAGTGCCTTCCTTCGTCTCTGCTTGCCCCAGTCCTGCCTGCCCTGTAAGTCTCAGTCGCGACATGGCTTGCTGCAGGAGGGCTTTCCCGATGTGCTTCGGGGCAGGCTCTCTCCATCTTTTGGAACCTTTATCACGATCTTCCATTCTGGGCGTTATCTGACGCCAAGCTGAGTATTGGATCATGTCATTTGAAGGCCATCCTATCGGACCGTAAGCTCTTTCAGGGCACGGGCTGCGTCTTGTCCCTTTCTATGTTCCTTGTAGCCTCAGCACAGGGCCTGGTTTCGCTCAACCTGAGGGTGACCTGGCATTTCAGGTTCAAAGCAGAGCGGCCTGACAGGCACACTTCCTGCAATGGCCACAGGATGGCAGCACAGACCGGGTTTCGGCACCTAGGCGCGCCTCCCGCACCCTCCGCACTATTCAACGTTTCTAGGCCCTAATGGGGTACTCGGTTCCCTAGAGATGTTGTGCAGGAAGGCCCTCTCTCTAGGGCTGCGGGTTTTAGGGCTGGGGAAGAGGCACCAGGGGCAGAGCCTCTGGACCCCACCTGGAGTCTGTAGTGAGTGCGTTTCATCCCCTTCCCTGGAGTCCCTTTTCCAGGAGAGAACTTTCGTGCTCGCTTCGGCAGCACATATACCAAGAGAGAACTCGCGGGGGTGGGGGTGGGGCGGTGGGTAGCGGGGTGGGGGTTCGGGAGGTGGGCGGGGGGGCGGGTAGGAAGGAGCACTGGGGAAGGAGTCGGCGGGTTTGGGTCCTGGTTCTGTGCTGCGGTCCTGGGCTGGTGTGGTGTGTAACGGGAAAAGACCTGTCACAAAGCGTGGCAAATGTGCTCGTGGCAGATGCCCACGAACGTTTGTCTCCCTGTTCTCTGGCTTCCACCTCCCCTGAAGTTTTCCCAAAGGCAAAATGATGGATTGGACAAAGATCCGAAGTGCAGCTACGTTCGCTGAGCATGGAGCAAGGTGTGTGTGGGGGGGGGGGTTTCTGGGGCCCCAGAACGCTCTGCTCCCATCTCAAGGACCCCGCTTCTGGAGGCAGGGTTAACGCTCCATGTAGGCAGAGGAAACACCCCGGGTTTCTTAGGATTCTTGCTGTGTGACCTTGGGAAGTCCCTGCATGCCTCGGGCTGCAGCTGCCGCCTGTGAAAGTAGCTGCTGCACTTCCTGGATGGTGAAAGGTTGCTAAGGTAACCACAAAGTGCCCGCTCAGCAGCAGCTGCCGTCATCATCATAGTTATTATTATTAGGGTTTTGTCCTGTGCCAGCATTTGACAATTCTAACCTCACCTGGAGGCCCGCTAAGAGAGCAGGCGAGGGCTGGTGCTCGTTTAGGGATGCCTAAAACGTTTGCAGGGGGAGCAGGAGAAAGGAAGGACAAAGGGTGTTCACGACGGTCAAAGACCTGGGTTTGGGACTTCCCGGGGCGAGGGGGTGCGGAGGGAGGGCCCCAGATCGCGCCGTCTCCCTGTAGGTCTGGTCCCGGGGTCGCGGCGCGCGTGCGCAGGAGGAGGCCGTAGACCCGGCCAGCAGAGGGCGCCGCGAGCACCACGCCCGGGCTTAGCTGTGCGGGGCTCTGCCTTGCTGCGCGGTGGGCACGCCGGCCTGGCTGCGATGGGAGAGGGCTACGCTGGGGAGCTGCGGGTAGGGGGAGCTGTCACTATTTTCAGTTGTTGGTCGGTGTCCTGTGTGGCATTGTGGGTTTGCGTGCAACCACCACATATTCATTCATCTATTCATTCATTCATTCATTCATTCATTCATTCATTCATTCATTCAACTAGCACGAGCACCCACAAGTTTCAGCCACCGTGCTGGGAGTAAAGAGGGGAACGAGGTGCATGCCCCGAGAACCGCACCCATCATCCAAGTGACAGAGGTCAGCCCAGGGCTGGGGGAGCTCTTGCAGCCTTCCTGTGAAGGTAGGTGGGCTGTGTGGGGAAGGAGGGCCAGGTATGTGAGTGGGGGAGTGGACAGAGGGGTGGGGTAGGAACCAAGGGCAGCAGGGAGTCCAGGTGGGAGCAGTGGGCACGGGGATGGAGCAGACAGTCTGGTGGGAGAGTGAGGGGTGGGACGGACAGTGGGGAGAGGGTGGCAAAGCCTGCTTGAGCCTCTGAGCCTCAGTTATCTCAGAGGATGTTGGCATAACCCAGAGGGCAGTGAGGACGGGGACAATGGGAAAAAGAATAAAATGAAGACCATCTTGGTTCCATTATGAGGAGTAGAGTGCCCTGATCAAGGAGGTGATGATGGTTCCATATGTCCTGGGTAGGTCAGAGAGCAGGACCTGAGAGCGTTAGAACTGGTAGCAGCCTTTCAGGCCATCTTATCTGATTCCTTTCTCTTATATATGGGGAAACTGAGGCTCAGAGAAGGTAAGGAAAGGCTACTCCCCCAGAACAGAGTTCAGTTCTTAATGGCATTTTTTTTTTTTTTTTGAGATAGTGTCTTGCTCTGTTGCCCTGGCTGGAGTGCAGTGGCTCAGTCATGGTTCACTGCAGCCTTGACCTCCTGGGCTCAAGTGATCCTCCTGCATCAGCCTCCTGAGTAGCTGAGACTACAGATGCATGCCACCATGCCTGCCTAATTTTTAATTTTTTTTGTAAATGGTGGGGGATCTCCCTCTGTTGCCCAGGCTGGTCTCAAACTCCTAGGCTCTAGTGATCCTACAGCCTCAGCCTCCCAAAGCGCCACGATGACAGCATCGAGCTGCCATGCCCCGCCCTGGTGGCACATTTTAAAATGCAGAACACTGACTGATAGGAACTTTTCTGGAAAAGGTCAGCTGGGGATAAACCATGTCATTATCACCACCTCTGTTATCACCACTGAGTACCTAATGGGTGCTAAGCACGCCACAACACCATCCCTCTTACAGGTGCAGCCCTGGGGTCAGTGATCCATTTTACAGAGGAGAAAATGGAGGTTCAGAGAGGTTAACTAAGAGACAGACAACACAGCTGGTGAGGGCTTGAGCTGGGAGTCACGTCCAGAGTACCCGCCGCCTACCCTGTGTGAGGGCCTCTGCCAGGGAACAGCCAGTGAGGCTGTTACAGGGTGAAGGGTTGTGCTGGGGGCAGGGAAGTACCTCCATCTGTGTGTATGCCTCAGGAGCCTGTGGGCAGAGGAGGCATCAATTTCATCTCAGAATGAACTTTCCAGCCAGCAGAGCTGCCCAGTCACGGAGTGGGCTCTACTAAGGAGCAGAATGTGCTCTGCCTCCTCCCAGGACAGGCAGTGGCCCCCTGTTGCCCCAGAGCAAGAGCAGATGCTTTAACTTTTCAGATTCACCCAGCATTGGAGGCTCTGACTGGCTCAGCCCCCCTCTCTCTCCAGCTCTGCCTCACCTCCTCTCCCCATCACCCTCTGCATTCCTGCCGGTCAGTCCTTCTTTCAGCCACTTTCCGGTACACTCATCAGCTCTGGAACTTGGCACCTGTGGTTCTTCCACCCTGTCGGCTAGACGACCCATTCTCAGGCCACTGGAAGTCTTCCATGACACCCAACAAGGTCAAGTCGCTGCCCATATGTGCTGCTCAAGCGGCTTCTCTGCCCCTCCAAATATGCCTCATCACACCTTATGAATGATTGGGCAGTCAGTTCCACGAGGGCAGGACTGCTTTGCCTGTTCGCAGGTGTTTCTCCGGCACCTGGCACCGCACATCGTGTTGTGCTCAAGAACAGTTTGCTGAAAGAATGAATAACGACTGAAGTTAAGAAAGAATGAAGAAGTACTCAAGGCCAAATGCATGGGGAACCGGACTTAAGTCAGTTGACCTTCACACCCCCTCCATCATCTTGTGGCCATAGTTCATGGGCTTTGATCAGTTCCCCAGGGGTTAGAGATCCACAGCCACAGTTAGTAAACATTTAAGCTCTGTCAGGTGTTTTCTCACCGATCAAATAATAAGCAGGGGCTGGACGTGGTGGCTCACTCCTGTAATCCCAGCACTTTGGGAGGCCTAGGCGGGCGGATTATCTGAGGTAAGGAGTTCGAAACCAGCCTGGCCAACATGGCCCCGTCTCTACTAAAAACACAAAACCCCGTCTCTACTAAAAACACAAAAATTAACCGGCGTGTGGGTGCCTGTAATCCTGGCTACTCTGGAGGCTGAGACAGGAGAATCGCTTGAACCTGGGAGGCGGAGGTTGCGGTGAGCCGAGATCGTGCCACTGCCCTCCAGCCTGGGCAACAGAGCAAGACGCTGTCTCAAAAAAAAAAAAAAAAGCAGGGATGAAGTGAAACTTTTTCAGCGGATACTAGCTTAAAGGCTTCAAGTCCTGCCTGGAATACTTTGTGCGCTGGTCGTTGCCACACCTAGGTGGACCAGCAGGGCCTCTCTCGGAAGCCACGTGAGCTTTTTGCTCACCGGATCTGGGCTCCCAGCTGCGTTTCCAGAAATAGCCACCAGGTGGTGGCAGAAGCTAAGAGTCCGGGCTTAGGGCGCGCCGGCCAGCCCCGGACCATCGGCAGGGGGCGCTGCTGCTCCGCCAGGTGAGCCGGTGCAGCGGCGGTAGGCCAGATGTACCTGTGGGGCTAAGGGGGGCTGGGCCTGTCCCACCAGGAGTGGGTGGAGGGGAAGGTCCTAACAGCAGCAGGGAAGGAAGGCTGGGTGGCCCCTTTACTCTTCTTTGTACACTGGGAACTTGACCCCTTCTTTATGGGATTTATAGGCAAACTGTGAAGGTCTGTAAGGCCTCTATCGCAGACACTCAGCGCTGCCCTTGTGGTGTGGGACAATCCGTGGGTGCGTGGAGGTGGCTGTTCAGATGTCACAAAACGCAGCTGTCCCTCAGCTTCCATGGGGCTTTGGTTCCAGGACCTTCTACTTAATACCAAAATTTGCAGGTGCTCAAGTCCCTGCTATAAAATGGAGTAGTATTTGCATGTAACCTACGCACACCCTCTGTTTACTTTAATTATCTCCGAATTACTCAGAAGACCTAAAACGATGAAATGCTGTATAGTTTTTTTTTTTTGAGACGGAGTCTTGCTCCGTCGCCCTGGCTGGAGTGCAGTGGTGCGATCTCGGTTCACTGCAACCTCTGCCTCCCAGGTTCAAGCGATTCTCCTGCCTCAGCCTCTGGAGTAGCTAGGACTACAGGCGCACACCACCACACCTGGCTAATTTTTGTATTTTTAGTAGAGATGGTGTTTCACCATGTTGGCCAGGATGGTCTCGATCTCTTGACCTAGTGATCTGCCCACCTCAGCCTCCCAAAGTGCTGGGATTATAGGTGTGACCCACTGCGCCTGGCTGCCATAGTTGCTATACTATATTGCTTAGGGAATAATCACAAGAAAAAACTCTGTACATGTTTAGTGCAGAAGCAATTTTGTTTTTGGAATATTGTCCATCTGTGGTTGGTTGAATCCATGGATATGGAGGATCAACTGTATTGTTCTTCTTCCTTTATTTTATTTACTTATTTTTTTGAGACAGAGTTTCGCTCATGTTGCCCAGGCTGAAGTGCAACGGCGTGATCTCGGCTTACTGCAACCTTCACCTCCGGGGTTCAAGTCATTCTCTTACCTCAGCCTCCCGAGTAACTGGGATTATAGACATGCACCACCACGCCCGGCTAATTTTGTATTTTTAGTAGAGATGAGGTTTCACCATTTTGGTCAGGCTGGTCTCGAATTCCTGAGCTCAAATGATCCACCTGCTTTGGCCTCCCAAATTGTTGGGATTACAGGTGTGAGCCACTACGCCTGGCTGTCTTCTTCCTTTCTTTCTTTTTTTTTAAAGACAAGATCCTATTCTATTACCCAGGCTGGAGTGCAGTGGCACGATCATAGCTCACTGCACCTTCGAATCCCAGGGGCTCAAATGATTCTCCCACTTCAGTCTCCACAGTAGATGGGACTATAGGCACACATCACCATGCCTGGCTAATTAAACATTTTCTTGTTGTTGTTGTTGTTGAGATGGAGTCTTGTTTTCTTGCCCAGGCTGGTCTCAAACTCCTGGCTTCAAGTGATCCTCCCGCCTTGGCGTCTCAAGGTGTTGAGATTAGAGGCATGAGCCACTGCACCCTGCCTGTTCTTTTGATTTTTAAAAGAACTACCTAAAAATGTGAAAATCATTCTTAGGTCTTGGGGCTGCACAAGACATGCGGGGGGCTCTGACTAGGTAAAGTCTCACACCAGTGCCTGACCCATAAAAGGTGCCCAATTCATGGCAGGTGTTGCCAGCCCACCCAGGAGCTCACAGCCAGGGCTCCATGGCTCCATTCTCCTGCCACCCCTGGAGTGGGGGGTGGGATGGGGGGTGGGATTCTGTCTTTCCGATTGTGGCCCCTGGCTCTCTTCCACTTTGCAGAAAGCACTCAGTGGAGGTTAGCTGTCATCTGTCCTCCCTGGCTGCATGTCCACGCCTGCAGGCCTCTGCTCTTGCAGTCCCTCCTCCTGGTGAATCCCCTGTCCTTGACATCTTTCAAGGAACCACCACCACAATCAAGACAGAGAACATTCCCTACACCCCAAACACGTCCCTCGTGCCCCTTCCCAGTTGACCTTGACTTACAAAAAAATCTCCCAATTACCAAGTGCTTGCAGGGTGTCAGAAGCCACAGAGGCCCTTGGCCAGTTGGTCTCACTGAAGCCTCTGGGACCTGGTGATGTGAGGGCAGTTGTTACAGGTGGTACCTTAGGGCTGAGGGCTCTGAGGCTGGGGGATGGGAAGCAACACGGCCACGATGGGCAGGAGGCAGAGCTGGGACCTGAATCCAGGCGCATCCCTCAGCCACTCTCCTGCCCTGCCTGTCCCCCAGACCTTCGTGTTCCTAGGGCCACGTTGCTCACACCTCCTTTACTCCTGGCTAATCTGGGTGTGGCCTGGGACCCACAGCCTTGGCATCCGCTGGAAGCTGGTGGGAAATGCAGAGTGTCGGGCCAGACCCCACACTACCGAGTTAGCACCTGCTGTTCTGAGGCTCGGAAGCTCTGTCTCGAGGCGGGCTCTTCCTGGGAAGTGGTGGCCGTGTCTGCGTCCCCTTCCCTGCTCACTGTGCGCTCCTGCTGGGCAGGTGCTCAGCCTTCTGGTGCTCACTTCGGGGCCTGGCCCTCGGCCCCCTGTGAATCAAAGTTAAATGAACAGATGAAGGGAAGGGCAGGTGGTCAGAGCTTTGTGTGAGGGTGTGGGGGTGCGGGGCTGTGGTGCTCAGGAGCTGGTGGGAGGAATGGGGCCGGGGCAGGGGCCTCGTCACCTGTTTGGAGGTCTGGTTCTTCACTCACTCTGGGTGCTGCCCAAGTTGGCTCAGGGAGTCTGTGTTCATTTGCATACATTTGCATGCACTTGGCCTATCTCTCTGGTGCACTAGGAGGCGCAGGCTGGACTGTGGAGGGGAGAGGGTGGACAGGACAGCAGGCTGGGGGTGTTGGGGGCTTTAGGGTTGCAGATGTCTTTCTTGGAGCAGGTCTGGAGTTTGGGCACCCATCCTCTTTGGGTGAGGATAGAAGCGTGCTGGATCCTCCTGGCTCTGGGTGCCTGCTGGGGCTGCGCAGTTCCCACCTCCCTGGCTTCGCTCCTCAGTGGCCCTTTCCTGGAACGCCCTTTCCCCTGTGTCCCTGTGACAACCTTGTGATCTGGGTGCTGGTTACACAGGTGGGTTCAGTCTGTGAAAATTCACTGAGTTGTATAGCAATTCTATGTGCATTTTCTGCATAAAAAATGGAAAAAGACCAGAACTAACTTCCAGGAAGAGTCCCATGCCTATTCCACGGCTGGGAGCCCTCCCAGGGTGCCTCTCTTGCCCCTGCCCACCGTCTGCGGTGAAGGCCCTGGTCGATTTCAACTCGACTGAGTTTTATTTATTCACTCTCCTCTCCCCCGGGACTGTGAGCCACTGGGGGCGGAACCAGGTCCTGTTCATTCTTGAGTCCCCTGACATGGGACCCAGCACAGGGCAGGTGTTGGCTTCAACCTCACAGTCTCTGGGGTGCTTCCGGAGGCCTGAGGCACTGACCAGCTGGGGGGGCATTTCTCCTTACTACCCCCACCCCCAGGCACACAAAAGGCCAGCACCACAATGCTCCTGCTGTGGGCCAGAGCTAGAAGTGGGACTCAAGGGTCCCTGGGGTGGGAGTGGGTGTGGCGCACGGCCACCCTCTGGTTCTCAGTGTCCTATCCTCCCCTGTTCTCTCTAGCCCGGGTGGCACCTCCTCTTGTCTGTGGTTCATCCTCAGCCTTGAGGCCATCTGGGTCCCTGCTGAGTTCCTCTTCAGGCTTGGGGAGGGGGAGGCAGAGGCCTGGCTTCTCTGGATTGGGCCTGCACACTGAGAGGCTCTGGGCCTGCCCGGCCTGGCCCTGCCTCATCCCTGCCAGCCCCTCCCTGCCCTGCAAGTTGGGGCCTCCCTGCCGCCGAGTCACAGGGACCTGTAAGCGCGCACACAGCCCCCTCCCCGCCATCTGGAACTTGGCAGAGAAGGACTCCGGGCAATGGTCTGCCTCTCTGGCCTCAATTTCCCTTTTCTGTAAAGTGGGGAAAACAACTGAGGCAGCTGCCAGCTCAGATCAGTCAGAGGGTGTGGGAGGCCTCAGGACCCGGGAGTGTGTGGAGCAAAGGCCTGCTGGGTGTGTGTGGGGTTCGTGAGGGCGCCCCTCAGCTGGGCTGGGGTCTGCACGGTGGGGCAGGTGAGGGGGTGGGAACCTTGTTGGGGCAAACGGGAGAGTCAGGGCCTGAGTTTCGGCCCAACTTGATCCTGACTGGCTGCAGGCCCATCCCTCCTGGGCCTCACTTGACGTTTTTGTAAAGGGGGCCCTGGGTGAGATTATCCTGCAGCCCACACGAGCTCCAAGGCTGGCTGAATGCTTTGCTTTGTGTGACCCGCACAGGATGTTATTTTGGAATTAGTTTCCAAATTTGAAGCATCAGGAGGCTTCCCATACAAACCCAGAGTTCCAGCTTCCTGGGTGCGAAGTGAGAAGATCTGGCCTCCTGGGAGTCTCTGTTTGCAGGCGGCCAGTGGCACAGTGGCGGGGGAAGGGGCCTCCGTTACCCTTGCCCCAGGGCTGACCCTCCTGCCGTCCACACCCTAGAGGCCCCGCCCTGCCTAGGACCCTCAGTTGCTGGCCACCCAGCCCTAGCCCGGTCCTCTGGTGTCTGGTGCACCTGCGTGGGCAGCCTTCTTCTGTTTTGCCACCTTGCAGCTTCGGAGGGCAGGTCTGGATCAGACTGGCATTAGCTCATGTGCTTATCCAAAGCACACAAAGCAGAGATCTAGGTCTCGGCATTTCCTGGGGGTGTCCGGAGCCGTGGTCAGGGCCCAGAGACCGTGTCTGTGTGTGGGGTGCTGAGTCGCTCCTGCTGGAGTTCAGTCCTTTCCTTCTCGCTTCACTGGCCCCCATTCCATGTCTCAGCCTGGTCGCAAGGCCCTCGGAGACCGGACCCTGCTGTCTATCTCTCTCTCTCTCCGTCTTTTTTTGAGTGAGCCTCTTGTTTATTGACCTTGAGACAGGGAAGCTCTCGCCCTGTGTGGGAGGCCTGCGGGGCTCCAGAGCCCCGGGTTTCTTCCTTGCTTGAACAGAGGTGGTCTGGAGTGCTGAGTGGTGCGGCCCTAGCTCCGGGTTGAGTTAATGGCTGGGTAGGACGGAACCCTGGACTCCTGCCCTGGCCTGCGTTCTTCCTGTGGTTCCAGGTTCAGAACAGCAAATGGCAGGGCCCCTGGCTCTGAGGCCGGAGGTTTAAGGAGCTGGCGATGTAGGGAATGTGGGTTTGAAAGCCCTGGGCCCAGACAACAGGATGAGTCCAAGCAGCGATTCCAAGTCTGCCGCAGGGACCCACCCGGTGCCAGAGGCCCCTACAGGGAAGCCCCTCCTCTGCCCCATCACATCCGCCCCGAACTCGCGGCTGAAAAACCACACGGGAATTCCTGAGGGTCAGTGCCGAAGTGGTCCCAAACTGAGGAGGCCACTTTGCATGGGGACAGAGGAGGGGGCCGTGGGGTAGGGGGACAGGAAAGGCCATTGCAGCAGGGCCCAGAGGGGGCTGACCCAGGCTGAGCAGGAGTCCCAAGGAAGGGCCCAGGTGCTGCCTGCCACCAGGACCCCCGCATCACAGAGGCCTCTCTTGCAACAAGAAGGCTTGCACATTCCAAATGATGGCAGGAGGGAGGGGAGGCAGAGCCTGTTCCCAGACGCCACAGGGACCCAGACTCCCTGTGTCTCTCATATCCCGAGAGACAGACCCTGTCAGGGAAGGGACATGTGGCCGCGGGGCAGGAGCACCTGTGTGAGGCTGGGACCACCAAGCGCTGGTGGCAGCATAGACCCGGGGGTCTCTGTGCACAGCAGGGCGACCAGCAGAGCCAGGGCAAAGGTCTTCATGGTGTGGGAACTGCTTGTTCTCGCTCTCTCTGGCCAGCCTGGCAAGGGTCCCCTCCCCCGCCCCGCCCCGCCGTCTCTTGGCCTCACCTTCCTCCTTCCCCATGGAAGGCCCACACTCCCGTGTTCCTTGTGGCAGTGCCTGGTCACAATCTCAAGTCCCTTTCCTTTCTTCCCTACCTGCGTCCCCCATCCCCAATTCAAGCCTCAGCATCTCCACCCTCCCCAAGCCATCCCTGCCCCATCAACGAGGGCCAGCTCTGTGCCCCGATGGCCTGCCAGCCTCCTGAGCCAGGCTGTGCGCTGACTGCCAGGCCAGCCTCTGTCCTGCCTCCCCACTTCCAGCTCAGAGCCCATCATGCTGAGGCTGTGATGCGGACCTGGGAGCAGGAGGCAACAGGGGATTCCTTGGTCTGTGGCTCTCATCAGTGCTGGGAGAGGGAGAAAGGACCCGGCCATTCCTGACCACAGCCCTGGGCTCCTGCACTCAGCCTGGCATTCACTGCATGCCCGCCCCAGGCAGGGCAGTAGAGCCACCCGGAAGAGTACCGAGCCCTTCCAGCCAGGGCTCCAAGGCCGGGTCACGACTCCCGGCTCAGTGCCCAACTGCTCCACCGCTCAGCATCCACCTGCCCAGCTCACGTGAGGGAGGACGAAACAAAGGTGGCCCCTGGGGGACTGTACAGGCCAGCTCCTGATGCTATACAGATGGGGAAACTGAGGCCCAGAGAGGGGCAGTGACTTGTCCAAATTCATGGGCCCAGACCTGCAGTCTTGGGCCTCTCTCCCGGGTGGTCTGAGTTAGGCCGTGGTGCCGTCAGTCCTGAAGGTTGGGACACCCACAGCAGTGCCTGACTCATTGGGGTCCAGCTGCCAGACCCCTTTGAGCGGCAAGGGAGCCTGCCCTGCCCCCAGCATCTCCCCGGCCTGACTGAGTTTCCCAGAGCCAGCAGAAAGGCAGGGCCAGTGCAGGTCTGAATTTGCCCGGGGATCTGGGAGTCCCAGCCGGCTCACCCTGCCCTCAGGCCCTGGGAGCGGGAAGTGAGCCTCCCCACCCCAAATCCTCCGCCTTCCCTGCCACCCACGCCTTCAGCCCGGGGCCCAAACATGGCAGGGAGCCAGGCCCCTCACCCCCCTCCTTGGTAACCGAGGCCAACACCCAACACTGGCGACTGTTTGTCCTGCCAACGCTGCACCACAACCTGAGCCCGCACGCCCTGCCGCAGTTGGGAGAAGCCTGGCTGGGGGAGGGGATGTGGCTGGGCAGCCAGAACCTGTGGGCCTGGGGACCCTTCCCCTCCACTCCAGTCCCCCAGGAGCTTCTGAGTGAGCACAGGGCAGCCAGGGCTGTTGTCTCGGCACCTCTGACAGTGAGGCCCCCAACCTCAGCCTCTGCCCCACCCCTAAGACTGTGCGCCTGGAAGGTGGAGCAGGGCTGGCTGGGGTGAGAGGGTCTGTGCTGGAACTACAGCAGAGAAACAGAGCAGAGGGAGAAAGTTCTCTCTGGCCAGCTGGGCTGTGGAAGGGCTCAGGGAGGGAGGCCTGTGGGCCTTTTCTTTGCAGGCAGGGAGGGATAGGAGATTCTACCAGCGCCAGACCCACGGGGCTCTGCCTCCTGACCTCCAGAGTCTGGGTGGGCACTCTGAGGCACTCCAGCATCGTGTTTGGGGGCTGGCTGGATGGGCAAGGTGGTGGATGTCAGGGCCTGGGGAGGCTGGGGTAAGGTGGCGCTGGGAGGGGACAGGCAGTTTTTCTGGCCTTCACTGGCCTATGGTTTCCACTGTGCAGGGCATGGGACCGTGGGGCGATGGAGTAAGGAGGATGGAGTCTGTCCCTGGGAAGCCTCTTGTCTGAGGGGAGACAGGCCCCGAGCCTTCAGGGACCGCCTAGTCGGAGGGGGAGACACAGCCCTCATCCTGGGGAGTTTGGAATAGCCATATTGGGGCCAGGAACAGAGGATGATGGAGTCACCCTGCTCTGCATGGAGCACGGGACCACCCAGCCTCATGGGGCTGGGCAGACGCTTCTGTTTCTTCTGCATGGAGCATGGGACCACCTGGCCTCACGGGTCTGGGCAGACGCTTCTGTTTCTTAGGAAGAGGTGGGATTGGAGGGTCTGTTTGCTTCTCAAATGCTTCCCGGGAACCTCCTCCACCACCGCAGCCCTGCACTGTGGGCAACAACGTCACTAACCCCCTTTTACAGATGAGGAAACTGAGGCTCAGGCATCTGGGAGAATGTGCTGTGGGGAGCACCCCCGGACAGAGCTGTGCTGGGACCCTCCAGACGGTGCAGGAGAAAGGCAGGCCCCACAGAGTCCCTGCTGTTCCCCCAAGTCCTGAGGCCAGGGGGGCTGTCTTTACTCTCAGTCCCCCCCAACCAGGACCTGTCCCCTGGTTCAATCCCAGGCAGACCAGCGGGGAGGGTGGAGTGGGAGACTCGGTTCTGCTGAGGCTGCAGCTTCCCCGGCCCACCTAGGCTGAGTCAGGACGAGGCAGGAGCCGAGGGCGGCAGCTTTCCCAGGGCCAGCCCGGGCGGCGTCTGCATTCCTCACTTGCAGGGTGTGTCTGGACTTGGCTGAGCCAGGTGTGCTGTGCCCCACCCAGGCCCCCCGCCTGCCGCTGAGCCAGCTCAGTGCTCGGGCCTTGTAAGGAAGCTTCTGGCAGCCACCAGGAACGGGGTGTGGGAACTGCTTGGCTTGCATGTCCTTGCCGGGTGGGGTGCAGGCTGGGGGGGTCAGCCTGCTAGAGCCAAGCTCCCACAGTGGCCAGGGCAATTGGGGTGTCCACTCCTCACGCCCTCTTCATGCTCTGCTCTTGCGTCTGCAGCTGGAGAGCTGGAGGCCGAGGCCCAGGCCCAGACAGTCTGTGGTTTGGAGCTTTGGTCTTGGTCATTGCTCACCACTGCTCTTCACCCCAGTAGATGCTGGAGGTGGAATGAAGGATGTTCTGAGAGCTGAGGTGGTGGTGAGGGCCCCACAGTGGCCAGAAAGCAGCAGAGGGACACGTTCTGTTTGCTGCTTCCAGCCTTTAAGGGAGGCCTTTGTCCTAAGCAGCTTGGAGCTCGGTGCCAGATGGGGCCCTGAGGCAGAGGCTGTGAGTGCGGCCTTCTGCCCATGGGGTCCCCATCTCTGGGGGCTGCTGCTGACACCTTGCCACTTGGCCCTGCCTCCCCCACATCCCAGCTGGGCTGTCTGCACTGACATCTGGGGCTGGAAGGGGTCTATGTGGGGTTGGCCAAGGTCAGTCCTTGCCATTTACTGCAGTGAAATTCTTCTCACGACCCACTTCTCTTTGGGCCACTGTTTTCTTTCCTGGAAAGTAGGGGTAGGAACTCCCTTTCCCAATGTCCCTGGGTTATTTTTGTTTTTTACCTAATTAAATTTTTTTTTTTTTTTGTCATTTTTGAGATAGGGCCTCACTCTGTTGCCCAGGCTGGAGTGCAGTGACGCCATCACAGCTCATGCAGGCTTGATCTCCTGGGCTCAAGCGATTCTCCCACCCCAGCCTCCTGAGCAGTTGGGATCACAGGTGCTCACCACCAAGCCTAGCTGAATGTCCTGGGTTCTTGGTGGAAGGAATGTGACCGTAAGACTGAGGATGTGTGTTGGGAGCTGAGATGAGCTGTGCTGGGACCTGCATCTTCCCCACCACGGGACCCCCCAACTTAGTGCTGTAGCTTCTCCATCGCTCTCTGTGGGTCTGGTAGGGCCCCTGGCTGGTGACTGGGGAAGGAAACTTCAAGTTTGGGATTTGGGACCTCGCTCACTGTTCAGGCTCTTCCTGGAGGGCTACTGGCAGGGCCTGCATTTCAATCACACCAACAACCGCCCATGGGGGGCCTCCTTGCCTCCCTGTCGCCCAGTTCTGAGGCCTCAGCATTTCTGAGCACAGCCCAGGGCTGGTCCCCTCTGTCATGCCTTGCAGTAGGCAGGGCCGAGCTATCTCCTGGGAACCTGTGACGGGCCCAGGGCGGGCCCAGGGTGGCTTGGTCTGCAGAAATCACTTCCCAAGCCTTGGTGGGAACCAGCAGTTCCTGGCCCTGGGCCCAGGGTGGGCGTGGGAATTCTGTCCTGTAGAGAGGTCAGGAAGGGTGACAGTAGGGCTGTGGGAGCAGAGGCTGAGGGATGAGGTGGGACACTGGTCCTAGGCGTCTAGTGTAGTCTCCATGGTGAGGGCAGCAGGCTGAACTCAGGGCAGCTGGGTTGGGGGGCAGGGACCAGAGCAGGTGCAGCCCCCCGGCCCCACCTGGCCCCTTGAAGAGCAGTGGTGGGCAAGCCTGGCCGAGGTGTCCCAGGCTGGGGCAGAGACTCCTTGGCCCCTCTTTCTGGGGGCGACTCCCCACTTCCCCAGCTTTCTTTGGGCGAGCCCTGGGGCTGGCTCTGGGGTGCCCCGTTCCAGGGACTCTGGGGACCTTGGCTGCTTTCCCTGCTTCTCTGTCCAGGGTCTTGTGGCAAGAGGGTAGAACTTTGTCCTGGCTGTTGGTGCTGCCTGCAGTGGAAGGAAGTGCCTCAGCTCCTGAAAATCCTGCTCTGTGTCTGTGTCCTGTGGTTGAGGATGGCTCCGTGTGTGTGCGCGTGCGCATATGTGTGTTGATAGCATGTGTGTGTGTGCGTGTATGCGGGCATATGTGTTGGTGGGATATGTGTGTGCGTTCATGTGTGTTGGGTTTGTGTGTGTGTGCATGTGTGTTGATGGCGTGTGTGTGCGTGTGTGCGGGCATATGTTGGTGGGGTTTGTGTGTGTGTGCGTGCATGTGTGTTGTTGAGGTGTGTGTGCAGTGTGTGTGTGCACGCATGTGTGTATTGGGGTGTGTGGATGTGTGCGCGTGTGTGTGTTGGTGGGGTGTGTTTGTGTATGTGTGTGTTGGTTGGTGTTTGTGTGTGTATGCATGCATGTGTGTGCATTGGTAGGGTGTGTGTTGGTGGAGTGTGTGTATGTGTGTGTGCATGTGTGTTGGTGAGGTGTGTGTGTATGTGTGTGTGTTGGTTGGTGTGTGTGTGCATGCATGTGTGTGTCGGTGGGGTGTGTGTGTGTGTTGGTGGTGTGTGTGTGTGCATGCATGTGTATGTTGGGGTGTGTGTGTATGTTGGTGGGGTGTGTGTGTGTTGGTGGGGTGTGTGCATGCATGTGTGTTGGCGGCGGAGGCACTTGTTTCTGTGGGGTGGGTTTCTGGACATTCGCACTGGGGTCCCTGTAGAGTCTGAACCCTGAAGGATTCTGGGAGCTGGCACTGAGAGCTGGGCCCAGGGCAGCCTGGGACCTCACGGGAACAGGTGAGAACAGGCTGGCACTGGCTGGCGGGAGTGGCAGCGGCTGGAATGTGTGGGCTGCAGTAGCCCCACCCTACCTCACCCAGGAACGGGCCCTCATTGCAGAGCCAGAACCCAGCCCCTTTGCCCAGCTGTCCCAGCTCTGCCCCACCAGGCCTCCTGAGCCCCTGCTCCCTCCTATGGGCCTCCCCCACTGCCCTTGCTCCTGGCTGGGCTGGAGCCAGCGGGCCAGCTGGGGAGGGCTGTCTGGGAGAAGCTGGCCCTGCTTCCTCAGGATCCCAGGTCTTGGTACTGTGTTTCCGGGTCTGCACAGACCGACCCTCTGTCACAGGGGCCTCATTCTGATGAATCAGGGAAGAACATGGCTGTACCTGTGGGGGGTTCCCCTAGACCAGTGGTGGGCTCCTGGGCCTTCTCTGCTCTTGGAATGGAGGCTGAGGGCCACCTGCCCTCCTGCAGGTTTTGGGTACAAGCTGTGCGCCTCTGCATAGCATCTGTGTCCTCTCCTGTCCTGTGCAGTTAATCAGGGCTCCATGTGGCTTTCAGGAGCAAGGCCCCGCTCCCTCGTGTGGCAAGCAGGGCCTCTCCCAGGCGGGCCCCTGCCCACCTCGCGAGGCTCAGCCCCCACCCCCTGCCTCTCCAGCCAGCTCCCCTGGCCCAGGACATCTCACGCTTCCCTGAGGGTGCCCCCTGCCATGGCATGTGCCTGTCACCCTGCCTGGAAGGCCGGTGTCTGCTGTGTCTCCTGCTGTGCTGGGCCCGCTCAGATCCTTTCCCCAGCTGTTCTGCCTTGGGGCCGGGGCAGGGACCCCTCATGGGTACTCCCACAGGCCGACCTGTCCAGGTCTGCACGGTATCTCGTGAGGTCCGGGAGCTCCTCACGATTAGGGCCTGCTGTGTGTCCCCTGTCATGTCCCCACGCCAGGCCCTCCCACGAATGGGCTGGGAGTGAGAGGATGAGCTAGAGAGTGGGTGCAGGAGGCCCAGGGAGTTCCTCTGAGGCCCAGTCCTGGCCCTGACTCTCCTTCCTCAGTCCGGGAGGAATATCCCTCTACCCTGGGACTGGGGTCTCCTGGGAACTTTCTAGAAATCTCTCATGCAATCAGGGAGGATACAGCCCCTCCTCTCTCCTGGTGAGGATGTAAGATTAACAGGCCAGAGTGGCAATGACATCTTTGTGTGAGTGTGTAAGGTGTGAACCTGTGAGAGGTTGTATGTGAAAGTTTGCACAAGTGTGCCCACGAGTGGGTGGCAGTGTGGACGCGACTCTGTGGGTATGAGTGTGTGTGAGTATGGGGAAGTCTGTGAGCACGTGCTGCTGTGTGAGTCGGGAGTGTCAGTGGATGTGTGTGAAAGTACATGTGAGCTGCACGTGAATGGGTGTGAGTCTTTGTGTGTGTGTGTCAGCCCGTGAGCATGCGCCCATGTGTGAATCTGGGAGTGTGAGTGTGTGTATGAGTTGTGTGTGAATGTGTGTGTGTGAGTCTTTGTGTGCACGTGTCTGAGAGTGTCAATGTGTGTGTGGATGTGCATGTGAGCTATGTGTGAATGTGTGTATATGAGTGAGTGTGTATTGATCTGTGAGCATGTGCCTGTGTGTGAATCTGGGAGTGGGAGTGTGTGTATGAACTGTGTGTGAACGTGTGTGTGTCTTTGTGTGTGCATGTGTCTGTCAATGTGTGTGTGTGTGGATGTGCATGTGAGCTATGTGCGAATGTGTGTATATGAGTCTTTGAGTGTGTGGGTATCGATCTGGGAGCATGCACCTGTGTGTGAATCTGGGAGTGGGAGTGTGCATGTGAACTGCGTGTGAACGTGTGTGTATGAGTGTTAGTGTGTGTCAGCTTGTGTGTGAATTTGGGAGTGTAAATGTTCGTATGAGCTGTGTGTGAATGTGCGTGTATCAGTCTGTGTGTCTGAGAGTCTCAATGTGTGTATGTGCATGTGAGCTATGTGTGAACGTGTGTGTATGAGTCTTTGAGCGTGTGTGTCAACCTGTGAGCATGCACCTGTGTATGAATCTGGGAGTGGGAGCGTGTGTGCGAGCTGCGTGTCGATGTGTGGCTTACCCTGCAGGAGTGCTTGACCCGGGACTCCAGGGGGTAAAGAAGCCTGGGTCCAGGCTCTCCCCTTCCCCAAAGCCACAGGCAACCCCAGAGACACTCAGAGCCCTCTGCATTCTGGGGATTCTGGGGGCGATCTGGGGAGCTTGGAGGCTCACTTTGCTTCAGGAGTGTTTACTGAGCGATGAGTGGTCTTTCCACATTCTGGAGAGAGCTCAGAGGCCTTTATCTTAAAAAAGAGTAACACTGAATAGATTCAAAATAATATTTACAAAATATGTGTAGGATTTAAGAATGAAGGCACTGCCGGGCGCCGTGGCTCACGCCTGTAATCCCAGCAATTTGGGAGGCCAAGGCGGGTGGATCACCTGAGATCAGGAGTTCAAGACCAGCCTGGCCAACATGGTGAAACCTTGGCTCTACTAAAAATACAAAAATTGGCCGGGCGTGGTGGCACGCGTCTGTAATCCCAGCTACTTGGGAGGCTGAGGAAGGAGAATCGCTTGAACCCAGGAGGCAGAGGTTGCAGGGAGCCGAGATCACCCCATTTCATTCCAGCCTGGGCGACAAGAGTGAAACTCCGCCTCAAAAAAAAAAAAAAAGAAAAAAAAAAGAAAGAGAATAAAAGCACAGCAAACATCTGTGAATCCACTGCCCAATTTTAGACATTTTAGCTTGGACGTGCACCTCGCGCTCTGCCCGCAGTGTAACCAATAGCCTCGATTTGGAATTTGATTCCTTGCCTTTACAATTCTGAAATCCTTCCCGCCAGGCCCTGGACGGGGAAACTCAGGACTCCTCTCCGGGTGGAGTCTGGCCCCAGTCGGGCCAGAGCAGCTCAGTGCTGCCCTCTGGGGGCGAGGCTGCGGCTTCCTCCTGCTCAGCCCCAGCCAGGGTTGGAAGAAGCCTGCTTAGCTTAGCGTGGTGAGACCCCACAGAAGGGTGGGCGCAGTCACTGCGCACATACCTGCAGGGCACACCTGGACGCACATCCACATGTGGCCACGCGCAGGTGCGCACACGGACTCTACCCTCGTTCGTTTGTATTGTGTCCCCCGTTGGTGTCACACGCCGCATGGGAAGCCCAGAAGCCGCTGCCGCTCCTCAGGAGCTGCCAGGAGGGAGAGGTCTCCCCGGGTTGACAGGAGGGAGAGGTCCCCGCGGGTGGAGCGTGTCTGCTCCAGGGACCCTCGGACTCGGGGCCGGGCAGGCTGGAAGGAAAGCTGGCTTTGGAGTTAGCAGTTTAACAGAGGGACCTGAGCGGGTGGGCGTGGGGGAGGGAGACGTGCCAAAGGCAGGGAAGGGCTTTTCTGAGATGAAGGATGGGGGATAGGGATGATACACAGTGCAGGTCAGCTTCAGTGCGGAATCTTGTGTTCATGCGCCCGGAGGCAGAGGCATGGACATAGGGCCCAGCCCAGTCCCTGGCGGTTAAGGGACTGGAGACGGTGGAGCTGAAGATGGCGAGGAGGAGCCAGGACCCTGGGGGAGAAGGAGTGGTTTGAAGAGCGCAGGTGGAGGATGGGTCTCCAGGGCCCCTGCATTCCTCTCCCGGCCTCGCGGGTTCCTCCCGGGACTGCAGCGCAGAGGCGCTACCCAAGGTGGCCAGTAGAGGGCGCTCCTGCTACAGATTTGGGGATACCGGGCGGCCGGAGCTTGTCCCTGTTTAACAGGGCATCAGCCTTGGAAGGTGGCTGGGCCTGGGGTCTCCATGAAGAGCACCAGGGCCTGCCCCTTAGGAGCCACCGAGCAAAAGAGTGAGGAGAGACGACCTCATGACGTGGGAACCCCACAGGGTTCCATGCATCCCTTTCTGCTGCTGCCAGGTCAGGCATTTGTCTGGTCAATGCTTCCATCCTTTTGTCCCCAGGTGGTGACTTTGAAATCACTCCCCGGAGATGTGACTGGCCCTTCTAACCTGCCCTGGAGGTCTTCCTCCAGGCCGGGGGTCTGTTAGGGCCAGCCGACCTTTCTAGAAAGTTCCCTGGGTTCTAGCCCCTGCAGCTTCCCTGGTGACCCCTTGCTCCTGCTTCCTGTCCCTGCCTCTGGGAGGAGGACTTGCTTGTCTGTCTCCTTCCTCACCCTGCCTCATCCAAGGAGCCTTCTCCATCGCTGCCGTTCTGTGGAGGAGACGCACCCTTGGTCTTCTGCCATAAAGAGTTATGGGCGTCCACGCAGCTGGTGGGTGAACACTGCCAGGTCCCCTCCTTGGCTTGAGGCATGACAACCCCCATCAACTACTGGGGGAGGCGATTAGGGAGGAGAAAATCCCTTCAGTTGTGAATTCTGCCTTCCACCTTCCAGCATCTCCACCTGGACAGGGGGAGCACACACTCAAGCCATTTACTCACTGATTTTTAAATTAAATTAAATTAAATTTAAAATATTAAATTTTAATTATAAATTTATTTATAATTATATTTAAATAAATCTGTTTATAATATAAAATAAGATTTATAAATTTTAAATTATTTAACATAAATTTTATTTTATTTTTGAGACGGAGTTTTGCTCTTGTTGACCAGGCTGGAGTGCAATAGCATAATCTCGACTCACCACAACCTCTGCCTCCCGGGTTCAAGCGATTCTCCTGCCTCAGCCTCCCGAGTAGCTGGGATTACAGGAATACGCTACCATGCCTGGCTAATTTTTTGTATTTTTAGTAGAGATGGGGTTTCTCCATGTTGGTCAGGCTGGTCTCGAACTCCTGACCTCAGATGATCTGCCTGCCTTAGCCTTCCAAAGTGCTGGGATTACACGTGTGAGCCACTGCACTCAGCAAAATTTATTTTATCTTAATTTAGTATTTTTTTTTGAGATGGAGTCTTACTCTGTTGCCAGGCTGGAGTGCGGTGGCACAATCTCGGCTCATTGCAACCTCCGCCTCCTGGGTTCAAGTGATTCTTGTGCCTCAGCCTCCCGAGTAGCTGGGATTACAGGAACATGCCACTACACCTAGCTAATTTTTGTACTTTTAGTAGAGACGGAGTTTCACCATGTTGGCCAGGATGGTCTTGATCTCTTGACCTTATAATCTGCCTGCCTCAGCCTGTCAAAGTGCTGGGATTACCGGCATGAGCCATCGCACCCGGCCGTATTTTATTTTTTCGAGACAGAGTCTAGCTCTCTCTCCCAGGCTGGAGTGCAGCAGTGTGATCTTGGCTTGCTGCAACCTCCACCTCCTGGGTTCAAGCGATTCTCCTGCCTCAGCCTCCCGACTAGCTGGGATTACAGGCGTGTTCCACCACACCTGGCTAATTTTTGTAATTTTAGTAGAGTCAGGGTTTTGCCATGTTGGCCAGGCTGATCTTGAACTCCTGGTCTCAAGTGATCTGCCCGCCTTGGCCTCCTAAGGTGCTGGAGTCATTCATTTATTAATTTGTTTATTAATTTATTCATATCTACAGTTATTGGGCACTCTTTGCTATGGCCATTTCCAGGGACAGAGAGAAGGAGGCAGGGTCCCTGCCCCATGTCTAGAAGGGGAGTCAGGTGTACAAGAAGGTGTGACCACATAGGGTGAGACGTGCCTCAGAGAGGGGAGTTGCTGTGTTTCTGTGAACTCTGCTTGTCCTAGCTTCCCCATCCTACTCAGTGACATCATCACCCACCCAGTTACTCAGCTCAGAGAATGCAGAGTCATCCTGCTGTTCCCAGCTCAGGCCTGGCTCCCTGTTGGCCATGGTGTCCCATCCTCACCTCACATCTCTCTCCTAGGCTGCCACTTCAGCCCTGGGGCCAGCTCTGCCCTATCCAGCATTCACACTGCCACCAAAGGGAGCTCCTTCTTCAAACTAGTCAATGTTCAGACACAGAAAAAAGAAGGAAGGAATGTGGCCTGAGGGAATTGTCTGTATGGAGAAAGACCTATAAACAAAGTTGGAAAATGAAAAAGTAACTGGGAACATGCATTCACAACACCTGTGCCAAGGTCTCTTCCCATGTTTATGAAAAGCTCATGCAAGCCAGGAAGGATAAGACCCCAGACAAGAATAGGCAAAGGTTAGGAACAGCCAGTTCCTAAGAAACAAGAAGGAGAACAAGAAGCAGCCACGAAATATAGGGAAGGATGTGGTCTTTGTCTGTTCTGTGCTGCTCTAACTGAACACTTGAGACTGGTGAGTTAACAGAGAACAGAGATTTACTTCTGACAATTCTGGAAGCTGGAAGTCCAGGGTTGAGGGGCTGCATCTGGCGAGGGCCTTCATGCTGCATCATCCCATGGCAGGAGGTGGAACAGTAGAGAGAGGAGTGGGGGAAGAGAGAGAGACAGACAGAGAAGGAAGGGGGCCAAACTCATCCTTTATTCAGGAGCCCACTCCCTCCATAACTGCAATAATTAACCCCTCCCCTGGTAAGGCATTAATGTCTAAGGCCATTAATCTCTGCCCTCGTGACCTAATTTCTTCTTAAAGTTCCCATTTCTCAACAGTATTGCATTGGAGATTATGTTTCCAACACATGAACTTTGGGGGATACATTCAAACTATAACAGAAGTTCAGTTTTACTCGTAATTAAATAAATGGAAACTGACTCAACAGAGAGATCTGTTTCAACTATGAAGAAAGACAAAAGGGCCAGGCACGGTGGCTCACGGCTGCAATCCCAGCACTTGGGAAGGTCGGGGCAGGAGAATAGCTTGAGCCTGGCAATTTGAGACCAGCCTGGACAACACTGTGAGACCTCATCTCTACAAAAAATACAAAAATTAGCCAGGTATGGTGGCACACACGTGTAGTCTGATGTACTTGGGAGGCTGAGGTGGGAGGATCACTCAGGCCTAGGAGTTCAAGGCTGCAGTGAGCCATGAGTGGTGATCCCATCATTGCACTCCAGTCTTGGTGACAGAGTGAGACCCTATCTCAAAAAATAAAAAAAAGAAAGAAAGGCTGGGCGCAGTGGCTCACACCTGTAATCCCAGCACTTTGGGAGGCTAAGGCCGGCAGATAAGTTGAAGTCAGGAGTTTGAGACCAGCCTGTCCAACATGGTGAAACCCCATCTCTACTAAAAATACAAAAATTAGCAGGGTGTGGTGGTGGATGCCTGTAATCCCAGCTACTTGGGAGGCTGAGGCAGGAGAATCACTTGAACCCAGGAAGCAGAGGTTTCAGTGAGCCGAGATCATGCCATTGCACTCCAGCCTGGTGAAAAGAGCAAAACTCCATCTCAAAAATAAATAAATAAATAAATAAATAAATAAGATAAAATAGGAAAACAACAGCAACAAAGAAACTTTGATGGTGTCATTGCTAGTAGAAAGTTTAAGGGGAAAGATATTCTCAGTTATGATTAGGGCAAGTGATAATTCGTAGAACTTTTCAAGGTGACTTTTTTTTTAACTGTGGAAAATTCCAGATGTACACAAAAGTAGAGAGAATAGCAAAATGAGCTCCCATATGCCTATCACCCAGTTTTGATAATTGTCAACATGATGCCATTTTGGTTTCTTCTCTTTCCCGCTGCCAGTTTTTATAGAAGAGGTAAGAATATATATTTTTTTGTTTATTTATTTATTTATTTTTTTATTATTATACTTGAAGTTCTAGGGTACATGTGCATAACGTGCAGGTTTGTTACATATGTATACTTGTGCCATGTTGGTGTGCTGCACCCAAGGTAAGAATATTTTAAAGCAAACTCCAAGTATCATTTTGTTTTACTCTGGAAGAAAATTTGGCAATGGCTCTCGAAGTATAAAAGGATTTATCCTTTAACCCAGTCATCCCACTGCTAAACTTTCCCCCTGAAGATATATTTGCAAAAGTTCACCATGCTTTACATTCAGGGAGGCTTATGACACCATTGCTTGGGAAAGCAAAAAGCCTTGGAGACCAGAGAGGTGGTTTTCAGGGACGAAGCAGATAAATTATAGCTCATGGTCATGATGGATTAAGAAGAACGAAATGGCTTTCCAAGAGATATTATTAACTGGGAAACTGAAGCATTGGAGATATTGATAACATCCCTTTTGTTTGATTAAAATCTATGTAAATAGACACATTAAGAACAAAACAGCACACAATCAGGCTTGGACGACTCCCTATTAATACAGGATAAAGTCCAAACTCTTCAGCGTCCTATCATGGTGATCTTCCTTTTCAACCTTTGTCCCAGTCGTTTCTTCCACTTGTATGACCTATGAATTGGCCCAGAGATTTCCAAAATGGTTTCCCAGGAACCCTAGCTCCACCAGCTTCTCCTGGAAGTGGCTCCATGTCCATATGAGTTTGGGAAACACTTAGCATTGTGGAGGGTCACACATTGGCTTGTTCCAGGCTCTGAGAAGTTTGCAGAGAAACAAGCAAACAAAAACTGTCTGTCGAAGATGTGAGGCTCCCAGGCCCACGGGCTGTGGATCATGGTTCTCAGTCCTGCTCTTCAGAGCACCACAGGCGTCAGCTCTGTACATCAGGGATGAGAACCTCTGCTCTGAGGGTCAACCCTGTCCCTCCCTGACCTGATGTGGCTTGACTCTCTTCTTTGCCCACTCCACCCCAGCCACACAGGCCCTTCTTTCTGTTCCCCAAAAAGGAATACCTTGGTCCAGCCTCAGGGCTCTTGGACCAGCTGTTACCCCCGCCTGGAGTGTCCTTCCCTGCACATGGCTGGCTCTTTCCACAGTTCAGTTCCCCGCCTAACTGTCACCCAGGAGAGGCCTTCCCCAGCCTCTTGAAGCACTCATAGTCCCCTTTGTATTTCCTTGGAGAATGGACCATCCGTTGGTTTGCTGATTGCCCATTTCTCTTGCTAGAATGTCTGCTCCACGAGAGCAAAAATGCGGTTTGTGGTGTTTATTCCTAGAGCTGAGACAGCGCCTGGCACAGAGCAGGTGCTCAACTAACAGGAGATGAAGAAATGCGTTTCTTTGCAAGATCCATTTTCCACAGCACTCCTACTGCATCCCTCTGGAAACGCGGATGCAGCTATGGGTCTCTGGGTATTTGCGAAACACATCAGGCGCATTCCTGTCTCTACCTGGACGATTGTCCACTTCGTCTTCTCAGCCTGGCAAAGTGCTGCCCTGGCTTTGAAACCGAGCTTTGCTGTCCCTCCCTGTGAAACTATCCTCGGCGGCCTGGTCTGAATGAGTTGCTCCCTCCCTGGGCCTCCCAAGGTGCCTGTACACACATACCTTTGTCACTGTGCAAGAAACATTGCACTGCGCTGAACTGTTCTGTGTCTGTGTCACTCACCGCCTGCTCTCATTAAGGGCAGGGCTTGGCTGACTCAGTACTGAATTCTGAGCACCCAACCCCGTGACTGCACACAATGAATGCAACAATTAGGTGCTGAAGGAAGTCCAACGCTGGGCTCTTACTACTTGCTTCCATTCAGCAAGCATCAATAGGGCAACTACTGCATACAAAGCACTGAGTCAGACCTTGTAGTAGGTCCAAAGATGAACAGAAAACCATCTTTTGGCTGTAAAGGATTATCAGTCGAGAAGGGGAGCAGATCCGCCTCCCAGTAATTCTTTTTTTTTTTTTTTTTTTTTTGTGATGGAATTTCACTCTGTTACCCAGGCTGGAGTGCAGTGGTGTGATCTCGGCTCACTGTAACCTCCGCCTCCTGAGTTCAAGTGATTCTCCTGCCTCAGCCTCCCAAGTAGCTGGGATTACAGGTGCTTGCCATCATGCCTGGCTAATTTTAGTATTTTTAGTAAAGACGGGGTTTCACCATGTTGGCCAGGCTGGTCTTGAACTCCTGACCTCAGGTGATCCACCTGGCTCGGCCTCCCAAAGTGCTGGGATCACAGGCGTGAGCCACTGCGCCCAGCCCTGCCTCCCAATAATTCTAACAGGAGTGTGAGAGGCTAGCACCTCTGGTGCTAGAACCAGCTAGGAGAGTGCGTTCATTTTCCATTACTGTTGTAACAAATTATCAAAAACTTAAAGCCAGAGGTCCAACATGGGTCTTAGAGCGCTGACTGAGGTGTCAGCAGGGCTGTGTTCCTTCTGCGGGCTCCAGGAGAGACTCTGTTCCTTGCCTTTTTCGGCTTCTGGAGGCTGCTGCACTCCTTGGCTCAGGGCCGCGCATCAGTCTGACCTCTGCTTCTCTGGTTACGTCTCCTTCTTGGGCCCTGACTCCTGTCTCCTTCCTGTTAAGATCCCTTGTGAACCATCAGCCTCACATCTGCAAAGTCCTTTTTGCCCTATAAGGTGCATATTTCCAGGTTCTGGGGATTCAGATATGGACATATTTGGGTTTATTTTTATTTTTATATTTTATTTTTTGAGATGGAGTCTCGCTCTGTCACCTAGCCTGGAGTGCAGTGGCGTGATCTTGGCTCACTGCAAGCTCTTCCTCCCGGGTTCATGCCATTCTTCTGCCTCAGCCTCCCCAGTAGCTGGGACTATAGGCGTTTGCCACCACGCCTGGCTAATTTTTTGTATTTTTAGTAGAGACAGGGTTTTACCATGTTAGCCAGGATGGTCTCGATCTCCTGGCCTCATGATCTGCCCGCCTCAGCCTCCCAAAGTGCTGGGATTATAGGCGTGAGCCACTGCGCCTGGCATATTTGGGGTTTATTATTCTGCCTACCACAGGCAGGACAGGATGACTTCTCATGGCAGGGAGCCTTTGCTCAGCCAACTTTTGGAGTCACTGAAGCTTTATTGAATCGCTAGTTACTACAAGGCCTGTGCTAGCTACTTTGACATATTGACTCATTTAATCTCATGAAGAGTTTGTTACAAAAGTCTAGTCCTGGCTGGGCATGGTGGCTCACACCTGTAATCCCAGCACTTTGGGAGGCTGAGGTGGGCGGATCGCCTGAAGTCAGGAGTTTGAGCCCAGCCCGGCCAACATGGTGAAACCCTGTCTCTACAAAAAATAGAAAAAATTAGCTGGGCGCAGTGGTGGGCACTTGTAATCCCAGCTGCTCTGGAGACTGAGGCAGGAGAGTCACTTGAACCCGGGAGACGGAGGTTGCAGTGAGCCGAGATCAAGCCATTGCACTCCAGCCTGGGCAACATGAATGAAACTCCGTCTCAAAAAAAAAAAAAAAAAAAAAAAAAAGAAGGTCTAGTCCCCTCATTCTGCAGAGGAGGAGGGTTTGAGGCTAAGAGAAGAAAAGTGACTTGCCCAAGAGCATACTTGGGCAAGAGTCCAGATTTGACCCCAGGTTCTTGGACTTGGAGCTCTTTTCATGACCTCATAGAGTGATCGTAGTTAACACAATGCCTGACCTTGTGGTCATGAAGATTAGAAACTCTGGTCCCTCCCCATGAAACTTTGCTGAAAGAAGTGTGTCAACCAGAAACGTTCAATAACACGGCTCCCAGGGCCCCTGGGGTCTGAGGCAGAGACGGCAGGGACCACAGCGCTGCAGGAGTCTGGTGGAGGGAGCTTGCTCCTGGCTGGCTGGAGGGCAGCTCATCTTCACCGATGGAGGAAGCAGGCCTTGATGGTGGGCTGGGGCTGAGGCAGAGCACTCCACGGAGCCCAGGCCTCTGCATAGGAATGCTCCTGCCCTGTCCTCCTGTTTTGCCCTAGGAAAGGATAGACGATGACTTGCTCTGATCCTTGTCCCCTCGTCCTCCCTCCCCTAGTCCTCTCTCCCTTGGTCCTTCTCCCATAGCCCTTCCTCTGCTGGTCCTCCCTCCCCCAGTCCTCCTCCCTGGTCCTCTTTCCCCTGGTTTTCCTACCCTAGCTGTCCCTCTCCTCATGCCCTTCCCCTGGTCCTCCTCCCTTGGTCCTCCTTCCGCTGGTCCTACCCTCCTAGTCCTCCGTCCCCTGTTCCTCCTCTCCCACTCCTCCCTGCCGTGGTCCTCCTCCCCCAGTCCTCCCTGCCCTGCTTCTCCTCCCTTGTCGGTCAGTCAGGTGTGTCACACTGTGGTGGGCTGGGTGGTCAATACAAGGACAAGGAGTTGAGAGACTCCCTTCACATCCGGGAGAAAGAGCCCCTATGTCAGGGGAGTCCCCAGTCTGAGGGGGAGACATGGCTGCTACCTTGAGGAAGTGTTCAATTTAAGGGGAGAGACACAGCCTCTGTTTCAGGGAGCCTGGCCCCATCTGTCCCTGGAGAAAGCCACTCAAGAGCATTGCAGAGCAGGTGCCAATGAGCTCTCATCAACAGGGAGAAACCAGCCTCCCCAGGGTGCGGGGAGGGAGGAGCGAGCTGGTAGGTGGGTGAGGGAGGGAGGTGCAGCTGGGGGTTTGAGGTCTGCAGGGTGGGAAGGAGCCTGGAGTCCCTTTGGTGTCTCTGACATCCCATTCCCCCAGGCCCTCAGGGCCCCCTCAGCCAGGCTGCAAGGCAGAGTGGAGAGGGGGTGTGAGCCCCAGGCCTGAAAGGGGAACCCACTGGAGTTTCTGCCTCTCACTCACCCCCATGCATCCCTCAGGCCAAGGAAGTCGTAGGGGGAAGTGAAAAGAGGGAGGAAAACGAGGGAGGGAAGGGCAGAGGGAGGGAAGGACAGAGGGACGAAGCCATCTGGTCAAGGTGAGGTGTCCCATGGGTGACCCCTGAGGCCTGGGTTTCCTGTCTGCGATGTCCTCCCCACCCATTCCCGCTGGTCCCCAGCCTTCCCTCCCTTCCTCCCTTGCTCTGTCCTCCCACCCTGGGCCTCATCTGGGGCATTCAGTCCTCCAGGCCCTCTTTTGGGAAGGGCCCCTGGACAGCTACTGTGCTGCCTGGAAGGGTGGGGTGTTCCTGGGTGACCGTATCCTACGTCTTGGATCCGCCCCAGGCCAACGGTTCCTGGAAACCAGTCAGAGGCAACTGAGGGATGCAGAGGGGAAGAAAGGCTGGGTCCACTCGCCCCTGGGTAGGGGAGCCCCTGGCCAAGCTCTGGGTATGCAGGGGGTCCTGGGGGATCCCCTTACCCTGTTTCTTCAAACTGGGGCAGAGGCTCAGGGCACCCTGCAATGTCCTGAATCTCCCAGGGCCCTGGGAAGGTGGAGGGCAGGGCCCTTTGCAGCCAGACAGAAATCATTAGTGGGTGGATCTGGGCGGGGCCGCCTGGGGCCTCAGGAGAGAGGCAGGAAACAGAATAGAGGAAGCGGGATAAATAGAGGAAGCGGGATTCCACCTGCGAGCCAGCGGCAGGTGTGGCTGGGTGAGGGTGCACTTCTCAGGGGATGCTGGGCCAGGAGTGGGAGTGCCTGGGAGTGAGCGAGGGGCAGGAGATCTCTGAGCACCAAGGGCCCTGCAGGTGACAGGGGCTCTGTGTCTGAGGGGTAAATGGAAAGACTCCAGTGGGTCCTAGTGACAAGGGACTAGGGTTGGAATGAGGGTGTCTGGAGTTCTCTCCTCATCAGCCAAGCCAAGGTCTCAGCTGGGAGCCTGTTCCAGGCGCCTGGGCCTCTCACTTTCCCTGACCACCTGATACTGACCCGTTTCCTTGGGCGGAAGGATAGGTGGCCATGTCCCTTTCCTGGGACCTTGTCTCCACCCCAGTCACCGCCCAGGCTCCGCGATCCTAACAATTCAGCAAGCACCACAGAGCACCTGCTGCACACAGCCCGCCCTGGTTCTGGGCAGCAGTGTGGGGTGTGGGGTGGGCACCATCCTACAGGTTGACAATTAATGCTTGGGGGGCCTGTAGGAGCCAAGGCCAGCTGGGCAGACAGGGCATGACCTTGTTTTTTTGTTTTTTTTTTTTGAGATGGAGCCTCGCTCTGTCGCCCAGGCTGGAGGGCAGTGGAGCGATCTCAGCTCACTGCAAACTCTACCTCCTGGGTTCAAGCGATTCTCCTGCCTCAGCCTCAAGACTACCTGGGATTAGAGGTGCCCGCCACCACGCCTGGCTTGTTTTTGTATTTTCAGTACAGTCAGGGTTTCACCATGTTGGCCAGGCTGGTCTCAAATTCCTGACCTCAGGTGATCCGCCAGCCTCGGCCTCCCAAAGTGCTGGGATTACAGGCGTGAGCCGCTGAGCCTGGCCAGACCTTGTCAACATCAATATGCATCTATTGGCTGGGCGCAGTGACTCACTCCTATAACCCCAGCACTTTGGGAGGCAGAGGCAGGAGGATTGCTTGAGCCCAGGAGCTCAAGACCAGCCTGGGTAATAGAGTGAGACCCCATCTCTATTTAAAATAAAAAAAATGCATCTATTGAACATCTCCTGTCCTCAGGGCCTCAGATCATTCTACACCCTCTGCCTCCCCACAATATAACAGGGGTGATATTAGGGGACACCGTCCCCAAACCCTGGCCCTGCTCAAATTCCAGGCAGGTTCCGTCTGTGCTGCGCTCTCCAGCGTGCTGGTTTTTCTGCACTCTCTGCAGAGGAGACAGGGGGAGTCAAGGCTGGGCTGGCACCCAGGGCACTGGGGGAAGCTGCGAGTTCTTCCAGCCACCTCCCTGGGCCTCCCCCCTCCCACCTGTGCTTGACTCCAGCAGCCTCTGGGGCTGGAAGAGCCATTGGATCTCTCCTTCTCTTCCCCTTCATCTTCCATGCGGGCTAGGCTGCTGCCGCTGCTGGAGCTGCAGGCCTGGGCTGCCCTCTGGGGGAGACAGGGACCTCTCCCTGCTGGGGGTGGAGGACAGGCCCAGACAGGATGTGCCATGGCCCCGAGGACCTCTGTGTGGCCCTTCGGCCGGCCCCTGCCAGGCCTTCCTTCCTGGCTGGGAGAGTGGGACCTGCCGAGGCCTGCTCCAGGCCCGGCTCTGATGCCAACATTGGGCCGTCCGACTGCCCGCTGCTCAAGCACCCTGTGCCTTGGTGTCCTCAAGGCACTGTTGTGAGGGTCTCAAGAGGAATGTTTACATTTTTCTAGCCCTGGTCAGGGAGTAGCCCCATGCTCTGGAGGGCAGGGGAGGCCTTCCTGGGGTCCCACTTCTATCTCTGCCCTGAGCTGAGCTTGCCCTCCTGCCTGGCTGGCCTGGCCTGTCCTCAGCATGTGAGGCTTCTCTGGGCTGGGGGCTAGAGGGAGATTCACAGGCAGTAGAGCCTCTAACGAGCAGAAGCAAAGGGACCTGGAGGGGGAGTCAATGGCGTGGGGAAACTGAGGCCCAGAAAGGAAGAAGAGCAGGCCGGCGGCAGAAAGCCTGTCAGGGGTGAGGAAGCTTGTGGAGGCTAAATGGTGGTGTTGAGGGTTGGAGGCATGGGTGATTTTAGAGGCGGAAAGGTGGTTAATAAACTCTCTGCCCCTTCAGATTGGGCGCCAAGACTAAGGTCTGGGTACTCTGGAAATGGGGTTCCCAGGCAGGGTGAGCACTGGCGGTGTGGGCTCTAGGGGGAGGCAGAGGGGCGGTGGCACCCCATGGCCTGGTCCCCTCCCCAGGGCCCTGGCTCTGCCCCACATTTGCTGCCGGAAGGTGGGGCAGTCCCTTTTCTGAGCCCAGAGTGAGGCCCACCTGGGCAGCCCAGCTGGCCTGGGGGAGGATGGGGCTTGGGAAGGGAGGGGTTCTTACTAGAGGATGGGGATGGGGAGGGTCTTCATTTCCTGTCTCTGTGTGTGAGTGCCTGCGGGTGTAGTCCTGACTCTGGCTGCTCAGGTGAGCACGGGTTTTACTGGGTCTCTCTCCTCCCTGAAGACAGTCCTGGATTACCGGGAAGTCCTTCCTGATGTCTAACCTCATGTTCATGGTGGTCTGACCTTGCTCTCTAGCCTTGGTTTCGAACCTCCCCCCCATCCCTGCCCAGCACCTTTACAGGCTGGGCGGGAGCAGTAAAGTCAGGGCTCAACCGCTGTCTTCCAGATAGCTCCTGCCGTTCCCAGCTGGCACAGTCCCCAGCTGGCACTTTCCGTGAGAGACCACCCACCATCTGAGCAGGAAGTCTTTCTAGCAGTGTGGTGTCATCTCGGAGCTCTGGGCCACACGGAAAACCCAACTCCCTCCCTGTCCCCGTGTGCGGGCAGAGCGCCCAGGCCACCCGTGCACTTCCCTCCCCTCTCCTGTTCCGCGGCCCGGCCGCCCTGGGAAACTCCACATTCAGACAGGCCTGGTGCAGACGCTGGTGTCCTGGCAGCGCCTAAATCATTAGCGCCGCGGAGATTAGGCTGCTAATCTCCTTGTTGGGTGGAGCGGTGCCAGCCGCCAGCCTGTGGATCATGCTGCTCTCTTGCAGGGGCCGTTCCTCGGGGCACGATGCTGGCTCCTGCACAGATCCTGCTCCTTTGTGGCCTTCCTGGGCTGCCCTCCCCTCCTCCAGGACTGCTCCGGACTGACATTTCTCGGGTTCGGGTGAGCGCGGAGGCTGCCCTAACCCTCTGGTCTCAGACCTCTGCTCCCAGCCCCACCCCTGCTTCCTGTTTTGTTAGAGCCTGACTGATGTCATTATCTCTCCAGATTCCCTCAAAGACTTTGGGAGACAAGATTTGGTCCCCCTTTTACAAACGAGGGAACGGAGGCTCTGGAACTGACTTCCTGAATGGCTCGGATCCAAAGCTCCCTCAGTTCAGCCGCCACGTCTATTTCCCTCAGACACAGGGATCCTTGAACCTGTGGGCTGTATCTCCCCGTGGACTGGGAAGAATCCCAAGCGAGTGGGGCTCCCACAGGTCAGAGGCTAATTCTGCCTCCTCTGACTGGGAGTCTCTGCCAGGGCCATGTTGTACGTGGGGGATGATATCAGGCCCCGATCTCTCCACCCTTGCCCCGGGGCCCTGGAATGCTGGGTTGGGGGCCAGGCCAGCCTCTCGCTCCTGCGCTCCTGGCCTGTGAAGCCTTGTCCTGTGCCCGTGCTGGCTCCCAGGGCCGGGTTCTCCGGACTCCACACAAGAATGAGCTCAGCCTCCTAACTGCGGCTGAGTGTGGAGGGCCACCCTACCCC
>NC_045449.1:50259456-50308917 GCF_002776525.5 Piliocolobus tephrosceles | reverse complement strand
CACACACACACACCACCCACACATACCCCACACCACACACGCCACACACATTCCATATGCACCACACACATATACACTACACACACACCATACACATATGTACCCACAACTACCCACATACCACACACACCACACACACACATACACACCACACACACAATACACGCAGATCTCACACACACATTCACACCACACACACCACATATACACACACACCACATGCATATCACACACCCCACACACCACACACACACACACCACATACATATAAACACGACACACCACACACCACACACACCACACACACACACACACACACATACACACACATACATACACACTCTCTCTCATGACCTCTAAGAACATGGCTTTGGCATTCTGTAAACATGGCCACTTTGTCTTCTGCACAAACCCTGTCCTGGAGGGTCCTACAGAGCAATGCCACTAGTGCCAGGTGAGGGGTGCAAGCAATGAGTACAGTGGCCAGGGGGACCAGGGGAGCCAGGAGAGCGAGGCGGGAGTCAGGTTAGGCCCAGCTGGCCCCGGCGGTTAGGCCTGCTCAGTTTCCTGGGTGGAGAGCCAGGCCTGGTGCTGCCTACGAGGGGCTTTGTCTGTTCCTGCCCGGGACCTCCACTAGGTGGGAATTCCTGCAATTTCCCCTTGGAAGCAGAGACACTGGCAGTGCCAGATCAGATATTGGGGTTGGTCCTGGCAGCGGGGAACCCAGGGAAACCCTGGTGAGTCAGTGCTCCTGATGTTGGGACCAGCCAGCGCCTCATCACCACCCCTTGCTGTGCCCCCAAAGCCTCCTGAGCAAGGAGATGGGGGCTGGGTGGGTCTCTGCCAGATGCAGATGGGCCCATTGAGGCAGAGGAGGGGGTGCTGGGAACAAACTGGCCCTCGGCTCAGCCTGACCCAGGGTCACTTCACAGAACTTAGGGCCTCGAGTAGGGTCTGGGAGGGGTTGTACAGGATGAGCCTGTGGGGGCTACTAGTGTGTCCGGGGGCTTCTCCCTCTGAGGTCTTGGGTGGTCAGCCCTGAGCCTCAGCAAGTTCCAGATTCTACACGCACATGTGTCACCTTCACAAGTGCTTCAACTTCTGGGTTGCTGGAGGGGCCTCACTCTTTGGTGCATGCCCATGACCTCAACTGGAACCCCTCTTGGGCACTTCCAACCATGCCAACAACAGCAGCAGTAATCACAACCAACCTTATGCTTCTTCTGGGCCCCTCCCTCTGTGTTTGCATTGAAACCGCCCAGATGACCTTGTGGGAAAAGAAAGCTTTGCCCTAGGTTTGAGGTGAGGCCAGTCATAACCTCATTAATTAATTAACAAATCACTTAATTAAACTAACGAACCCTCGGGGCCAACTCTGGGCCAGGGCACAGTGCCCAGGGCTGGGGATTCCAAAGAGAAGGAAACAGACATGGCCTTGTCTCCCTGGAGCTCACAGTCCAGTGGAGGAGGAAATAACCAAACAAGTCATAGAAATAGGTATAAATTCACGGCCTGGAGAAGGAAGGAGGTATGACCCAGAAAAGAGACGCAGAAAGGGAATCCAGGAGGGCTTTCTGGAGGAGGTGGCAGCTGAACCTAGAGGTGAATTTAGTTGGGAAAGAGGGAGTGAGGCCTAGGCAGCCATGACCCCCATGGTGGCAGACAGCTGCATAAGGGTCTCTCTCCTGGCATCCGTGTTTACCCATGCCTGGGCATCCTACCCCCATCATCCTTTAACCCCCTGAGGGCCTTGGCTGGTCCCAGAAATTCCCAGGAGGGTGCTCAGAGAAGACCACGGGCACTCTCATCACCCTCACCCTGGCTCATTTCTGAAAAGGCTTCAAGAAGGGTGTCGGAGGGTCTCCTGGAGGCTGCCAAGGGCATTTGCTCGTGGAGCCCACGTCTCTCCCAGATCCCGGTGGCTGTGATCGGTAATTCCAGCTTCGTGCTGGCTGCAGGTGGATGATGCCCAGCTGGCTGCTGATGACTTCTGCACCAAGTGAGGCTGGGTCTCTGGAGCTGCCCCAGGGACTGGACAAGCTGACCCTGGCTGGAGCCAACCTGGAGATGCAGATTGAGAACCTCAAGGAGCACCTGGTTTACCCAAAGAAGAACCATGAGGAGGTGAGGTCAGCTCAGGGAACATAGCAGAAATTCACCTGGAAGCAAGCGAGGCTGGGGCCCAGAACCTCCCTGGGCCGGGCCATGTTTTCAGTCCAGTTCCCATCTCTTATGGATGCCCAGCCCTGACCCTCAGAGGACCCTGGGTGAGGCCTGGAGGAGCCTCTCTTCCCAAATAGACTTCATTTGTCCCTTGAGGCTCAGCTCACTGAAGCTAACTAATGAGTAACTCAGTGTAAGAACACACAATGCTAATTATTATAATTAATTATAATAGTGATAGTCATGAAAACAAGGAACTTCTGCCCAGCACTACAAATGACTCGCAGCCATTATCTCAGCTGATACTACAGGTGGGAGACAGATGCTCTTTACTCCTTTTGACCCGTGAAGAAACTGAGGCTCAGAGAGGTTAAGGGATTTATCTACGGCTGCGCAGGGACCCTCCTTCAGGTCTGTTGGACTCGTATCCACTCCACCTCTCTGCCCCCTCTCCTGCCTCTCCTTTCCAGAAGGCTCTAGGTCCCAGGGACTCCAAGGCTCAACCCAAGGATAGAGAGCCCAGGTTCTGCCGGGGCAGTCAGGAGGCCTTACATGCCCTGTCCTGTGGCTTCCTTCTCTGCCGAGCTCTGTGCTGCTCTGAGCTGGGGGAGCCTACTCCCCGAGAAGCGGGACACCCGGAAGGGGTTTCCCCCTGGCTTTGAGGCTGGTTATACTATTGCTTTCCTCCAGCAGATTAACATTTGCTAACGGGGCCTGGCGTGGTGACAGCAGTGTAGGGCTGCTTTCTGCATGCCTGTGCTGTGGGGTTGGTGGTGGGGGCAAGGTCAGGGCAGTGAGTGAGGTCGCCCGTGGTCATCCTCCGCCATGCTGGGGGCTTGTCATCTCTCGGGGCTTAGCACTTGTTGGGGATGGGTGAAGTCCAGTCCCGAGTCACGGTGTGTGTTGGGGGAGGTTGCTGATACTCATAGCCCTGTATGTTTGAGAAGTGACAACATCCACTTCCACCTTCAGGGTGAGGAGCTGTTGGCCTATCTGTGTCTGCCTGTCTGTCTGTCATCTGTACCTGTCTCCTCGAGGTAGAGAAGGCAGGTCCCAGGGTCTTTCCTCAGGATGGCCTTGGGTGAGCTCCTGCTGTACTCTCTGCCCAGGAAATGAACGCCCTTTGAGGTCAGGTGGACGAGGATGTCAGCGTGAAGATGGACACTGTGCCTGGAGTGAGCCTGAGCTGCATCCTGAATGAGATGTGTGACCAGGACAAGAAATTGGTGGAGAAGAGCTGCAAGGATGCCGAGGGCTGGTTCTTCAGCGTGGTGGGTGGCCGTGTGTAAGCAGGTGTGCACACGTGTGGGCACATGTGCTGCATGCTGGTGCAGCTGGAACACTGGCAGATCCACAGGCTGTCCCAGTTGGAAGGACTTTTGGAAACCAGTTGGACCAGCCCCTCATGTTCTCGATGTAAAATGTGAGGCTCAGAGAGGACTCACGCTCACACAGCCCTTCACTGTGATCTGCAAAATAGATCCAGGTCTCTACAAGCCTGGCCTTGGGTTTCCACCACAGCTGTTTACAAGATATGTGTATTTGAATACATGTGCATACCGTTGGCAAGCTCAGGCTAAGTGTCTCCGGTGTCCTAGGGACAGCAACAGGCACAAAAGAATAACACCCAGTGCCTGTCTTTGAGATGCTGCAGTTCGGTAGGAGTAAGAAATGCAAATGACCGCAGAGCAGGCTGAATTCCTCCAAGTTCCAGTGTGGGTGCAGAGGGTCTCTGTGTGCAGGTGCCTTTGGGGCCCCATAGAGGCCAGGGAGGGGCTAGGGGATGGTTCTGGGAAGTGAGGGTTCAGGAGCAGCCCCTTTCCTGTGCCCCACTTCTGAAAGCCTCCTTACTCCCCTGTGGCCCACTCTGTCTTCCAGAGAGAGGGGCTGAACTGCGAGGTGGCCACCAACACAGAGGCCCTGCAGAGCGGCAGGATAGAGGTAAGGAGTTCTGCAGCTCTGTGCAGAACCTGAACTGTCCCAGCTCAGCAAGGTGGGCCTCTGTCCCCTCCCCACCCTGTAGCTGTCACCCCAGGGTGAGCCCAGCCTTATAGACCCCTGCTTGGAGAAGCAGAGTCCCCTCCCAGCCTGTCCCTTCACACTCAGTGGCTGGGTGCATTGCCACCCCACTGTGCCGGCAGCACCCACGGCCCCATACAGTAGGGGCTCCTCCCTAGTGCTCTGCTGTGGGGAAGGGTCCCAGGTCCATCTCATCGCACCACCTATCTCTTGGCCCACAGAAAGCATCGCTGGAGGGCAGCCTGGTGGAGACAGAGGTGTGTTACGGGACCCAGCTGGCCCAGTTGCAGGGGCTCATCAGAAGCATGGAGCAGCAGCTGTGCGAGCTCTGCTGTGACACAAGGACCACGAGCACCGAGTCCTTCTGGATGTGAAGACATGGCTGGAGCAGGAGATCGCCACCTACCGCCGCTTGCTGGAGGTTGAGGACGTCCAGTGAGTGTGCACCTGGGTACCTGCTGGGGTGGGCTGGGGGCCCGCTTCACCAGGGAGAAGTTGGTGTCTGAGCACCAGCGAAGTCCAGGAGGTGTGAATGTGGGAACCTGTGGGGGTCTGCAGGAGGTGAAACTGAGGATGCAGGCTGGAGTCTGACTGAGGAGCCTTGAATGCCAAGTTAAAGCGTCTGGACTAGATCATGTAGGCAATGGGGAGCCATGGAGGGATTTGGAGTAGAGGAGGGGAATGAACATCAAGATATTTTAGAACATTCACTCTGGCTGCAGAGGGAGTCAGAGGGGTCAGGCTGGGACCAGAGATGCATCGGGGGCTGGAGCAGGGAGTCTGGCCAGAGAAGTCCTGCGTGGGGGGCAGGGGAAGGAAGGTGGTGCACGCAGAAGAAAGGTTATAGCTCAGAACAGCAGGACTGCATGCCTGGATCTTGGGGTAAGCGTGGCTCACAGTCAGGACTCAATCAGTGTCAGGTGAACACATGAAGGAGTGGGCATTGATGGCCCTGGGTTTCTGGTTCCGATGACTGTGTGAGTGGTGATACCATCAGCCACAGGGCGAGGAGCAAGGTGGGTGGTGGTCGGGTTTGCAGTCGAGAAGGGTGATCAGGCCTCCAGTTGAGAGTGTTCTGGAGTCTCCATGCTTAGTCACACGTTGCAGCTTTTTGCTCCCTGAAAATGGTGAAGTCCATCTATAGTCTAACCACAGTGTCTCCTGCTTTAATTGGGTTTATTTGTTGGGTTCTCTGGGATATGGAAAAGCCACTTGCTCTGCTTCTCCTTGTAAATTCCTAGTGAGTAGCCACAGAGTGCTGCCAGGCCTACGCTGTGCTGTTTCTTTTTCTTCTTCCCGCTGCACGGGGCCCCTGCCCTTTCATTCCTGGGCCTGTGCTGATTTCTGTGCATTCCCAGCTGCGATTTTTCACCAATTTGGGGGAACCTCCTCTGCCAGGGCCTGCTTCTCCCCAGCAGTGCTTGCAGGGGCCTGGGCTGGCTGGCATCCCCGGGCTGATGGGTGCTCCTCTCCCTGCAGGCTGGCCCCTCAGTACTCCTTGTCCCTGGCCTCACAGCCCACCTGGGAAGGTAAGAAGCTGCTCTGTCCTGCTGTGTGGACCCCAAGGCAGGCGAGAGGCTGAGGACCCTTCTGTGTGTGAGGCTGGGGGGAACACAGAGTGGGGGGCAGGTGGGGGGAAGAGCTCCTGCCTGATGTTCCCTGCGCCCCCCTCCTCCATCGTCGCCTGTAGCCACAGTGACCAGCCACCAGCTGTGCCATCGTGGAGGAAGTCCAGGTTGGAGAGGTGGCCTCCTTCTGTGAGCAGATCCAGCTCTCCACCACTGAGGCCCCTTTCTGCCTGTGACAGCCCCACCTCAAGGGCTACGGCACAGCCCTCAGCTCCAGCTCCCAGCATGATGCTGCCATGCCCCGAGGGTCCGACTGGGCCCCGGTCCACGTCCTGTTGTCTTTCTGTATCTACTTCCTGTAGCCCCACACTGAGGAGGCCTCCTGGGTTTGTCCAGTGCCTGCTATTAAAGCTTTGCCCCAAGTTCAATGCCTCGTGTGATCTGGTCTAGTCATTGGTTTGGGGCAGTGTGGGCTGAGGGACTGGGGGAGGTGGAGAATTTATTGAGTGTTTGGGTATCGGCTTGTCACCTGCCAATCTGTGCTGCCCACTCCATCCAGGCCTGGGACTCCTGGGAAGATGAGAGGGGAAGAGGCGGAAGGATTAAGGGTGGAGGGATGGGACAGCCCCTTGTATTGGGAAAAGTTTCTAAGAATCAGCCCCTGAGTCCCTGTCACCTGTGGCTGGTCCCTGGGAGGGCCACACAGACTTTCCAAGGACCACGCCTGTTGGGGAGCACTCCCTGCCTCAGCCCAGGGCACGTTAGAGAGCGGAAGGAGAGGGGCTCGGTGGGAAGGGACTTCTGAAGGAGTGGTCCAGGGCATTGATGAATGAGAGGGGGTGGCAGCGATGCAGCCAGCCCAGGAAACCAGACCGGCTCTGCCCAGCTCGGGGTGTGTGTGTGGGGCGGGGTGGCCGCTGTGTGTGTATGCGTGGGGGGCGTCCTGTTTGCTTTGGTGGCTTGGCAGCCACTGGGCTATTGAGGAATCTCTTTCAGCTGCTGGCGGGGCTGTCTGGGCCTGTCTGGGAAGTAGAAGCCATTGGCAGTCTGAAATATGACCACATTCCACCCAGTGGGCCTGGAGGGACCCTGGGACCCAGGGCTGGGCTTGGGGTGGTGGGCAGGGAAGGGTGGGGCTGTGGGGTGGGGCACATGGTACACCTGAGGGGCCACATTTTGGTGAGCCTGGAGTGGGGAGGGGGCTGGCTGGGGTCTCAGTAAAAGCCTCTTCCTGGGCAATGTACTTTAGGTTTCCTGTGGGCTGAGACCTGAGATAAATGCCCTCACCTGATCCTGAGGTCTCTTGGGGTACAGAAGGGTGAGGGGAGTGGAAGGGGGCATCACCCTCTCAGTTGGTTTAGATCCTCTCTTAGCACAGCCCACCATTTCCCCATCCTATAGCTGAGCCTCTGTTTACCCACCCCAGCCTGGGGTGTAAACCTGGGGAAAGGTTTACATGAGGAGATTGGGTTAGCAAGGGCTTCTCGGGATGGGGCAGGGTCAGAAGCTGACTGGATGGAACTCGGGCCCCTAGAGTGCTTTTCTGAAGGGGCCAGTGTGGACACTGCACCCCTCTGGAGCCCCAATTTCTTTATCTGCGATGTGGGTTGGTGTCCGAGGCTTGATGGCATTTCTGTGCTGCGAGGTGGGCCTGGTGGGTTTGGGCTCCGTTTCCAAGGCAGGATAGGCTCTCAGTCCCCTCTGTCTCTTCAGCACCCAGCCCCGGGCCAGCACCGTGGGTGGAGCAGTGTCGGGTGAAAGACAGCAACTTCGGGGGAGGGGGGGTCACCTGACACTGCAACCCATTTCCCCACCAGACAGGGTTGAGGCGGGCCGGGCTGGGGTGGTGGCTGCCTGGGAGGGCCTGGGGACGGTGACGTCCTGCCTTCTGCTCTTCTCCGTATTAGGTCATGGGAAAGCATAGCTGGAGGGCCGCCTGAATCACAGGTGACAGGCCTGAGACCAGAGGCACGCACACGCACACGTACGGCACCCAGCATGAGGATTTGGAGAAATGAGGCAAATTCCTGATGATGGGCGGGGAGGGGGCCCCCAGCCACCTGGAAGCTGGCAGGTGGCCAGTGGTGATGAAAGCCCAGGGGAATGGAAACAGAAGAGCAAGCCTGTTGTAATCGCTACGCCCACTTGGTGGCCTATAAAGGAAGCGGGCAAACCCCGGCAGCCCTACACACCTTGGGGCCCCTCTCCTCTCCAGCCCTTCTCCTGTGTGCCTGCCTCCTGCTGCTGCCACCATGACCACCACCATCCGCCAGTTCACCTCCTCCAGTTCCATCAAGGGCTCCTCCGGCCTGGGGGGCGGCTCATCCCGCACGTCCTGCCGGCTGTCCGGCGGCCTGGGTGCCGGCTCCTGCAGGCTGGGATCTGCTGGAGGCCTGGGCAGCGCCCTCGGAGGTAGCAGCTACTCCAGCTGCTACAGCTTTGGCTCTGGCGGTGGCTATGGCAGCAGCTTTGGGGGCGTTGATGGGCTGTTGGCCGGAGGTGAGAAGGCCACCATGCAGAACCTCAATGACCGCCTGGCCTCCTACCTGGACAAGGTGCGCGCCCTGGAGGAGGCCAACACTGAGCTGGAGGTGAAGATCCGTGATTGGTACCAGAGGCAGGCCCCGGGGCCCGCCCGTGACTACAGCCAGTACCACAGGACAATCGAGGAGCTGCAGAACAAGGTAAGGCCTGCTGGTGGGAGGGGTCTCCGGGGGGCATGACTTCTTCCCCCCAACTCCTGCCCTGGCCAAAGGCCTGGAGTCCAGCCACAGGGTCTCAGGGAGCCAAGGGTGGTTTGGCTGTGGCTTCGCTTCTGGGAACCTGCCTTGGGGCCCCTGTGTGGCCCACATCCCCCTTTTCTGAGGGCAGCAGGCTGAGTCAGGAACAAACAGGCCTCGTGGAGCCCCTTGGAGCCTCAGTTTCTCCCTCGTGGAGCTCCTCCACCTGGAGAGGTTGTAGGATGAGGCAGGAGGATGCAGATGGAGGGCTGGGCCCCTGGGCCACTGGATACGTGGTGTCTTGCTCCTTTGGAGCGGGGGTCAGCAGGAGGGGGTTTTGGGTGATGTGGAGTGGGGGTGTCTGAGTGAGCTCCTGATAGCACCTGCTGCGGGGGGAGGTCCCTGCGGGGCAGGACCTCAGGGTGGGGAAGGCCTCTGATGTGCCTTATTTGGGGATTTTTCTGGCTTCTTCTTTCCTCCTGCTGTCCCTTAAGACGCCTCAGCAAACCCCAGGGGGTGGGGCTGCTGGCTGGAGCCCAGGGTTAGGGATTAGGAGAGGTCCTGACTTCTGATTTGGAACCACTCTTTGGTGAGGGCTCCTTCAGCCTCCTTTTGGGGAAGCCTATCAGGGGCACCCTCTAGCTGGCTGTGAAATGAGGGGATTGCCCACACCCCTCCCTTGTTCTAGAATTCTGGGACAGCTTCTGCCCTGGGGACATTTTCCCATTCTTTTCTGCTTGCCTCATACTCCCAGTCAGCTGTCTCTTCTCTTTTAAGGCTGAGCCTGGCATGGGGGTCTGGTGGGGGAGGCAGGTACTGAGTAGCAGGGGAAGAAGAGGCACCTTTCAGCCCTTCAGACTCCTGCTTGCCCCTCCTCTGCCAATAATACAGCACAGGGCAAGGGAGGGACTGGGAGGGAAGAGAGGCCCCTAGGCAGGAAGATCTGCTCAGAATGCTGGTGTGGGCTCAGCCACCCCCATCCGATGACCTGACTACTCTCCCATCTCCTCAGATCCTCACAGCCACCGTGGACAATGCCAACATCCTGCTGCAGATCGACAATGCCCGTCTGGCTGCTGATGACTTCCGCACCAAGTGAGTCCTGGCCAGTGGGCTTGGGCAGCCTGGGCCAGCTGGGGGAGGATCTCGGGGTATCCTTCCTGACCCCAGGACTCCTCAGTTGCTTGTGGCAAGGCCCAGGAGCTCAGGGTGGGGCAGTCCTAGGAGCCCCACTCCTTAGTCCAGGATGCAGTGAAGGCAGCCAGTTCTGAAGGTTGCTGGGCTTAGGCAGGGAATAGAAGAGAGGGAGGGGAGGTGGGAGGTGCAGAGAAGTAAGGAAGCTGGTGAGCGTGGTATCTGGCCCTGTGATGGTCCCTGGGTCCCAGGACTGGAATTCGTTTCCACTCGACCTTCTCATCAGCCCTTCCAACCCCTTAGAGTCCTGGCAAAATGAAGGCAGGTGAGCAGCCAGGACCAGGACCTGCAGGTCCAAGCAGCCTGGGCTGAAGTCTCTGATTCCCACGGCAGGTTTGAGACAGAGCAGGCCCTGCGCCTGAGTGTGGAGGCCGACATCAATGGCCTGCGCAGGGTCCTGGATGAGCTGACCCTGGCCAGAGCCGACCTGGAGATGCAGATTGAGAACCTCAAGGAGGAGCTGGCCTACCTGAAGAAGAACCACGAGGAGGTGAGGTGGCTGGGGCAGAAGGTCAAAGAGGATGAGGAGTGGGTGGCAGAGCCCTAGGGCTGGGCCATGGCTGAGGCCGCGGGAGAGAGCAGAGCAGGCACATGGGATTAGTCACCTTAGAGGGCTTCCCTGTCTGCAGAGCCCTGATCCTTCGGGTCCAGTGTGCAGGGTAGACTTCTCTTTTACTACACTGCTTCTCTGTACCCATGGAACCCCCAGGGGCCCGCAGAGGCTCCCTCTACCTGCCCTGGCCTCCCTCACGAGGGCAGGGGATAAGTAAGGAAGTCTCCTTCTTGTTCCATTTCAAACTCTCAAAGCTGAACAGAGAAGCTTGGAAGTTAGAGTGGAAATTTTTGGGGCATAGGTCTAATAATTAGATTTTATTTTGGAGATCCCTTGGTCTAATGGGGGAGATAGAGTCTGATGGTGGAGGTAATACTGAGCAGATGAATAAAAATCATTTAGAGGGTCAGATAGAGCAGAGGGAGAACAAAGGAGGGGTCCTTGTGGGGAGTGGGGTCCCCTTGCGGGGAAGGCTTGGGAGTGAGAGGTCAGGATGGGTCCAGATGTGCACACCCACATCCCCTTTTTCCATAGGAGATGAACGCCCTGCGAGGCCAGGTGGGCGGTGAGATCAATGTGGAGATGGACGCTGCCCCAGGCGTGGACCTGAGCCGCATCCTGAACGAGATGCGTGACCAGTATGAGAAGATGGCAGAGAAGAACCGCAAGGATGCCGAGGATTGGTTCTTCAGCAAGGTGGGGGCTGCTGCAGGCCAGAGGTCTCTCTTAGGGGCTGGGGCTCAGGTACCTTAGCGCTGACAGGAAGCCACGGCCAGGTGTCTTGGAGGTACCCCCTCCTCAGTAAGCTGCATGGATCACAGGATCACCCACTGCATCAACAGACCTGGAGCTGAGCTCAAGCTGGGATCTGGGGAGTGGCGGGGAGATAGGGAGCCCCCACAGAATAAAGGCAGAGGGTAAAGACCCTGGGAGTCCCCACCTTTCCCTCAAGAAGTCAGGAACTAGCGCCAAGAGCCAGGCTACATGTTCTGGCTGGTTCTCAAGTTTCCGGTTTGTGCCTCCCACACTCAGGGATTAACCATAAAAAGTTAACATTTCAAATGACATGTTTCTGGGCTTTGGGATGTGGGAAGCTGGTGAGAAGGCACCACTCTCTCCACAGTTAGATTTGGGAGGAGGCCTAACTCAGGAGAGGGATCTAGGCTCACACCGCCCTGTCCTGTGTCCTGTCTGCAGACAGAGGAGCTGAACCGCGAGGTGGCCACCAACAGCGAGCTGGTGCAGAGCGGCAAGAGTGAGATCTCGGAGCTCCGGCGCACCATGCAGGCCTTGGAGATCGAGCTGCAGTCCCAGCTCAGCATGGTAGGAACAGTCCTGTGCGTGGGGGTGGGCCCAGAAGAGGGCACTGGCCACCCTCACTGACCCCTGGTCTTCCTGCCCTCCTGCAGAAAGCATCCCTGGAGGGCAGCCTGGCGGAGACAGAGAACCGCTACTGCGTGCAGCTGTCCCAGATCCAGGGACTGATCGGCAGTGTGGAGGAGCAGCTGGCCCAGCTTCGCTGCGAGATGGAGCAGCAGAACCAGGAGTACAAGATCTTGCTGGACGTGAAGACGCGGCTGGAGCAGGAGATCGCCACCTACCGCCGCCTGCTGGAGGGCGAGGACGCCCAGTGAGTGGGGGCGCCTGGGGTCAGGGCTGGGGACCTCTTGGCAGGGGTGGGGCTCTCAGACCCACATCTAATTTCCTCTCTCCTTTTTTTTTTTTCTTTCAGCCTGACTCAGTACAAGAAAGAACGTAAGCATCTTGGTGGCTGAGACCCTGGGGACTGGGTGCATGGGACAGGCAGCCCACCTGCACATTGCTGGGGCAGGGTCCCCAGGAGCTCCAGGAGTTGATGGCTATCCCTCAGCAGGGGTGGGAGAAGTGATCCTTTAGCACTGAGGATTGATACTCAGGAAAAGATCAAACGAGAGAGACACTGTCTGGTCTGATGGGGGTGGAGTAGGGAACTGGTCCTTACCTTGGAGATCCTAGTCTGATGGAGGAGACAGGTCCCAGCTCTGGAGTTGTCATCTGGTGGGAAGACAGGAACATGGTCTCACGATCTTTGCTCTTGACAGCTTTCGGATGAGCAAAAGCAGTCCTGTCTCTGGGGACTGTAGCCTGATGGGAGATAGGGATGTGGTCCTTGTCCTCCAAATTCCAGTCTGAGGGAGAAGATATGATCCTAGCCCCAGGGTTCCTAGTCTAATGGAGGAGGTAGGAGCCTGGTTTTCGTCTTGGCGATCCCAGTCTGATGGGGAAGATAGGAGCAAATCTACGTCCTGGAGACTGCAGAGAAATGGAGATGGATTTCATGGAGTCTACATGGCTCCTCCCTGGCAGGACACACTGGGTCAGAATCAAATAACCCATCTGGGGAGGCAAGACTCACACAGGGCCACCGGCAGAGGGATGGGATGGAAGGGAGGCGGTGGCAGGGACAGAAGGGATGTGTGTAGTGTGACGTCGAGGTGCCAGTGGAAGCACTCACAGCACCTGGGGGAGGATGAGGGAGACAGCCGGCTCCTGTCCATGAGGGCTATTGGGCAAGCGAGGGTCTCCTGGTCCCTACACACTTTCAAGCGCCTGCTTCTCCTGCAGCGGTGACCACCCGTCAGGTGCGTACCATTGTGGAAGAGGTCCAGGACGGCAAGGTCATCTCCTCCCGCGAGCAGGTCCACCAGACCACCCGCTGAGGACTCAGCTTCCCCCGGCCAGCCCCCCAGGAGGCAGGGAGGCAGCCGCCCCATCTGCCCCGCAGTCTCCGGCCTCTCCAGCCTCAGCCCCCTGCTTCAGTCCCTTCCCCACGCTTCTTTGCCTGATGACAATAAAGCTTGTTGACTCAGCTATGAAATGTGTTCTTGTTCTGGCCCCTGAAGTGGGCACTAGGAACAAAAGGGTGAAATGGGAAGGAGTGAGGGTGAGGGGAGATGGCGCTTAGATACCCACTGTTGTTGACTGGCAGGTCAGGGGTCAGCTTAGACCAGCATAAAGAGTAAGTCTGGGGAGAGTTTGGAGGGGGTGCTCGCATCTCCCAAGGGCTGGAGATATTCAGGGGGTGGTCCAGGCTGCGCTAGACCGGGGGTGGAGTCGGTGTATCAGGTGTGGGCCTAGGTGGCCTCTGCTTGCCCTGTGAGTAGCTCTGTGACCTCCGGAAGTTAGGCAGTCACTTCTCCTCACTGAGTCTTGCTTTCTCATCCATAAATGGATGGGAAGATCTCAGGTGTGGGAGCCTGAATCCTCTGAGATGACTCACCCAATCAGTTTGCTCCTCCCGGTCCTGCGGGCTGTGCCCTCCCCCTAGATGGGGCAGGAGGTGGGCAAGGGCTGGGATAAGCACAAAGGGAGGGGGGGTGGGGAAGGCAGCCTGGGTGGTTGGGTCCTAGACTCCTGTGTGAGTCTCAGGAAATCCCCAAGGGGGGCTCCCATTGCCTCTGCCCTGGGAATGTGAGCGGGAGGCTGGTGTTTTCAGGGAAGGCTGCGGACCCCCGGCAGGTGTGGAAGAAAGGATGGGGCCTTTGTCAGGAATGTTTCCTCACATGGTCAGCTGTTGCTCAGGATGGGGACGGGGCAGAGCGGGGGGCACTGCAGATGGGGTGGCTGTGCCCAGGGAGCAGTGCCACTCTCCCTGGTGGTCTAGACCCTCTTTGGTTCCCCACTAGGGACAGGGGTGGCGTGAGGGAGGGTAGAAACTGCCTCCTAGGAAAAGGAGGAGGAACAGTCCTGCTCTAGCCACTCCTGGCACCCTCTGAGCACCAGTCCCAGCTCTTGCTGTTGGCGGCAAACGTGGCTGTGGGGAACAGTCCGTGGGAGGTGAGCCTGACACCTGGAAATCTTCCTTCTAGTAAATCCGGAAACTGCCAGGCAGGATGGCCTGCTTTCCTGGTTTTCTTCAAACGGGGGGTTAGTGGGAGGAGGGTGCCTCCACCTCATCACTGCTGGACCTGGGGTGTCCTCAGACCAGGGCCCCCAAACACCCTCTCTCTCCTGGTGCCTGGAGGCTGGGGTGGGGCCCAGGCCCGAGGAGAATGGGAGTGACCAGAGCCCTCTGAGCCTGGGTTGGTGGGGATTCGGGACTGGCAGAGGCCAGGGATGGGGGTGGGTACTGACCACTGGAGTATGGGCGACTTTGGGCTGGTCACAGGCCCTCCCTGGACTTTGGAGCTACGGCATCGCGGGAGAGTGCTTCTCTCTGCAGGGGAGATGGCGGCCTGGAGTCGGGGACTTGTGCCTGCAGCAGCATCTGCACGACTCAAAGCAAGGGCAGGCTCTGCTCCATCATCAGAGGCTGACGTCTCCCTGCTGTCTGGCAGCAAATGTGGCTCCATGGAGGGAAGGAGGGAGGCACTGTTTGCACCAGGCCCCCACCACACATCCTGCCGCAACCAGAAGAACCAGCCCTGGGCTGCAGATGGCTCATTCTGGAGGGTGACTTCATTTATCTGAATAGTCCCAGGAAACAGGGAGGATCTGGGGGAAGGCGCCTCATTGTGTGGATGGGGACACTGAGGCTCCAAGGAGCAGTGACTCAGCCCTTGTCCTGGAGCCTGGGGGGTCAATAATGGAGACAGGCATGGGAGGGGGTGGGCCCGGCTTCCATCCTGGGAAGAGGAGGCGAGCCCCACCTCCTGCCCCACCTCAGGCTCCAGGCAGGGCTCTCTCTCCCTCCTGCAGATCCTGGGGTCCACAATTACCGATGGCGCTAGTGAGGAGGGGTCAGAGTGTGGGGAGGACCAGAGACAGCCCCAGACTGTGCCCCTCTGCTGGGGAAGACGCCCCTCTTCACAAAGTGGGGCTGTGACAGCCCCACTTCAGAAGGGGGGCATCAAACATGCAGGAGGGGAGAGGATCCCCGGAGCTGGGCCTGGCACTCACAGATTTCCCCAGATCCCGGGAGCCGCCACAGGGGTAGAGCTTGGGCCTGGACATTTGTTCTCCCCCAGGGACCCTGCTGCCTCTGTTTCTCTGCAGCGCTTCAGCACCCCAGCGTGACCTGACATTAGTGTATTGGGATTGTCTTTCCCACCTTCTCCCCCAGAAGACTATGTCTCCAGGGCTTCTCTGTCTTGATCTTTGAGTGTGAGTGCCCAGCACAGTGCCAGGCACCTAGTAGAGGCTAGGAGTCCAGAATGGGGGAGCCCCCCAGTGTGCCCAGAGAGCTGAGCCAGTAGAGGCAGTGGTTGCCAGGGGATGGTGGGGAGACTTGAGTGACTTTGTCCAAGGACCCCAAGTGGGGCCAGGCTGCTGGAAACATGTGCCTGGGCTGGATTGGCGACCCAGCTATGGGACTCATGGAGGGACTCACAGTTCGTCCACACACGCCCTGCCCACTGCACAGAATGTTTCACCTCCTGTCATCAAGGCAGAAGCTGCGGATCTGTGGTTGCCCTTGGAGCTGCCACACCTGGTCTCGTGTGATGGACACACACATACGACTCTCAGGTCAGGCTCATGCCAGTGGTAGCCTGCCTCCGGACCCCCCTTGCAGGGGCTGACCTGGCAGCATGTCTTGTAGGGAGACGGATGTGGTGGTGGGGATACTCATCCATGGCATGCCATTGCTCTGCGCCTGGTTTGCACCGAGTCCAGGGGAAGGAGGAGACACCGGTCCTGACCCTGAGAGACAGTGCCTGCCCCAAGGGGACCTGAGGGACTGACAATAGTCCCTCAGCCCATATGCAGTGTGGTTCTGTGGTGGCGACCCAGGTTTTGGGGAGATGAGGGGAACAGAGGGAGCAGAGCCAGGTGGGTTTACCCCATGCACAGAGCCGAGGGGTAACTGAGCTTGACGGAAGCACATCCTCACCCTGAGCTGTAGTGACCATTTGAAGAAACACCCCTGAGAGAGGCCCACTCTTTCCCCCACACCCCCCTGAGGTCCGCAGCCTTCCCTGGAGGCACCAGCTTCCTGCTCACATTCCTTGGGTGGGGGCAATGGGAGCCCCTCTTGGGGGTTTCCTGAGACTCACACAGGAGTCCAGGTCCCTTGTTTGTGCAGAACAGGCACCCCAAGTGGGCCCAGGATGCTGGGGACATGTGCCTGGGCTGGATTGGGGACCCAGCTATGGGACTCATGGAGGGACTCACAGTTCATCCACACCCACCCTGCCCACTGCACAGAATGTTTCACTCCGTCATCAAGGCAGAAGCTGTGGATCTGTGGTTGGATTGTGAAGGGCTGTGACAGCCCCACCTTCAGAAGGGGGGCATCAAACATGCAGGAGGGGAGAGGATCCCCGGAGCTGGGCCTGGCACTCACAGATTCCCCCAGATCCCGGGAGCCGCCACAGGGGCAGAGCTTGGGCCTGGACATTTGTTCTTCCCCAGGGACCCTGCTCCGTTTCTCTGCAGCGCCCCAGCACCCCATCGTGACCTGACATTAGTGTATTGGGATTGTCTTTACCGCCTTCTCCCCCAGAAGACTATGTCTCCAGGGCTTCTCTGTCTTGATCTTTGAGTCTGAGTGCCCAGCACAGTGCCAGGCACCTAGTAGGTGCTTTATAAACACCTGCCGATTTGGTCGGGCGCGGTGGCTCAAGCCTGTAATCCCAGCACTTTGGGAGGCCGAGACGGGCGGATCACGAGGTCAGGAGATCGAGACCATCCTGGCTAACACGGTGAAACCCCGTCTCTACTAAAAACTACAAAAAACTAGCCGGGCGAGGTAGCGGCGCCTGTAGTCCCAGCTACCCGGGAGGCTGAGGCAGGAGAATGGCGTGAACCCGGGAGGCGGAGCTTGCAGTGAGCTGAGATCCGGCCATGGCACTCCAGCCCGGGTGACAGAGCGAGACTCCGTCTCAAAAAAAAAAAAAAAAAAAACAAAAACAACAACAAAAAAAAACACCTGCTGATAAACATAATGCTAGCCACCAGCCTTTGCCAGGTGCTTTATTTATTTGACCTCCAATCTCCTAATATGCCATTTCCCAGAGAAGGAAACTGAGACTCAGAGGGGCTGAATGTCCTGCCCAAGGTTCCGCCCCGATTCCAGGCTGCTCTGTCCTGGCTCGGTGGGGCTCTACTTTTCCTTCCTCCTGCCCTGAAGCCTGTGGCTCTGGCTTGTCCAGCCGGGGCTGGGGGCCCTGCAGTAGCCACCTCTCTCCCCTCAGCTTCCCTGCCCTCCTCCTCAACCCCCTAAGCTGCCTCCTGCCTGCCCAGCCTGAGCTAGCTGGGGAGCTTGCAAAACAGCCCCACCAGCAGGCTTGTCCTGAGCGGTGCTGATGCGGGAGTTGAAGGGCTGCGAATCTTCATGGGGACTCTGAGGATCTGTCTGGTTGGAGAATCACTGCCAGTCAAGGCATGGTATTGGCCAATGGTGTTTCCCGGCCACCTCAGGTATGCCATGATCTCATGCCTCATGCTTGACATGGGCAGGACGAAGGAGGGAAGAAGGAGGCAGGGCAAGGGGAGGAACCCTCTGCCTGGAGGATGCCCACTGGGCTTCTCTGTGCTCACCAGGCTTAGTGGTCCTGGTTTCTGGCCACCTTGGGGCAGGTGTGCATCACTGGTGCAGAGGAAACACCTCTTCCTCCTCTGTCAGCTCAGATCCTCTGAGGCCCTGCTGGTGCCTCCCTCTGCTAGGACCCTTCCAGAGGTCAACGCCAGGAGGGCAGCCCCCTCCGCTACTGCTGAGGCTCAGGGGGGCAATGCCTACCCCAGTTGCCTCCTGTGGTGTGGGCATGGCAGGCAAGCCCAGCACCCCAGGGCTCCTAGCCAGGTTCTATATTTTCCACTGTTAGTTTTCCCTCCAGGGTCAAATGATAAGTTCTTCGAAGGTCAGAGACTACGTCACCATCTCCCTCTTCACCCCCAGCCACCGACAGCTGTGCACAGGGCAGGTGCGTGATTTATGGATTTGGCTGAGCAGTTTGGCGCATTGGTCAGCAACTTCCTGTAGCTTCTCAGCCCAGGCAGATCCCCAGGTCTGCAGTGCTGGGCTTGTGTATAATCCCACCCTGACACCTCCTGGAATGGGAACTTGGTGGGAGCAGTGTGCCAGTGAGAAAGGGGTGTGTGTGCACGCACACACGATGCGGGCAGGGAGTGGAGTTCGCAGAGACTCCACTGCGAGAGTCGGTGTGAATCCTAGCTTGGGAGGTGGAGCTGGCTTGAGTCTCTGCTCTCTCACTTTTGGGCTGCTTTACCTGGATAAGGATTTCACCCTCTCCGGTTGGCGTAATGATAGCCTTTGGTGACCTTGAAGACCATTTTTAGTTCTGAGGGTGATGGGTCTGTGGTTGGATTGGAACTCCATGCCCACCCTGATATCTGAACACTGAGGTTTTTGTCCAAGATTCTGGGGTCCCCTTTGCCTCTCCTTGGGGTGGGGGTGGGGAGTGACGGGTTCCCTCTCCCAGGATTGGCTCTGAAGGCATGTGCATCCGTTCTGCTCTTCCCTCTGGGGTGAGTGGCCAGGGGAGATGTAGCAGTGACAAAACCCCGGTTCTGCTGAGACAAGGAATTGCCTGCCCCACTGGAGTTCAGGCAGAGGCAGGCCGTCTCTGGGCTCCTCACCTCAGCAGAGGCACTACAGAGCAAGGCCAGTGGCCAGCACCAAGGGACACCCCACAGCACCCTGAGGAGGCCCCGTCTTGGTGCTCCCTCCTCCTTCCAGAACTTGGTGCTGGACCAGGCTCTCAGGCCAAGGCCACGCCCGTGGGCAGACCTTGTGCCAGAGACCGTGGGGAGGTGGGTGAGAGTCGGGTATACTGGCCCCATCTGCAGGCATGGTGGGAGCCTGGAGAGGGCCAGAGCTCTGGGTTCTGGTTGCAGCTCTGCAGCTTAAAGCAGAGTAACTTTGAGTGAATCTCCGCCTGTCTCTGATTTCCCCTCTGTTCCCTCTGATCAAGAAAATGATGTAAATTTGAGATACACAGAGAGAGGGCTCAGGATGATGGAACTGGCTTAGGCAAGGAGAACAGGCAGGCAGGTTCACATCTCAGCTTCCAGTGACTGGTGTCTTGGAAAGCCCACTTGCCCTCCCTGAATCCCAGCTCCTTCACCTGAGAACGGAATAACGCCCCTCTCATCCTTGCTCACAGAACCGTACAGCACACACCAGGCTCTCTATGCATGCCTGAGTGTGCCCATGACGAGTGCGCTCCCCCAGCTCAGCTGGATGAATGGAGCTGCCAGGCCAGTCTGGGATCTGTGGACATGGGAAAGAGAACTGCTGGGAATGGATTCCCAGCCAGTCCTGTTTCTACAGGGTCGGGGACTTGAGGCCCATGGCGGAGTTAGGGGTCACACCTGGCTATAGTGGCAGGACGGGCTCCCTCCCATCAGCCTGCAGGTGGGGTGCCTGTGATTAGGAGAGGGTGGTAGAGGAGTGGAGGAGCTAGGTGTGGGGCTGTGGTGTTCTTCAGCTGGGAGTGTTGGGGGGTGCAGGGTCCCGCGTAGGGGTGCGGGAGGGTGCCAGTGTGTAGAGGTGAGTGTGAGGAGCAGGTGGCTGAAGGGGCAGGATGGGGAGGCTGAGGGGCAGGGCTGGCCCTCAGGGAAGGGCCGCTGGGGTCCTTCACGCATGTTTCTTTGTGGCTAGTGGTGTGTCATCCCCTTTTACAGATGAGAAAACTGAGGACCAAGGGGTTATAGGACCAGCCTGTGCTATGCAGCTGGTAAGGGCAGAGCAGGGACTTGGTGCTGCCTGTCTGGCTCCATGGCCGGTGCTGTTTGTACGGTGCACACACTTCTGGAGATCCCAGGGGATCAAGGCAGCCTCCAGAACTGGAATTACATCCAACAAGGGAAAGAGAGTCATAGGATTTTTAGAACCAGAAGGGACTCTGCAGTCACCCAGGCTAGCCTTGTCACCACTGAGGGGAAACAGGCCCAGAGATGGGAGGTGGGGAGCCTCAGGCCACACAGCAAGCAGAGTGAAGACACGAACTCTGCCCCTGCCCAGAGTGGGACATGTAGGATCCCCGCAACTCCTCCCCAAGACAGCCCGGGATGGCATCACTGAGGTCTCTTTCAGCCAAGGCTGTCACTGTGGGGCAGGGAGTTCTTCTGAAGGGCTGACTCACTGCCTGGGGACGCAGTTGCCACAAAGCCACCTGTGCCAAGGCCCCACTGGGCCTGAGGGCTCCAGGAACAGGAGCCTGATTCCCGGCTGCCTAGCCTGAGTCACCACCGACTTGCATTTGTGTGTTTTTCTCTCAGCCCCACACCCCCAAAGCTGGGTGGGAACTCCGAGCCGGCACACAGCAGAGTTGATCCTGGGCTGAATAATCCAGAGTGAGGAGTAGGACAGGACCGGGAGTGATGAAATCCGGAGGGGAACCCGGAGTCAGCAGTTAGGAGAGCCCCGCCTTCCCCAGGTGCATATAAAGGTCTCCGGGATTGGAGGCAGCCACAGCACGCTCTCAGCCTTCCTGAGCACCTTCCTTTCTTTCAGCCAACTGCTCGCTCGCTCACCTCCCTCCTCAGCACCATGACCACCTGCAGCCGCCAGTTCACCTCCTCCAGCTCCATGAAGGGCTCCTGCGGCATCGGGGGCGGCATCGGGGGCGGCTCCAGCCGCATCTCCTCCGTCCTGGCCGGAGGGTCCTGCCGCGCCCCCAGCACCTACGGCGGGGGCCTGTCTGTCTCCTCCTCCCGCTTCTCCTCTGGGGGAGCCTGTGGGCTGGGGGGCGGCTATGGCGGTGGCTTCAGCAGCAGCAGCAGCTTTGGTAGTGGCTTCGGGGGAGGATATGGTGGTGGCCTTGGTGCTGGCTTGGGTGGTGGCTTGGGTGGTGGCTTGGGTGGTGGCTTAGGTGGTGGTGATGGGCTTCTGGTGGGCAGTGAGAAGGTGACCATGCAGAACCTCAACGACCGCCTGGCCTCCTACCTGGACAAGGTGCGTGCTCTGGAGGAGGCCAACGCCGACCTGGAGGTGAAGATCCGCGACTGGTACCAGAGGCAGCGGCCCGCTGAGATCAAAGACTACAGTCCCTACTTCAAGACCATCGAGGACCTGAGGAACAAGGTGGGTGACTTTGGTGTATGGAGCAGAGAGAGAGGCTGGCACTACAGTGGCCCTTGGGATACCTCTTTTTAGCAATTACAGTTTACAAACAGGGAGACTGGGCACCTTTGGAGAGTGGCCAGGATCACCCAGGGAAGTGGTGGCAGAGGGTCCCTTTTCAGCATCTCTGTGCCTGGGCTGGGGCTGGAACCCTGAATCTCTTATTTCCTGCAAGGGTTCAGCTGCAAGTTCAGCTTCCCTGCCTTGGGCCCAGGAAGGGGGCGATTGGGATGGAGTGCATCCCTACATACCCTGAGCTGGTGGAGAAGGCCTTCCAGTCCTGCCAGCCAGGAGACTCACAGATTTGGGGAGGTTCCTTTTGCCCCTTTCTGCCTTTCATGTTCAAGTAGTAAGGTCCTTGGCTGACCAGGGCTCTTGTCCTCCATCCCCACTCCAGATCATTGCAGCCACCATTGAGAATGCGCAGCCCATTTTGCAGATTGACAATGCCAGGCTGGCAGCCGATGACTTCAGGACAAAGTGAGCAGCCAGCATGGTGGGCTGGGGGCAGAGGGCAAGGGACAAACAGTGGGGCTCTGTCGCTGTAGGGCAGGGAGTTCTGTCCACCCAGCAGGGCCAGCAGACCCCGAGCCTCAGAATCCTCAGGGCTGCAGCTGAGGACCTGACCTCTGTTCTGCCAGGTACGAGCATGAACTGGCCCTGCGGCAGACCGTGGAGGCCGATGTCAATGGCCTGCGCCGGGTGTTGGACGAGCTGACCCTGGCCAGGACTGACCTGGAGATGCAGATCGAAGGCCTGAAGGAAGAGCTGGCCTACCTGAAGAAGAACCATGAGGAGGTGCGGTTGCTGCTGGCTTCCGGGGTGGGAGGCTGGTTTGGTGGGGTTGCCAGATGCACCCAGGGCCAGGAGAGGAGTCTGCTGAGCTGACTGCCTCCCGCCATCCCTTCCCAGGAGATGCTTGCTCTGCGAGGTCAGACCGGTGGAGATGTGAACGTGGAGATGGATGCCGCACCTGGCGTGGACCTGAGCCGCATCCTGAATGAGATGCGCGACCAGTACGAGCAGATGGCAGAGAAAAACCGCAGAGATGCTGAGGCCTGGTTCCTGAGCAAGGTGGGGCTCGGGCCCTCAGTGAGCCTGCAGCACTTCCCAGCCGGGGGCTTTGGGAGAGCCTCACCTTTCGTTCTGTTTTCCTGTCTCAGACTGAGGAGCTAAACAAAGAAGTGGCCTCCAACAGCGAACTGGTACAGAGCAGCCGCAGTGAGGTGACGGAGCTCCGGAGGGTGTTCCAGGGCCTGGAGATTGAGCTGCAGTCCCAGCTCAGCATGGTATGAAGGACCCAGTACAGCAGCAGCCCCCAAGCCACCAGTAATGGCCACCACCCCCTCAACAAGCCACAATCTAGTTCCACCTTTCTTTTCTCAGGATGGGACCAGAGGACTCATGGGACACTTTATATAGACAGAGAAACTAAGCCCTAGAATAGTGGGCTAGCTTTTCTCCATATTGTCTGGCCCGTCAGTACCCCAACTGGGATCCAAATCCAGGCACCTCTCAAAAAGCATGCCCAGAGACCTGGAGGGACAGGAGTGACCACCTCCATCGACTCTTTCTCTCTCTCGCTTGCAGAAAGCATCCCTGGAGAACAGCCTGGAGGAGACCAAAGGCCGCTACTGCATGCAGCTGTCCCAGATCCAGGGACTGATCGGCAGCGTGGAGGAGCAGCTGGCCCAGCTACGTTGTGAGATGGAGCAGCAGAGCCAGGAGTACCAGATCCTGCTGGACGTGAAGACGCGGCTGGAGCAGGAGATCGCCACCTACCGCCGCCTGCTGGAGGGCGAGGATGCCCAGTGAGTCCCAGGTCCCCCAGTTCTGCCTCCCAGACCCTTTAGCTCCCCTGTTGCTCTCAGCACAACTGACTGCCCTGCCTTTTCTCTCCCACAGCCTTTCCTCCCAGCACACATCTGGCCAATCCTATTCTTCCCGCGAGGGTAAGGCTTCTGAGGCTCCCACGCACTGCAGCCCCTCTGCCTGTTTCCATGGAGTGGGGGCCGGGCCCTTCTCCTCAGAGCTCCCAGCCCTCCCTTCTCCCTGCCCTGGAGTCTGCTTAGCTCTCAGACTCCTTCTCACCTCCTCTTCTCTCTCCCACAGTCTTCACCTCCTCCTCGTCTTCTTCAAGCCGTCAGACCCGGCCCATCCTCAAGGAGCAGGGCTCATCCAGCTTCAGCCAGAGCCAGAGCTCCTCGAACTGAGCTGCCTCTACCACAGCCTCCTGCCCACCAGCTGGCCTCACCTCCTGAAGGCCCGGGTCAGGACCCTGCTCTCATGGCGCCGTTCCCAGCTGTCTCCCCTGCTCCTCCGCTGGTGGTGGGCTAATAAAGCTGACTTTCTGGTTGATGCAAACCTGTGTGATCTCTGTTCTTGAACTGATGGGAGGGGAGTTGCAGGTGCTTTCAAGAAACCTTCTGGAGCCTCACAGCCTGAGAGATGTGGGAAATGGGACAAATCTCAGAAGATCTTGAAGGGTCTTCCTGGAAGACCTCCATGCTCTGTGGAATTGGGAGGTGGGACACAGGATGGGGGAGTGTGGGAGTGTCCACACGTGTTGACTGACACCATGGAGGCATTCTACAGAGGTTATTTTATGATATCGTCCTTGCAACCCTGTGAGGTGGGTGTGGTCAGGCCCATTTTGGAACTGACAACCCTCAGAATTCAGAGAGTTTCAGCAACTTGCATAAAATCATGCAGATCACAGCTGGAGCTCAAGCTCAGTCCTGTCTGTCTGCAAAGTCCACGCCTTTCTTTTAACACTACTCTATCTTTTTAGGTATTTCAACCCAAAGACTCCCATGCTTGAATCTTAACTCTACCCGGGGCACCCCCACACCTGCACACAGTTTTTACATTGGAGGGTGGAAGGGAGTGCTTTCTGCCTTGAGAATGGTGTCCTTGTCAGACCTGAAATCCTCCTTCTCCCAACCTGCTTCTCCTCACACCCCATCAACTCCTCCTTCCTCATTCCCTTCAGCTGGTGAATTGCGTGCTGATGAGCACCCTAGGAAACACCTGCTGCCCCATGGCCGTTGCCATGTTCAGATCTTCTTCCTCTCTCCCTAGACCTGGGCACAGCCTAACTGGGTCCCCTTGAGAGTCAATCTCATCCACATTCAATTTCTGCTGAATGATTTCCACCAGAATATGGTCAAGATCAAGAACAAGGGTGAGATCAGGACTCCTCTGCTTAACAGCCCATAATGGATCCCATTTCCCTCCAGCACTCAGCCTTCTAAATCCAGCTTGGTGTCCTCCTACCCCTCCCAGCTCTAAACCCCTGAGTCACCCTACCTGACTGAGATATGGCCCATACCTCTCAGTTGCCGTTCCTTCTTCCTGGATGTCTTCCATATTTTAAATACTTAAATTAAAAAAAGTTATGTATGCACAACATCATAAGACTTTTTTTTTTTTTTTTTGAGACAGAGTCTCTCTCTGTCGCCCAGGTGGAAGTGCAGTGGCGCCATCTCAGCTCACTGCAAGCTCTACCTCCCAGGTTCACGCCATTCTCCTGCCTCAGCCTCCTGAGTAGCTAGTTGGGACTACAGGCGCCCGCCACCATGCCCGGCTAATTTTTTGTTTTTATTTTTATTTTTAGTAGAAACGGAGTTTCACCATGTTAGCCAGGATGGTTTCAATCTCCTGACTTAGTGTTCTGCCTGTCTCGGCCTCCCAAAGTGCTGGGATTACAGATGTGAGCCACCGCGCCCAGCCAAGGCTTTTTTAAAAATTATATTTTAAGTTCTAGGGTACATGTGCACAACGTGCAGGTTTGTTACATAGGTATACATGTGCCATGTTGGTTTGCTGCACCCATCAACTTGTCATTTACATTAGGTATTTCTCCTAATGCTATCCCTCCCCCAGTCCCCACCCCGCAACAGGCCCCAGTGTGTGATATTCCCCACCCTGTGCCCATGTGTTCTCATTGTTCAATTCCCACCTATGAGTGAGAACATGTGGTGTGTGGTTTTCTGTCCTTGTGACAGTTTGCTTAGAATGATGGTTTCCAGCTTCATCCATGTCCCCGCAAAGGACATGAACTTATCCTTTTTTATGGCTGCATAGTATTCCATGGTGTATATGTGCCACATTTTCTTAATCCAGTCTATCATGGATGGATATTTGGGTTGGTTTCAAGTCTTTGCTATTGTGATTTTTTTTTTTTTTTTTTTTTAATGAAAAAGCCATCCCCAGGCTGGATACCACAGCTCTGTTCCTGCCTCCCCCTTTCGGCTTCAGCTGTTTCTTTTGGGATTTGTCTCCTTACTTCTAAATAACAACAGGCTTTACCCTGTTATTGTTTGATTTTTCTGCTTTAGTTTTTATTTGCTTGACTTCTGGCTGTGAAGGATGAGGATGTAGATGTGTTAGACAGCATTGCCCTCCCCACTTCTTTTTTTAAATCCCTTCTTCCCACCTTCTCAATATATTCATATTTTTGTTAGATAAATGTTTACATTATTATGACTATTTAAATGTTATTCATAGTCATACCATATATTATACTATATTACATTTTATGTTATATTAAATTTCCTTGGAATAAATATCTCTTTTTCAATTTGCCTAAGCTTTCTTTTTTTTTTTTTTTGAGATGGAGTCTTGCCCTGTCGCCCAGGCTGGAGTGCAGTGTCGCGATCTCGGCTCACTGCCAGCTCCGCCTCCTGTGTTTACGCCATTCTCCTGCCTCAGCCTCCCGAGTAGCTGGGACTACAGGCACCCGCCACCACACCCGGCTAATTTTTTGTATTTTTAGTAGAGACGGGGTTTCACTGTGGTCTCGATCTCCTGACCTTGTGATCCGCCCACCTTGGCCTCCCAAAGTGCTCAGATTACAGGCGTGAGCCACCATGCCCGGTAATTTGCCTAAGCTTTCTATGTATTGATCATTAATTTGTTTCCTGATTCACCGCTGGAAGTATAAATCTCCCCAATATTTTAGAACCCTGGGTGTTCCATCAATTTCATCTTCATGAAGATGTGTCTCCTAGAGTTTTCTGTCCTGCTCTTGTCTGTTTTGGGTGCTGTCTGGGTCTCCTGCCCAGCTGTGATCCTGGAATCTCTCTTCACTGTCATCCTGAAATTCCTTCTTTTTCCTGTGTTGCATTCATTGTTTTGTGGATCCAATGTCTTCCCCCTTCCTGTTTTTATTTTTCTCTTTGTTTTAGTGAAGCACATCCTCAAGTTTCCTGGGAAGGGAGTTATCGGGGTTAAATTTTTTGAGACCATTTGTGTCAAAAAGATCTTTAGTTTACCCTCACTCTTGACTGACAGTTTGGCTGGGTATGGAATTCTAGCTTGGAAATCATTTGCCCTCAGCATTGAAGGTACAGTTTCACTGTTTCTTGGCTTCTGGTGTTGCTTTTGAGAAGTCTTATGCCATATTGATTCTAGATCATTTCTTATTATCCTATTCCCACTCTCCTCCCTAGAAGCTTTTCAGTTCTTCTCTTTCTCTCCAGCAGGCTGAAATACCATGTGTTCAACTGATGCAGCTGTGACTTCATCCACTGGCTGGACAAGCAGAAACTTCCAATGTGGGAGCTCATCTTGTTCAATTCTGGCCAATTTTCATGTTTCATGATTTCCTCCCTCCATTTTCTCTCTTTCTGGAATGGCTCTTTTTCCTATGTATCCTGTTTTATTTTCCATCTCGTCTTTTGTTGTTGTTGTTGTTGTTGCCGTTTTCTGAGAAATTTCTTTAACTTTGACCTCTAACTCCATTATTCAGAGTTTTAAAAAGTCTGCTGTATTTGGCTGGGCACAGCAACTCATGCCTGTAATCCCAGCACTTTGGGAGGCCAAGGTGGGTGGATTGCTTGAGTCCAGGAGTTCGAGACCAGCCTGGGCAACATGGTGAAACACTTTCTCTACAAAATATATAAAAATTAGCTGGATGTGGTGGCCTGTGCCTGTAGTTCCAGCTGGTAGGGAGGCTGAGGTGGGAGGATCACTTGAGCCTGGGAAGTCGAGGCTGCAGTGAGCTGAGATCACAACATTGCATTCTAGCCTGGGCAACAGAGTGAGATCTTGTCTTAAAAACAACAGCAATCTTTTATATTTTTTCATATCTCATAGCTCTCCACATTTTTTCAACAGTATCTTGTTCTTGTTTCAAGATGCAATCGTTTCTATGATCTCTTTGAGCCTATTAGTCCTGGCTCCAGCAATGCTTCTATTTCTGTCATCAGCTCAGTTTCCTCAGTTCCTTTCTTCTTGTTTCTCTTGCCTCCATCTTTCAAGCCAAAGGCCTTTCTCAGATGTCTAGTAGTCCTTGGTCGTCATTCATATTTAAGAGTAAGTCACTGAGAAACTGACTGGAATATGTGTATATGTGTGCGGATAGCCTGGGAGCTTGCCACTGGTAGGTCTCAGTATAGAGTAACTGTTTCATTGGGGGACAGTTATCTGTAGGACTTTTCTTGGGTAGGATCTTCCTCAGAAGGAATATCTCTAATTTCCTGTCTGGACTGTAAAAGCTACCAGCTTTCTGGAAGCTGAGTGTGGAAAGGGGGCAGAGAAGGTCAGTCTCAGATACTCTGCTACTAATTGATTTCAGTTTATTGGCCCTGCTTGGTGTCTCAGGATTCAGAGTCCCTCCGGGGAAATTCTTCAGTATAAACATCTAGTTTCTCCTGGAGTAATCGTGTAGTGGTTGGGATCAGACCAGGAGGGGAGAGAGGAGCTATAGGGGCTTCTCTGCTTTTTTTTTTCTTGTTTTTTTTTTTTGAGATGGAGTCTCGCTCTGTTGCCCGGGCTGGAGTGCAGTGGCACCATCTCGGCTCACTGCAAGCTCCGCCTCCCAGGTTCACGCCATTCTCCGGCCTCAGTCACCTGAGTAGCTGGGACTACAGGCGCCCGCCATCACGCCCAGCTAATTTTTTGTAGTTTTAGTAGAGGTGGAGTTTCACCATGTTAGCCAGGGCAGTCTCGATCTCCTGACCTCGTGATCTGCCCACCTCGGTCTCCCAAAGTGCTGGGATTACAGGCATGAGCCACCGCACCTGGCCACTTCTCTGCTTTTTTTTTTTTTACATATCTCTAGCTCACCCTCCCATTTCTAGTTCACTTGTTCCTCACTGTTGGAGGTACCTGGTGCCCCCATTCCAGAGACTTTCCAAAGTTCTTAAAAATTCAGAGTTAAAAAGTTCCAGAGTATAAATATGCTTTGCCTCTTGGCTTCTCTCTGGGCAAGTGCTGGGCTTTCTGTCTTTGTTTTCCAGATTCCAAAATTTGATTGCTATAATCTGCTCTCCTGATCTCTTTGACCCCATGGATTTTATCCATTTACAGTAATTTTAGTAGTGTTTAGGAGATGAACATAAACTGCATGCTTAAACTGAGTTTAATCTGAAGTCTCTGCTTCACAAAACAAAACCATATTCATCTTTCAAGGTTGCTGAGCCCGATTCATTACTCTATAATACACAATTCATTGTTGGCATTGTTGGTTGTTCAGCAAATGTGTCTCCCTTTTTCTGGTCACCCTGTCTCCCAAGCCCTAGGGTGAGCCTATGACTCAGAGGAACCCCAAATCCCGATACCAAAGGTAACCACTGATAGTATTTTTACAAGTTTCTTTCTCTCTCTTTCTATATATAGTCATGCACCATATAACAACATGTTGTTTTTCAGTGATGGATGGTAAATATATACAAGCGTGGTCCCATAAGATTATAATACTGTATTTTTACTGTACTTTTTCTGTATTTAGATAGGTTTAGATACACAAATACTAACCACTGAGTTACAATTGCCTATAGTATTCAGCACAGGAACCTGCTGTTCACATTTATAGCCTAGGAACAATAGGCTATATCATCTAGCCTTGGCGTGAAGTAGGTTATGCCATGTAGGTCTATGTAAGTCCACTGTATGGTGTTCACACAATGACAAAATTATTTAATAATGCATTTCTCAGAATGTATTCCTGTTAAGTAATCTGTGACTGTGTATACATATATACACATTTATATATATATATGTATAAATAAAACACATTTATGCATATATATTTATGTACTTATACATATATAAGTATAAATGAAGTAAACATATCTTACCAGCTATAATTACAACAACAATTACACTAAATGTCTACACCATTTTGCATTCTCTCTTTTTTTTTTTGAGACAGTCTCATTCTGTCACCCAGGCTGGAGTGCAGTGTCACGATCTCAGCTCACTGCAACCTCTGCTGCCCGAGTTCAAGCAATTCCCATGCCTCAGCTCCCACGAATATTTTTGATTATTTCCTTAGGCTAGATTCCTAGATGTATACTAGATGAGAAGATACAGATGTTTTAAGGTTCTTGATTTGTATGGCCAAATTGATTTAAAGAGAAGTTGCGCCAATCTGCATATCTTGCCAGTAGGTGCCTATTTCAAAACATGCTCATCAACTTTGAGTATTATCTTTGAAAACCTCTTTGGTAAATGGATTCATCTGATTATTTTAAAGATGGTGTTGTGGAAGGGCCCTTACACAGAGACATAGTCCTGGCCTGGGCTACTAAACAACTCCTGGGCTGGCGCACACATTCATGAGTTGTTCATTAAAGATGTCAGAACAGAGGATGTAGAATACCCTCCAACTGGGCATGGGGTGCTATTTTATTTTATTTTACCTTTTTATTTATTTATTTATTTTTTGAGACAGAGTCTCACTCACCGAGGCTGGAATGCAGTGGTACGATCTCGGCTCACTGCCACCTCTGCCTCCTAGGTTCAAGTGATTCTCATGCCTCAGCCTCCCGAGTAGCTGGGACTACAGGTGTGTGCCACCACAGTCAACTAATTTTTTTAAATGTTTTTTTTAATTTTTTTTTTTTTTTGAGACGGAATCTCGCTCTGTTGCCCAGGCTGGAGTGCAGTGGCCGGATCTCAGCTCACTGCAAGCTCCGCCTCCCGGGTTTACGCCATTCTCCTGCCTCAGCCTCCCGAGTAGCTGGGACTACAGGCGCCTGCCACCTCGCCCGGCTAATTTTTTGTATTTTTTAGGAGAGACGGGGTTTCACCGGGTTAGCCAGGATGGTCTCGATCTCCTGACCTCGTGATCCGCCCGTCTCGGCCTTCCAAAGTGCTGGGATTACAGGCTTGAGCCACCGCGCCCGGCCTAATTTTTTTTTTTATTTTTAGTAGAGACAGAGTTTCACCATGTTGGACAGGCTGGTCTCAAATTCCTGGCCTCAAACTCCTGGCCTCAAGTGATCTGCCTGCCTTGGCCTCCCAGAGTGCTGGGATTACAGGTGTAAGCCACTGCGTCTAGCCTGGGCATGGGTGCTATTTTAAAGAAGTTGTACCTGTGCCTTCAGAGTGCCTAACCCCCAGGAGCAGATACTTGGAGAGCTCAACATGAAAGGCCTCTCTCTGACAGATGCAGAAATTCAGGTTTACAGTAGTTAAAGGAAAAAAAAAAAAACTTTCTTGGGGCCTCACAGTCACTTAGCAAAACTCCAGGAGAGCACGAATCATGTATCTCTTGTTTATACTGTTATCTTGTAGAAACAAATCATGAGCCCCTTTTAAACAGAAGGACAATATTGTTTGGAAAGATGAGTTTTTCCCTTCAATAAGGGAACCAGAATTTCCATCTGGAAATGGCTTGCTGCCTGGATTTCTCAGACTAAGATTCAAGTCCCAAATCAGACTGCCTTTTGCTCTTGCCTGGTCTTTCCCACTTTCTGAGATCCTGGCACCTGAGCTGAGAAGGTTGAGTACTCCCAATGTTTCTTGAAACTTGTCTAATTTGAACGCACCTTCAGGTTCCTTATACTTGACTTACTGTCAAAGTTTGGGAAATATTGTTTTAGATAATTGCATGAGGTGCAAAAACAATGACTAGAGTGACAATTAATGGCAGCCCATAAAGGGCATCTGCTGATGTAAATGAATGAGTGGTATGCTTGTAAAGCTCTGCTTTCTTTGGGTCCATTGTTTCTGAGAGCTGTAACAAGCTCAGTGTCCCTCCTAGTGTATGAGATAAGCAATTTCTTATGCTTGTCTTCTCACTGCTGTAGCTTGTTGTTTAAGACCTTCTGTCTGCTCCCCGAAGCATAAACAGTAATGAAACTTTTGTTTTGCTAGTCACTAACAGCTTCTAGATGGTACCCAGCCCGCAAGGGACACTCAGTAAAGACGTGTGGAGTCAGGCTGTGGAGGTTTGGTTTAGAAGTCTCTGCTCTTTCAGGGCTCCACAGAACTTTCTCAGAAGAGAATTTCTTGAGGGCAGGCTTCTCCGGGTTCCATGTGCCTCTCATTGTGTTGGTGCAGGGCGGTCTCCATGGGTAGGTATTGACAAGCTGGCATGGACGTGAAAGCAAATATCTTCTTGAGCTCTGGAGGGATGGCACCCCAGCTACAGAACTGAGGCACAAGGCAGTGGAGCTCCTTAGCTGGCCCTTCCTCTGATGTGCTGTCCGCATCCTGGAATCCCCAACAGTCCAAGACCCCCGAAGGGCTTTGAGCCGATCAGGGGGTGTTAAAACAATAGTGGCAGCTATTCAGGAGACACCATTTCTGACTTTACCCCTTGTTAACACACTGTTAATTGCAAGGGTCCCTCCTTCTCCTACCACGATAGGGTTGTTACACATAAAACACATGAGTTGGCTGCTGGGTGTGGTGGCTCATGCCTGTAATCCCAGCACTTTGGGAGGCTGAGGAGGGAGGATCACCTGAGGTCAGGAGTTTGAGAGCAGTCTGGCCAACATGGTGAAACCCCATCTCTCTTTTTTTTTTCAGAGTCCACGAGGCATTTTATTTGTAAATGTATGTATTACATCCCTAGAAAAAGAATCCCAGGATTTTCCCTCCTGTGTGTTTTCGTCTTGCTTCTTCATGGTCCATGATGCCAGCTGAGGTTGTCAGTACAATGAAACCAAACTGGCGGGATGGAAGCAGGTTATTCTGCCATTTTTCTAGATCTTTGAGTTGCACGTCAAATCCGGGGCTGATCACTCCACACTTGTTTAGCCTGCCTGTAAGGTTCACAACAATTTTCCCAGCTCTATGATCATCAATGATTTCAAATTCGCCAATGTAACCATGCTTCATCATCACAGTGAGAAACCGGACGATGACTTTGGAGCACAGCCTAATAAGCACCTGGCGTTTGCCTCTCTTTTCAGCATTGTTAATGCTCTTGAGAGCATCAATCAGGACATTCATGCGCGCCATTGTGGCGGCGCGGAAAGATGGCGGAAAGGGCGTGAAACCCCATCTCTACCAAAAAATACACAAATTAGCTAGGTGTGATGGCGCGTGCCTGTAGCCCTGCTACTTGGGTGGCTGAGGTGGGAGAATCGCTTGAATCCAGGAGGTGGAGGTTGCAGTTAGCCGAGAGTGCACCACCGCACTCCAGCCTGGGTGACAGAGTGAGACCCTGTCTCAAACAACAAAACAACAACAACAACAACAACAACAACAACAACAACAACAAAAATCTCATATGTCTCTAGCTTTTATCTACCACATGAATAGTGTGATGAAATAAAAGGAAATAAAGAAAATGAAAACATTCATCCATTGTTCTGTCACCAGAGCTTTTATTCTCCCAGGTTCTTTTCTGGCTTTGTTATATGTGATTATACAGCAAAGATGATTTTCGGATTATTTAAGGGGCTTCATTTAATGTTAAATTAATAGAAAGACCAGTATAAAAAGGCATATGTGCAAAGATATTTGCTGCTGTTTATTTGTAGTGACAGAAGATGGAAAACACATTTTTAAAAATTAATAGTGGACAGGTGGAATAAATAATGGTCCACTCCTACCCTGGAGTATGAAGCAGCCATTATAGTCAATAAATTGGAGCTATTTATTGGATGGCAAGGAGGGATTCCTTCAGAGATTGGCGAGAGAGAAATGTGGAATTCAGAAACATACATGTAGGATATTGGTTTCACTTGTGTGAAATAAACAGCCAATCCTTCATCTCTCATTTATGTAAATGCATGTACATGTGTCTGTGAGATTATATAAGCACCAACAATATGAAAAGATACATACGGAGTTATTAACATAGATTACCGTGGGGTGGGGCTGAAGCCTGATGTGGGTGGCAGTGGTTGAGGGGAAAAGAGGAGCCAAGAAAAACACGAAAGGAACAAAAAGAATGCACATATTTTAATACATATGCATAAAATTGTGTGTGTGTGTATATGAATAAAGAAACTAAACAACAATTTAAGAACCAAAGAATCAATTAATTGGTTGAATACCACATCGACTTCCTAATTAGGAAGAGATTGCATGCACTAATATTCTGGCCTGTCAATTTTATGTGATCATAAAATAGATTTTAAATTTACTTTATGCTTAGATAATAATATAACTATATAAATTAAAACTGACAACCAAAAGAAAACATTTTAAAAAGAGGTTAGATCACAGTCCTTTGCAGCGGGTTGTGTCAAATAGCTCGGGGGAGGGCAGAAGTTAATCTGAGGCTGAACTTCCAGCGTGTACTTGGAGGGATCCTCCACCCGCCCCTGGTCTCTGTGACTTTCAGTTTCTTTGTCCGTACATTTAGGGTATCAGTATTTACCTGAAGGAGTTTGAGGAATAAAGGAAATAAAGGGTGGATAAAACACACAGTATGTACCCAAAAAACATTTTTTGTTCCTTCCCTCTCTTGTTCGACAATTTTTAATGTTGCCCAACCTGGTATTGCCTGATTCGATTCTGGCAGCAAGGCTGCAGACAGGCAGCTGTGTTCTGCTTCCTAAAGCTGACCTGGAGAAAACGCCTCCTCCCTTCCTGCTCCCTGCAAGGCCTCCTCGCTATCTCCACGCACCTGACTCATCCCATTTTACAGGTGAGGAAATTGAGGCTCAGGGAGTCTGAGCGACTTACTCAAGGATGCATGACTAGTAGGTGGGGTGTCCGAATGCCCCGCACCCGCAACCCTGTGCCGCCTCTGCATAGATCTTCCCTGGTGAGCAGATCCCTGGTCTCATTTGACTTGATCAGGCTTGCAGAGAAGGTGGGTGCCAGCAGTAGGTCAGTGAATTCAGTCCAAGTCCACTTACAGGCTGCTCTGGGCCAGGCATTGTGCTGGGAAGGTGGGGGCAGGGTGGGGATACAGTGATAAGTCAGGAGCCACCTTGGCCTTAAATAAGATACTTACTTATAGCACCTACACAGGCAATGGTGCTTTTTGTCCTCCTTCTCCTAGAGGTGCCTTTGGTGTGTGAGGGGATGGGCAGCGCCCCTGCTGGCTGAGCTCTTTCTCAATAGCTGGGCCTTGGCTGATGCTTCTTCTCTCCCTCCTCCTCTTCTATGTAAGGGAGTGGGGACTGGGCTGTGAACCGACAGAGGCTTAAACAGTGACTGGTGTTTGCCCTATCTGCCCACATGGCCACAAGAATTGCAGCCTTAGTGAGTTCTCTACAGTGAGAATAACCACCCCCCACCCACCCCCAGGAGCAGATCTGCCTGGGCTTGAACCCAGTCCCATTTCCTCCCTGCCTTAGTGTTGTTCTGAGGATTAGAAGACATGATGAAGTTAAGATCTGGCCCCTGGTAAGTCTTCAATACAAGTTAACCTTTGGTGGAATGAGACTGTAAGAGGGTATGTTTTACCCCTAAGCTAGCTCAAGGGGATGACTGTTAAACTGGTTCTGTTCTGTTCTACAGAACAAGAGACTTGACTCAGGGGTTTCATTGTCATACTTACCTTCTCTACCACCACCAGCACCACCATCACCACCCTCATCATCACCACTCCCACCATCATGACCACCACCACCATCACCACCATAATCATCACTATCATTACCACCAGCACCACCACCAATACCCCCCCACCATCACCACCATCATTACCCCCATCACCACCACAACCACCACTACCAACATCCCCACCATCACCATCAGCACCCCCACAACCACTACCATCACCACCATAATTATCACTATCATTACCACCACCACCACCAATACCCCCCACCACCATCACCACCATCATTACCCCCATCACCACCACCACCACCAACATCCCCACCATCACCATCACCACCCCCACAACCACTACCATCACCACCATCACCACCACCATTACCATTACCACCATCACTACCATCACCACCACCATTACCACTACCATCACCACCATAATCACTGCCATCATTACCATCATCACCACCACCCCTACCACCACTACCACCACCACCATCACCACCATTACCACTACCACCATCCCTACCATCACTACCACAATCACCACCACCACCACCAATGCCATAATTACCACCATCACCACTGCCACCACCACCACCACCACCATCATCATCATTCCCACTGCCACCATCCCTACCATCACCACCACAATCACCACCACCACCACCAATGCCATAATTACCATAATTACCACCATCATCACCGCCACCACCACCAGCATCACCACCATTCCTACTGCCACCATCCCTACCATCACCACCACAATCACCACTAAACCAATACCCCCACCACCATCACCCCCACCATTACCACCCCCACCAACACCCCCACCACCGAAATCATCACCCCCACCACCACCCTCACCATCCTTGCCACCATTAACGCTACCACCATCACCACCCCCACCCACCACCACCATCATTACCACCATTATCACTGCCACCATCCCTACCATGACCACCACAATCACCACCATCATTACCACCATCACCACCTCCATTACCACCATCACCACCACTACCTCCAGTACCTCCAACACCCCCAGCACCATCACTTCCTTTCCCCCAATCACTCCTCTAGTTCTTTGAAGGGGGTGTTGTCCATATGGGTTAAGTTAGACGGGAGCAAACAAAGTCTTGGGACACACAGACATCACTCAAGCTGGGACAGTCAAAGGACAGATGCACACTGAGTGCTGCAGTAGAAGAGTCCTCGCTAGATGCTGACAGAGACAACAACCAACAGAACACTGATGAGATAATTGAGATAATGAGGTAGCACAGACTTGGATCCCCCCATGGGGCTCCCTGGGAGGCAGACAGTGCCTGGTCTGCCTTGTGAAGGCTGGACAGCCTCTGAGTGCTGCCTCTGCTCCTGTCACTTAGGCTGTCTCCCTGACCGTGGGGGCCCACCAACTCTTCTTTCCCTTCCCTCACCAATATTCTCCCCCAATCTGGTTTTTCCTCTTTCACTTTGTTTTATCCAGAAGCAGAGTTGCTTTGCTTTCCCTTTGTCCCTCCTAGTCTCTTGCTTATGGCCTAAACCTTGAGGCTCATTGGCACACTGGAGCTGGCTCATGCTGACTCTTGAGAGCCAGATATTAAAATTTCAGGAATTTTGCAAGGTGATTGTTAAATATGGCTCTCATCAACGATTAAATTATATGAACTTAAAATTAAGTGAATTATATTGAGAACAAAGGTAATGCATACTGAAAACTCATTCCTTTCAAATTATTTTACTACATTGTACTAATATGTGTGCTCTTGATATTACTTATGACCATTTTATCCATATGGGGGACATGGTATAAGGCAGTGAGCTACTGTACGTCTCTTCCCAACCCTGTGTTAAGTGACTCCCTGTCGGTTGCTTGAAATTGGCCACAGTGGGGGTATTTACAACACGAAAAAAAAAAAAAACATTATAAATTGGGGCTTGATTTATTGTTTTATTTATTATTATTATTATTTTTTGAAGATGGGATCTCACTGTACCACCCAGGCTGGAGTGCAGTGCTGCGGTCATGGCTCACCGCAGCTTTGACTTGCTGGGGCTCAAGCAATCCTCCCACCTCAGTCTTCCGAGCTGCTGGGACTACTGGTGCATGCCACCATGCCTGGCTAATTATTTAATTTAATTTTTTTTTTTTTGTAGAGATGGCATTTTGTTATGTTGCCCAGGCTTGTCTTGAACTCCTGGGCTCAAGTGATCCTCCTGCCTCAGCCTCCCAAAGCCCTGGAATTACAGGTGTGAGCCACCATGCCCAGTCTCTTTTAGAAGCTAATTCAAGCTGAGTTTCTGTTGCTTGCAACCAAAATGTGCCCATCAATGTATCCTGTTACCTAATTCTTGATTTATTTTTATTCTATCCTTGCTGGATATTTTTAGTTTTATTATAAATGTGTCTTTTATCGCAAGCCATCCATGCCCTCTTTTGGAACTGGGAGACAGAAATGGTCATTTTTTTGCAGATATTGCACTGATAGCCAGGATGGCCTCATTGGAACCTGAGAGGCTGGTTCCCCATTCCACAGAATGTGGGCCCTGCTGGAAGCTCCCAGGCCTTCTCCCCTCACACCTAAACCATTCACTGACTCTTCCTCATCAGTTTCCAGGCCTGCCCTGTTCCCACAGCCTCCACCCTGACCAGGACCTTGCAGATTCATCAGCCCATCACCTGGCTGGCTGACCTCAGCAGTTCCTGGCTCCTGCAACAGGAGCTCCAGTAACATCCCGGACTCTTCGTTGTTCTCTGCCTCAAGGTCTTTGGCTGAACTTTGACACCTGTTCTCCATTTGTACCCCACACCCGCTTTGGTCCAACTCCAGGGCTTAATTTAAGTGAACTTTTAATAAACGTTTCCTCTGTGCCAAGCACCATGCTGGCCACCTGCCCTGACTTACCCACTCCTCTCAATAATCCTGCCAGGCTGAACTGGTGCTACTCCCATTTGAGAGAAAACCAAAGCTTGGACGGCTGCAATGGCCTGTCCAAGGTCACATGGCTCGTCAGTGATGGAGCCAAGACCTGAAAGCTGGTCTTTCTGATGGGGGAGGCCCTGCTTCTTCCTTGATCCCATGCGGTATCACATCTGGGGGAGGGAGGTGGGGTGCAAGATGCTGAATCTGTTCCCACACGTCTGACTGTGGGAAATGACTCTTTCTACCCACGAGGCTAGAACTACCCGGCGACCCGTTCCCTTCTTCTTTCCCTTTCCCTCTGTCCTGCCGGCCAGAGCTCAGGACTCCTGACACAGACATTCCACCTCCCAGGTGCTGACTCTCCCCGCGACTCACCGCTGTGTGCTGGAATTCCCACAGCCACGCCCTCTCCCCACTCCACCCTCCAGGGTTCTTCCTTCTTTCAAAACCTGAGTCAAAGCGCACCCTTTCCAAGAAAACTTCTGTGTGCTAATCCACTCCACCTTGTGGCTCCTGTGCTCCCAGCTCCCCTCAGCCTATGGCACAGAGAAAACTCTGGGCTCTGCAACCCTCCTCCATCAGACTGGACAGCCCACGGGCAAGGGTTGTGTCTCCCGCATCAGACCAGAGTAACGCTGAGGACTGACTACGTGAAAAACACTTTGTGGTCCCCTAAGGCACTATAGAGAGGTATAATCAAGGGTGGGGGCACAGATCACAGAGGCAGTGGGAAGGCTGAGAGATGGGGAGAAAGCCAGGTGACCTGAGCTGATGGGGTGGGACTTCCTGGGAGAGGAGAGGTCTGAGCCAACAACATCCCTTACCTGGATATGGCAAATTCTCCCTGCTTGTCCCCTACACCATGGCAAAGTATGTTCTGCATGGACACCAGGGTGGCCTTTGTGAAACATCCGACAGCATCACTCACCAGCTTAGGACCCTTCAGTGGCTCCAGTGTCGTCAGGATAAAGTCTGAGCTTCCCAGCACCTTTATTACCATCTGGCCTAAGGCTCTCAGTTTCATCAGGCAGGCCCAGCCTTGGCTGTGAACACCAGCAATACATAACTGCTTGCAGTTTCCATCAGACCAGTCTTTCACACGTCTGCACTTCGCCCGGGTGCTTCCTTGGGCAAATAGGACATCCATCCTCAATTCCACTGCTTGCTCAGCATGTACTCATCTTCAAGGTTCAGATCACTTAAGAGCTCCTCTAGGATGCTGGCTCCTGCTGTCCCCAACTGGGCTGGTTGTCCTTTCTCAATGCTCCACCATCCTTCGCCCACCTGCCCACCCACCATCCACCCACCTCTTGTTCATCCCTGTATCCTTTCATCCATTATTATTCCTTCCTTCCATTCATCTACTTCCGTGCCTGAACACACTCCACCCGTTCATCCCTCCACTTTCTGTCCTTCTTCCCTTCCTTCCACTCATCTATCCATCTGTCCACCTGTCATCCATCCATCCACCCACCCATCCGTCTATATGTCCATCCATCCATCCATCCATCCATCCATCCATCCATCCATCCCTCCCTCTTCTACATTCCCTTACCCTCTTCCCTTTCCCCTCTTCCTGCTCTCCCTCCTCCCTCCCTCTCCCTGTCCTCCTTCTCTCCTCCCTCCTCTTACTCTCCCTCCTCCCTCCCTCTGTCCTTCCTTTCTTCATTGAGCACCTACTTTGTGCCACATAGTCTGCAGGAATCTGCATAAACCATATGTGGAACTGAGGCTTGGCCTTAAAGAACGTGAGGGGTTTGGGTAGGAAGAGAGGACATATGTGGAGATTCAGGCAGAGATTGGAAATGGATGGAGATGTGGGGACCAGCAAGGGGACAGGACTGTTGGGGTGGAGACCCAGTTTACAGTGGGGCCTCATGAGTGATGGGCTGGAGCATTTAAGCTGCATTTTGTCTGAACTGAGAGCTAGCAGCAGGGCTGTAAACTAATCTATTCCTTGCCTTTGGCCACCTGACTGTCTGCATTTTTAACAACCTGAACATGATTCTGGGATGCAGGCACAGCCCTTTTCACCCCAGGCATATTCTTAGGCTGCCTAGCTCAGAACCCCAAGGGACACTTCTGCTGTGTGACCTTGAACATGTTCCTTCCCTGGCTGGGACTCTCATTTTCTATCTGTAAAGTTAAGAGCCTGGTCTAGAGGCTCTTTTTGGCTCTGACTTTTGGGGACTTTCTAGCAGGAGGGGACCTGTCACTAAAAAGTGAGGCCTGCAGCCAGCTGAGCTGAGGTGGAACCCTGAATGAGCAGCTGGCTTGCTGTGGGCCTTGGGGGAACTCCTCCACCTCTGAGCTTTCTTCTTCTATAATATGGGCTGGCCGAGCTCTGTTGTCAGCCTTGTGGCACAGCTCGGGGGCTCAGACAAGGGCACAGACACTGAAACGCTGGCTCAGCCCATCTCTGGTGTCAGCCCAGATGGGCAGGCTGGCCTGGGAAATCAGCAGGCGGCAGAGCTGTCTGGGGAAAAGGGTACCCCAGGGCCTCAGGAAGTGTTCTAGGCTCCTGCTCTCTGGGGGAAAGGGGATCCTGGGGCCTCAGGAGGTGCTCTAGCCTCCTGCTCCCATGTGCTGCAATCCTGCCTTCTAGCCAACTCATGGCCTCCCTGCAAGCCCTGCCCTTCTGGAAGCAGAGGCTGCTCCCTCCCCAGCCCACTGTCTCAGCCCACTCTGACAGCCCTGAGCTCTAGGAGCTTTACCCACTCTCCACACAGTTTTCTGAGGCTTGGCAGGGAGAGGGATGGGCAAGGTGAAGGGGGTGGGGCTCTTGGGGGGCTGCCTCGCCCTGCCCGCTTCACCTGTTTGGATTGGCACGGGGCTCCCCATGCAGGGTGGTACAGGGAGACTCACTAACCACAAGAGGCCCTGCCCTAGACTCCTCCTTTACCCTACTCCTTCTGGGGCAGTCTGGAGGGAGGGTCAGGTAATGCTGCTCACACAAAGCCTGCCTAGAAGTCCAGAGGTTGGGAGTGCAGAGGGCCCGAGAGGAGAGGAAGGGGCGCAGGACTCTGCCAGGAGGAAAGGAGAAGCTCAGCCCCGGGCAGGTCCTGGGGGCCTGGGAATCACAAGGGGGGCTCCAACTTGTTACTTGACTCCGGGCCTTTCTGGACTCAAGACTTCCCATCTGTGACATGAGAGGAGCCAGATTCCCCACTTCTTTCCCCAGGGCTGGCGGGGGCCTAGCAAGGCTCTAGACAATCGTGAGAGAAGTATGTGCTATTTCTCTACGATAAGACATTGTGAAGGGAAGCCGGCATGGGAGTGTCTCAGGGAAGGGGTCCCCAACTCCTGGGCCACAGACTCTACCAGCTGTGGCCTGTTAGGACCCAGGCCGCACAGCAGGAGGTGAGCTGCTGGTGAGTGAGCATTGCCTGCTGAGCTCCACCTCCTGTGGCCTAAGCTCCACCTCCTGTCGCCTGAGCTCCGCCTCCTGTCAGGTCAGCAGTGGCATTAGATTCTCATATGAGCATAAACCCTCTCTTGAACTGTGCACGTGAGGGATCTAGGATGTGTGCTCCTCATGGGAATCTAACCAATGTCTGCTGATCTGAAGAGGAACAGTTTCATCCCGAAACCATCCCCACCCCCGACCCCGTAGGTCCACAGAGAAACGGTCTTCCATGAAACTGGTCCCTGGTGCCAAAAAGTGTCTTGGGGCACAGAGAGGGTTTGAGGAGGCCTAGTCTGGCTTTGGGGCTGGACAAGAGAGTAGGAAAGAGTTCTTCCTCCAGGCTTAGATCTCCCAAAGTCTCTCCTGAAAGCCACAGTCCCTCAAGGAGTTCCTTCAAATGAGGCTCTTAAACTCAGGTTGACGTGAGCTCGTTCCCTCCACTGATGGAGGCAAAGTTCACTGGGTCAGATTTTTTGTTTTTTTTTTTTTGAGACGGAGTCTCGCTCTGTCGCCCGGGCTGGAGTGTAGTGGCTGGATCTCAGCTCACTGCAAGCTCCGCCTCCCGGGTTCACGCCATTCTCCTGCCTCAGCCTCCCGAGTAGCTGGGACTACAGGCGCCCACCACCTCGCCTGGCTAGTTTTTTTGTATTTTTTAGTACAGACGAGATTTCACCGTGTTAGCCAGGATGGTCTCGATCTCCTGACCTCGTGATCCACCCTTCTGGGCCTCCCAAAGTGCTGGGATTACAGGCTTGAGCCACCGCCCCCGGCCGTGGGTCAGATTTTAAGGAGAAACGGAATTTTTGCATAGCCTCTAAGTACCTTCCTTAAGGTATTTATTAATTTCAATGGGAGAAACAGAAACGTGACAGTAGAGAAATCCAGCGGCTCCACCTAAGCCAAGTGAACAAGGCTGACAGTGTCAGCGGTAAGACACACGACATATCTGTCCAACGTGCCTGACGGGATGCAACCTCATTTCTGTGGTTTTCTTGCCAAAGTGCATAACCTCAATGTGATCATGAAAAAACACCAGAAAAACCCAAACTGAGGGATATTCTGCAAAATAATTGATCACCCCAGTACTCTTCAAAAGTGACAAGGTCATGAAAGACAAGAAAAGACTGAGGAGCTGTCATGGATAGGAGGAGACTAAGGAGAAGTGAAAGCTAAATGCAATGTGGAGACTGAAATTGGACGCTGCCCCAGAAATGGAACATTTGTGGAATAACTGGTGGAAGTTCCAATAAAGCCTGTAGTTCATTAATAGTGCGTGGTGGCTCAGGCCTGTAATCCCAGCACTTTGGGAGGCTGAGGCGGGTGGATCACCTGAGGTCAGGAGTTCGGGGTCACCCAGGCCAACATGGCAAAACCCCGTCTCTACTAAAATTACAAAAAATTAGCCGGGCTTCATGGTGAGTGCCTGTAGTCCTAGCTACTCAGGAGGCTGAGGCAGGAGAATCGCTTGGATCTGGGAGGCGGAGGTTGCAGTGAGCTGAGACTGCACCATTGTACTCCAGTCTGGGCAACAAGAGAAAAACTCCATCTCAGAAAAAAAAAAAAAAAAAAAAAAAAACAGTATTGTGTCAATGTTAATATATTGGTTTCAGAAATCGTATGATTCTTATGTGGTATGTTTACATTAGGGGAAGCTGGGTGAAGGATACACAGGATACACGGGAACTCTCTGTACTATTTTGTAACTTTTTCTTAAAGGCTAACATTATTTCATTATTTATTAATTTTTTTTTTGGAGACAGAGTCTTGCTCTGTTGCCCAGGCTGGAGTGCGGTGGTGCGATCTCGGCTCACTGCAACCTCTGCCTCCCGGGTTCAATCAATTCTCCTGCCTCAGCTTCCCAAGTAGCTGGGATTACAGGTGCTCACCATGACACTCAGCTAACTTTTTATATATTTTAGTAGAGATGGGGTTTCCCCATGTTGGCCAGGCTGGTCTCAAACTCCTGGCCTCAAGTGATCCACCCATTTCGGCCTCCCAAAGTGCTGAGATTACAGGTGTGAGTCACTGTATCCAGCCAAGTCTAACATTATTTCAAAAAAAAAAAAAAAAAAAAAAAAAGAAGCTGGGTATGGTGGCTCATGCCTGTAATGCCAGCAGTTTGGGAGGCTGAGGTGGGAGAATCCTTTGAGCCTAAGAGTTTGAGACCAGCCTGGGCAACATGGTGAGACCTCATCTCTACAAAAAAGTGAAAACTAGCTGGGCATGATGGCAGTCCTGGCTACTTGGGAAGCTGAGGTGGGAGGATCCCTTGGGTCCAGGAGATTGAGGCAGCAGTGAGCTGTGATTCTAGCACTGCGCTCCACTCTGGGCAACAGAGGGAGACCCGGTGTCAAAAAAAAAAAAAAAAAAAAAAAGTGGATGATGTCAAGTACAGACCCAAGACCCGAGAATTCCGTGGCTCCCTGCCATCCAATCCCTGGCAACTTGATGTGTCACGCTAAAGGCTGTTCCCAGAAGCCTTCCAGATTGGGCCGCCCCCACATCTCATCTCAGCCATCTCCCCACCAGTTTTTACTATTGCTTTGCGAGGTGACGAGCACCCAGTCTGTTCTGTGGTATAGTGGGTCAAATAGGGTTTCCCCAAATCAGGTCCACCGGGGACCTCAGAATATGCCCTTATTTGGAAATAGGGGCTTTGCAGATGTAAGTAAGGTAAGGTTTGAGATGAGATCCTACTGGAGTAGAGGGATTGCTAAATCCAATGAGTGTCCAACAAGAGACTGAAAAGGACAGAGACGAAGGCTGCATGAATATGAAGGCAGAGATAGGGCGATGCTGCCACAAGCCGAGAACTCAGGGAGGCACCGGAAGCTGAAAGAGGCGAGGAAGGGCTCGTCCCCAGAGCCTTCAGAGGGAGTGTGGTCCTGCCAACACCTTGAGTCAGGGCTTACGGTTTCCAGAGAGAATACATTTCTGTCGCTGTTTTCTTTTCTTTTTTTTTTTTTTTTGCGATGGAGTTTTGCTCTGTTGCCCATGCTGGAGTGCAGTGGTGCAATCTCGGCTCACTGCAACCTCTGCCTCCCCGATTCGAGTGATTCTTCTGCCTCAGTCTCTCGAGTAGCTGGGACTACAGGTGCCCACCACCACAACTGGCTAGTTTTTGTATTTTTAGTAGAGACGGCGTTTCACCATATTGGCCAGGCTGGTCTCGAACTCCTGACTTCAGGTGATCCACCTGCCTTGGCCTCCCAAAGTGCTGGGATTATAGGCGTCAGCCACCATGCCCAGCTAGTTGTTTTAAGCCATCAGATTTGTGGTAATTTGTTATGGCAGCCCTGGGAAACCAATCTCTCTTGTCTGTGCTTTTCTTCTGTTTGTTTGTATGTTAAGTAATGTTGATGTGCATTCCTGCTTCTCTTTGATGCTGGGACCTTCCTACAGGCCGGGATTGTCTCTTCCACTAGGCCGTGCACTCCAAGGGCAGGGGCTGTCCTGAGGTCTCCTCCTTCCTTAGGATGGCATCTCCTGGTGCCCAGCAGAGTCCTCAGCACACAGTGTGGGCTCTGTGGGGGCTGCCTGGCCCTGCCTACTTCACCTGTTTGGATTGGCACAGGGCTCCCCCATGCAGGGTGGTGCAGGGAGACTCACTAACCACAAGAGGTCCTGCCCGGGGCTCCTCCTTTATCCCCATCCTTTTGGGGCAGGCTGGAGGCAGGGTCAGGTAATGGTGCTCACACAAAGTCTGCTTAGAAGTCCAGAGGTGGGGCGTACTCCGGGCCTCAGCAGTCAAGACTGGCAACCCTTTAACTCCTGATGCCCCAGAAAATGCCCTCCCTTAAAATGTCTGAGTACCATGCTTCTTCGGCTTCAGGGAGGGGACGGGAGTGTGGTGTCCTCTAAGTCTGCTCCCTGCTTGGCCGGGCCGTTTGCAGTTCCTTGGTCACTGAGTCCTTGTCTGCAGGGGAAGAGAGGTTAGCCTCAGGCTCCAGGTTGGGCCACGGTTCTAAGGCCGGGTGTGGGGGATCAGGCTTATATTCCATGCTAGGGTTCTGGAGTTGGTGCGTGGGGTTCGGGTGGGGCTGCAGAAGTGCTTTTTCAGATTATGTGCATGGCTGATCTGTCATCGTTTCCCTGCCATCTTTATCTTTTGGATTCCCCTCGGAGGAGGGGGAGGAAGGAGCTTCTTTTGGGTTTCATTGAATCAAATGAAAGGGAAAGTAGAGCTGTTCCTATGTCCTGGGATGTGCAGCTTCTATTCCTGATCCCTGCAGAAGAAAAAGACAGGGTGGTGGTGGTGGTGGTGGGGGTGGCGGGGCACAGAGGCACAGAGGAAGCTGGTATTGGGCTCTGCACCCCATTCCCGCTCCCAGATCCCTCTGGACACAGCATTTTTCTCCAGTGAGCACAGCCTCCCCTTGCCCCACAGCCAACAGCAACATGCCTCCCAACAAAAGCATCTGTCCCTCAGCCAAAATCCCTGTTGCCTCTCTCTGGGGAAATTGTAGGGCTGGGCCAGGGTGGGGGGACCATTCTCTGCAGGGAGATTAGGAGTGTCTGTCAGGGGTGGGTGGAGCAGGGTGGGGCCCTGGCTTACTCACATCCTCGAGAGTCCTTTGCTGGCAGATCTGGGGAGCCCACAGCTCAGGTGTCTGTCTCAGCACTGTCTTCCAAGCTCCTAGGCCACAGTAGTGGGGGGCTCCCCTCCTGGCTTCTGCTTTGGTGACAGTCAAGGTGGGGGTGGGGGTGAGAGAGGGTCCTGCTTCTCTTCTAGGAGCAGTTGATCCCAGGAAGAGCATTGGAGCCTCCAGCAGGGGCTGTTGGGGCCTGTCTGAGGAGATAGGACACGTCAGGCAGCCCCAGACACGACCACATTCCTCCCAACATGCCTGCCGGGGTCTGTGCAGCCGAGGGGCTGACGGGAGGGTGGGGTGGGGGCCAGAAGGGTTTGCTTTGGGAGGTTGTCTGGGAGATTGCTGAAGTTTTGATATACACACCTCCAAAGCAGGACCAAGTGGACTCCTAGAAATGTCCCCTGACCCTTGGGGCTTCAGGAGTCAGGGACCCTCGTGTCCACTTCAACCTTGCCCTTGGCACAGCCCGGCTCCACTCCAGCCTCTACTCCTCCCCAGAACATCTCCTGGGCCAGTTCCACAAGGGGCTTAAGCAAGGGCACCTGAGCCAGACTTCTGCCCACACTAGGGATGTTCTGGGTGTCTGAGAAGATGTCTGGGGCTGGAAGAAAAAAAGGCCCCCCAGGCCTGTTCCTGGATGCAGTTCCATCCACTTTGGGGCTAAGCCTGGGCTACAACGACACCAACCAGGCTTCTCACCATACTCGGTTTACAAAACCCTTCCATACACGCTGTCGCATTGGCTTCTCAGAGCTGACTGCAGTAGGCAGAGTAGATGCTATGACTCCCACTTTGCAGGTGAGAACACTGAGGCTCAGAGAAGTGCCAAGCCCTGGGTCACCGAGGTATAAATGGCAGAGCCAGGACCCACCTGACTCCAGGCTGTTTCCTGGCCTCCATGAGGCCACTTGTCCTATGCTGTGGGCCCATCTGCTGGTGTGTGGTGGATGTGAGATCCTCACCGTAGGGAGGATATTAGCGTCTGTGCCCAGGGCTGGGGAGAGCTGTCTGGATTTCTCTTTGATGGGGGTGTTGGGGTGGGAATCATGATACCCGTGACTGGCTGGGTGTATTTCAGGGATGGGACAGGCTTCTCAGCACAGCACGGCAGGTCAGGCCTGGGAGGGACCCCCAGACCTCCTTGTCGCTAATAGAAGGTCATAGTGAGGGAGGCCTGTCTGTGCCCAAGGTGACCTTGCCATACTGGTGCCCTCCAGCCGGGTATCCGTCCCCTACAGCGGCGGGCTTCCTCTAAGTGGACGTTACAGGCCCATCCAGTTCATGGAGAGCTAGCAGGTCACCAGGTTTAAGGTGCAGAGGCCCTGCTCTCTGTCACCCTGGCTGAGCCCAGTGTGCGGGTTCCTGAGGGCTGGGACTCCCAGGGCCCGATGGGAAAGTGTAGCCTGCAGGCCCACACCTCCCCCTGTGAATCACGCCTGGCGGGACAAGAAAGCCCAAAACACCCCAAACAATGAGTTTCCAGTAAAATATGACAGACATGATGAGGCGGAGGAGAGGAGGGACCTGGCTCGGAGTTGGCGCTAGCCTGTGGGTGATGAAAGCCAAGGGGAATGGAAAGTGCCAGGCCCGCCCCCTATCCATGGGTATAAAGCACTCGCATCCCTTTCCAATTCACCCGACCACCTTCTCTCCACTCAGCAGCTGCTCGCTCGCTCACTTCCCTCCTCCACACCATGACCACCTGCAGCCGCCAGTTCACCTCCTCCAGCTCCATGAAGGGCTCCTTCGGGGGCGGCATCGGGGGCGGCTCCAGCCGCATCTCCTCCGTCCTGGCCGGAGGGTCCTGCCGCGCCCCCAGCACCTACGGCGGGGGCCTGTCTGTCTCCTCCTCCCGCTTCTCCTCTGGGGGAGCCTACGGGCTGGGGGGCGGCTATGGCGGTGGCTTCAGCAGCAGCAGCAGCTTTGGTAGTGGCTTCGGGGGAGGATATGGTGGTGGCCTTGGTGCTGGCTTCGGTGGTGGCTTGGGTGGTGGCTTGGGTGGTGGCTTAGGTGGTGGTGATGGGCTTCTGGTGGGCAGTGAGAAGGTGACCATGCAGAACCTCAACGACCGCCTGGCCTCCTACCTGGACAAGGTGCGTGCTCTGGAGGAGGCCAACGCCGACCTGGAGGTGAAGATCCGCGACTGGTACCAGAGGCAGCGGCCCGCTGAGATCAAAGACTACAGTCCCTACTTCAAGACCATCGAGGACCTGAGGAACAAGGTGGGTGAACGGGCAGCAGAAGGTGCCATTCCAGCTAGCTCTTCTGGGAACAATAGATGCCCCAGGCCACTGACACCTTAAGATTTCTCTATAGGACAGAGTCCACCCCAGATTCCTTCTTTCGAGGTCTTGGATGCCCTAAGAGCTGATCAGTGAGAAGATGCTCTCCCTTCCCCAGCCTCCTCATCCCCTTCTGATCTCAAATCCTCAGACCTTGTGAGATCAGTGATTCCTGTCCTTACATTTTATAGAGGAAGCAGTTGAAGCTTCGAGAGGTGCTGTGACCAGCTGTAGGTCACATAGCAAATTAATGGCAGAGCCAAGGCTGGGGCCCTTGCGCCCTACCTTCCAGCACAGGAGGCATCTACTTGTTCTCCAGCACGGGGGAGGAGTGAGGCTCTAACGGGACCAGGCAAGACATCCAAACCGCTCATTAGCTCACTAGTCTGGGGTGTGGCTGCCGCCGTCCATAAGCCTTGGTAGAGGCTGGTCCCTCCCTATAGCCAGGTGGGCATGAAGAGCCTGCAGAGACAATCAGTGTGGCCCCTTGATGTGCCCTGCACAGAGGGAGCCTGGCAGGCTTGTGCCCTCTGACTCCAGCCCCCTGCTCCCACATCACCTGGGAGCCCTCCCTGCGGGAATCTGCTGGGCTCTAATGCCTTGCATGGATTAGGGAAATTCAGTGATGAGGTAGGGAACTCCAACCTGACTCAGGGGCCAATATATCTTCTTATTCTTCCCCTGAGTCCTCTTTTCTAATCCCCTGTGTCAGTTGGGTTTTACCTCTTGAGAAAGTTCCACTTGAAGTCCCATGGCCTGTAAGCTTGAAAAGGAATGTGCATATCTGCAGAGGACTGGCAGGGCTGGCTGATGCAGAAAGAAGAGAGGCCAGCTCAGGAAGGAGGGCTAGGGAGCCTCAGATTATTCTCCTCACCTGGAGGTGGGGACCTTGAAACCCCAAGACCCATCAGATTTTGCAGCAAGTCAGTGGCAGAATTGGGGCCAGAACTCCTGGGCTTTTGATTCTAAGCCCCGGGCTGCATCTACCCTGTCTGGTGACCAGGAGTTAGCAAAGTCTTAGGACAGGCTTGGGGCATCTGGGGTTTTCCTTTAGGATGTTGTGGTCAAGTTTTGTGGGGGAAGAGGGGAATTCAGGCAAGAACATGAAGCAAGAGCTTAACGTAGGTTACAGTGAAGTCCAGCTTGTGAAGTCCATTTGACAAATTACCTGTGCCCTTTCCAACCTGCAGATTCTCACAGCCACAGTGGACAATGCCAACGTCCTTCTGCAGATTGACAATGCCCGCCTGGCTGCGGATGACTTCCGCACCAAGTGAGTTTGCAATGGTGGGCCAGAACACCCAGGGTCCCCAAAGTAGGGCATTTTTGGAGCA
>NC_045449.1:50198602-50254456 GCF_002776525.5 Piliocolobus tephrosceles | reverse complement strand
AAAAAAAAAAAAAAAAAAAAAAAAAAAAAAAAAACAAAAAAAAACAAAACAAACAAACAAAAAAACTCTCCTTAGGGCTAGGAGAGGCAGCCCCCACCTCTTACTTCTTCCTGGTGTCTGTGGCAGATCGCATTGCTGTGGTGGTCAGCACCATGAACAGGGCCCTGCAGGGCTCTTCCCACCGAGGCCACTCCATTGGTTGCATATGAATGGAACCAGCCGGGTGTGAGCTCTTAGGAAGCTCTAATCTGAGGACAAAGACTCTTGTCTCTGACCTTTGGGAGCCCTAGTCTGAAAGAAAAGTGTTGATGGTATCAGTGCTTGGGCAACAGCAGGGAGTGAAGCAGTAATCAGGGGAGAGGACAACGGGGAGACAGTTTGAGTTTCCTCAGCTTCTTGGCCTCCTTACTTCTGATTAGTCCATTGTCTGTTCACCTCTGGTAACGTCCTCTTCCCGCCTCTTTCCCAGTGACCTCCTCCAGCCGCCAGATCCGCACCAAGGTCATGGATGTGCACGATGGCAAGGTGGTGTCCACCCACGAACAGGTCCTTCGCACCAAGAACTGAGGCTGCCCAGCCCCGCTCAGGCCTAGGAGGCCCCCTGTGTGGACACAGATCCCACTGGAAGAGCCCCTCTCCTAACCCCTAAGCACTTCACACCTGGACCCTGCTTCACCCTCACCCCCTCCTGGCAATCAATACAGCTTCATTATCTGAGTTGCATAATTCTTGCCTCTGTCTGGTCATTGTTAGGAGTGGGGGTGGGGAGAAAGTGGGAGAAGCATCTCTGGAGCTTGTCATAGCACCTGGCTATGGCCCCTGGAACTGGGAGAAAGGTCCTGGGGGTGGATTGGGCTCAGGTCCCAGGATATCTTTCGCCATCTCAGAAGACACAGATAGATGTGTGTAACAGGTTATGTGGTGTCTCCTAGGATATGGAGGGATATTCATTCATTTACTCACTCATTGTCATGTGTGTTTATTCATTCACTAGATATTGAGTGCCTCTATGTCAGGCACTATGTTAGGTTAAGGATTCCTAATGTTTTTGTGATCAGGGATTCCTTGGAGCATATAGAAAGCTATAGATTTTTCCTCTGTCCCCTACCTTCAAATAAGCATACATACATTTGCATACAATGTCATAGGGTTCAGGGGTCTCCTAGAGCTCCTTCGGTCCATGAACCGAAGGTAGGAACTCAAGCGCTCCTGACATTCTTGTCTCCCTCCACCCCACCTTCTCTTGCCTCCGGCGCTGGATCTAATCCTTCTTACACTTGGTTGACCTAGGGCAAGTTGATGACCATCTCCCAGCCTCAGCTTCCTTTTCTGTAAAAGGGGCATAATGATAGTACCTACCTCATGGGTTTGTTGGGATAATTCACTGGAAGAATGTACAGGGCCTGGCATAGTGCTGGCTCAAGGCATGGCTGTGCTGGCGATACTGGGTAAACTATCTCTAGGGTATGGTGATTATCCATCCATGACGAGAGCATTTTTAGAGGGTTTGGGAATAGACTGGTTTTTAACCCTGGCTCTGTTCTGTAACAGATGTGAGCTTGGGAAGTCTGAGTCTCAGTGTCTTTACTTGTATAGTAAGGATGCTGAGCCCTGCTTCTTGAGGTTGATACACGAATCCAATGAGTGACTATACCTTAAGAATCAGGACTGTAGGAGCCTCCCCTGGGTGGGGAATGCCTTTCCTTCTCTTTGGGGGGCTAGAAAAGGAGTGGGAAGGGAAGGAGCCTCACCCTAGTAAGTGGTGAAGATTCCAGAGGTGGGTGGGGCTCACTGCCCCAAGCTAGGAAAGAGTTGACTAGTCCTGTGTCAGTTTCAACAGCTCATTCATTGGGCTGCGTGAAGAAAACTTGTAGAGGGAGTCAATGGTAGGGGAGAGACTGAAAAAAGACTAAATTTGGGCAAGGGATCTAAAAGCCTGAGCTTTTGAATCAGACTACCTGGGTTGGAGTCCTGGCTTCCACGCTGAATAGCCTTGAAGAGTTTGGGCAAGGTACTGAACCCCATATTTCCTCTTTCACAAGGTAGGGAATAAACACCTTTACTGCATAAGGCTGATACAAGAGTGAATGACCTCATGCAGGCAATGAATTTGGCAGTGTGTTTGGCACATAGTCAGCACCCTATAAATGGTAATGGGGTGAGTTATTAGGAAAAGGAATGAAGAGATGTTGGTTTCTCTTGTTCCTACCTCCACCCCAGGAAAAAGAGGACTGCTTTGTGTTTCTGAAACTCTGGGATATTTTTTAAGCTAAGTTTTGTCATCAAAAAGGTTGACCTTGGGTGACCCTGGGTGAGGATGGGCCATCCTGGAGGTGAAGTACTAGAGTTTCAGGGGTACAGGGGACAACTCAGGGAGGAGGAAGGTTTGAGGGTGCTTCCTCAGAGAATGAGAAGAGGTGGGTTTGAGGACCCTAGAGGGTACAGGACCCTAGTGTGGTGAGGGGCTTTGTGATACTCCTGGGGGTGTTGGACTCTGGTTCCTAAGGTTCCCAGTGGGGCAATGAACCTCCTGCCCAAGTGTGGCAAAGAATCTCAGGAGTGGCCCACATTTGAGAGGTCACATGGGCCTGGACAGAGAGCAAAATATGGCAAGAGTCACCAGTGGGGCCTGAAGCCCAGAACGCCCTGAACTTCATAAGAATCCCCAGCCACCTCTCTACCTTGGAGGCGGTGCCAGATTAAAGTCTCTGCCCAAAGGAGATCTGCTTTAGAGGAATATAGAAACATGAGGTCTCTGAGACTGGGGGGCGGTGGGGCAAGCCTGCCTCCTCTCTGAGTGGTTGCCGTTACTGTTTGCAGGGAATACATAGGAGACCTGGGCTTGCTTGCGGGTAAAAATGGTGGCTGGGATCACCTGGCTGAAAGCAGGCTCAAAACCAGGAGAGGAGGAAGTCAAGCAGGGAGGCTGGGAGGTGGTCCCACCCTGTACTGTCAGGCTCCATAGGAAGAGGTCAGACAGGGCAGTGGCCCCAGGGGTCTCACATGGACTCCCCTCCTCCCGGGATTTCCCCACCATACCTCACTGGGGAGGGTAGGGCTAGTGTTTGGATCCTGCTGATGAACAGGGCTCTTGTTCACAGAGCCTGGCAGCCACAAGCATCCATCTCAGGATATGAGCCCAGCAGCTCCGACAATGCTGACTGCCTTCCCTTGGCCTCCACTCAGCTAAACAATAGACCCGCAAGGTGACTCGATAGCACAGTCCAGTGGACGCAGGTGGAATTGCATGTCTGAGTCCTGGGGCTGGTCAGGTGACCTCTCTGGCTCCGCCTCCCTGTAAACCCTCTTTCCACCCTCCCAGCGCTCAGAATGGGGCAGTGCTAGGTGAGCCACCTAGAAGACTCCTCCAACCTCACCGTAGCGAGACTGGCTTGCCCCGGGTCCTACAGACTGAAAGTGGCAAAGTCCTGTCCATGCTCAGGCTTTGCCACGTCCTGGGTGGCTTCATTCCTGTTCCGTTCTTTCTCAGGGATGAGATAAAACTGAGAGACGCATGGGATCAGTGTGCGTTTTTCTTAGCTTACTCCATCGTTTTTGCTTTGTGGGGTGGAACCGACCTTGAAATTCAGGATTTTGGGAGCTTTTTTTTTTATAGTGAAAAGATCTCTAATGTGTCTAGGGAACTCTATAGGCAGCAACTGGCGTACGTGCCTACCTAATCAGGCAAATGGCACTTCCCCAAGGCCACAGACAACCTGGCTTGGGTAATGTAGGCGACAGGAAGATGTCAGAGGAGGCAGCCCCAAGGAGGCCTGATCCCCAGGGACTGGGGGTCCTGATGTCCTGGTGGGACCCCAGGAGGTTTCCTGGCCCACCTCACTGAGCTTGGAGGCTGCCACAAAGGGGACAAGGGGATGTCAGGGACTTCCAGGGCAATGGACCGGCCTCAGGCAGGTGCAGGGCAGTCACCAGCTCCTCCTCCATTGCTGTTAGCTGAGCGCGAGCTTTCCCGATGGGGCTTCCCTCTGTGCCACTGTCACCTGTAAGGCCAGGCCTGGAAAAGGAAGCCTTTTTCCTTTAAGATGCTCTGATGAACTTTGAGGGTGACTTGGCATGAGAGAGAGGGCAAAAAGAGACACACAGAAATAGAAACAAATGGATATAGAGTTGGGAGAGAGAGACAGTCAGGGAAAGAGAGGATAGTGAGGGCCCTGGGCCCATACTAGGCAGGGAGGAGCATTCATTCATTCGTTCATTCACACATATTTATCGAAATTTACTGTTTTAGGTGTAGAGGAGATAGGGGTGAATTCAGACAGACTGAATAAGAAAAGAGACGACATGAGGAAGAAGGTAGAGAGGGACCCAGCGCATGTGTGGGGCTTGGGACAGAGAGCAGGAGCTCTGAGCCTGTGTCCACTGTAGCTCCTGCTCACTGGAGGGCAGGCCTTGGCTCCATTCCTGCCTTGTTTAGCTCTGTGACTGTGGCCAAGGTACCCTCTCTGAGCCTAAATTTCCTTATCTGTAAAATGATTTAAAAATTAACACATACCTCCTAAAACAGTTGGTGAAGATTAAATTTGACAGTGCAGGCAAAGCAACAAGGGTCTTGCCTGCAACACTGGACGTTCCTTGATGGAAGGAACTGTGATCCTCCAACCATCCTGTGTCCTCCCCAGGCCCCACAGGCACAAGTCTTTGATCTTAATGGGGGCTCAATAGGCCAGAGGGATGGGCTAATAATAAGCAAGGGAGCTGAGAACCCGAGTCGCCCAGACGGTCCACGGGGAAGCCAGGAGCAGCCACAGTGCCGCTGACAGTCGGGACGATGTCTCACTATGTGCCGGGCCCCACACCAGCAGTTTTACAATATGAGCTCTTTTAAACCTCACAACAACCTCATGAGGCCAGAACTATTTTTTAAAATTTTTATTTATTTATTTGTTTTTTTGAGACCGAGTCTCGCTCTGTCACCCAGGCTGGAGTGCAGTGGCGTAATCTGGGCTCACTGCAACCTCAGCCTCCCAGATGCAAGCAATTCTCCTGCCTCAGCCTCCCAAGTAGCTGGGATTACAGATGTCCACCACCACACCCAGCTAATTTTTGTATTTTTAGTGGAGACAGGGTTTCACCATGTTGGCCAGGCTGAACTCGAACTCCTGACCTCAGGTGATCCGACCGCCTCGGCCTCCCAAAGTGCTGGGATTATAGGTGTGAGCCACTATGCCTGGCCAAGGTCAGAATTATTTATTTTTTTTCCCACTGAAATCCTTTGCTTGACTTAACCCACTGCCCTTTAGCCACACAGGACTCCTGCCCTGGCAGTCACTTTGCTTGTTCCTACCTCAGGACATTTGCACATGCTGTATGCCCCTCCCCTTTTTCCTCCCCCTTCACTCAAGTGTCTCTTTCTCAGGGAGAAGGTTGCTGGTGCCCCAGACCATGCCACACCCTTTATTACGTGCTCTGCATTCTCCCACCAACCATGCTCACCTCAGTTGTGAATTGCATGTTTATTTTTGTAGGTCTATTTTATCCCATAACTGTTCATCAAGATTACTTTATCCCCAGCACTCAACCCAATGCCTGGCACATAGGAGGTGCTCAATAAAGGATGAATCCGAATTTACAGTGAGGAAACAGGTTGACAGAGGGGAAGCAACTTTCCCCAAATAAGTGGAAGAATCTGACTTTACACTATGACCTGCCTGGCTCCGAAGCCAGTGCTCTCAGCCTCTCTGCTAAGTGTGTCCTAGCAGACACAAGCCTGGGGTGCCTAGACTCAAGTGGAGGCACCTATGTGGGCCCACTCCATCCCCTCACTGTGGTTTGAGAGGGTTTGGCTGGGCAGGGTGGTGGCAAGTGCCTGTTATGTGAGAAAGAATCAGTGTTGACAGACAGGTGCAGGTACCCACAGCCCTGCGCCAGTGGGCAGTGCACACCTGCCTGGATGGCTCATGGATGCTCCAGGGGAGGAGCCGTGACTCAGCTGGTGCTCCCTCTCCCAGCAGCCAGCCACATGCTGACTCAGGTCCCTCCCTGGCCCCACCTGGGGATCAATGACAGACAGCAATGGGGAGTAAATTGGGGGTGTGGGAGGCTGCTTGCAGACAAGCAAGAGGGCTCCCACGACCAGAGCAAAGCTGTCCTTGTGCTGCTTCCAGGTCCCCATGTCCCCAGTGGATGATACCTTTGCCTCTGGGGACACCTTGCAAGTGGAATCTTTTGTTCCCTCTCTGTCCCTCTGTCTGCCTATGTGGGTCCTTGCAGCCCCTTCTCTCCTACTCCATCCACTCCCCAAGGGGAGGGCCTGCATTTGGGATCCTGGCACTGGGTCTAGGCTGCAGCCTTGCACATTGGCTGGTGAGGCAGTGTTGATTCTCGCTGGGTCTCAGGTGCCAGGGTGCCATGGGCTCGCCTGTTTCCATTCCTGGTTCATTCTTTGGAGGGCTCCCATGGGAGGTGTTGAAGGTGGGGCTCAGAGGGCAGACCCTGAGCCCTGAGAGGTTGGAAGAGTGAGTCATGTCACAAGACTTAGAAGAAATCATTCACTCAGGCCACGGCTGTTGGCCTTCCTCATCCCTGGCCCCATCTTGCCCAGTCTGGTTCCCATGCCAGGCAGAGAGCTTGGGAGAAGGGAAGAGATGGTGCTCTGCTGCAGCTGGAGCAAGACCGCCTATCTGGACCGTAGAAGCTGCAAGCACAGCAAGCTCCTCTTTGTATTGGAACAAGGCCAGATGTGGGGGGAGGAGGGCCAATGTGGCAGGGGCTACATGTGGGCAGCAGTTGGGCATTCATCTAGGGAATCCTCTGCCCTTTTTTTTTTTTTTTTTTGGTGACAGAGCGAGACTCTGTCACCCAGGCTGGAGTGCAGTGGTGCGATCTCGGCTCACTGCAAGCTCTGCTTCCCGGGTTCACACCATTCTCCTGCTTCAGCCTCCTGAGTAGCTGGGACTACAGGTGCCCGCCACCATGCCTGGCTAATTTCTTTTGTTTTCAGTAGAGGTGGGGTTTCACCATGTTAGCCAGGATGGTCTCGATCTCCTGACCTTGTGATCTGCCCGCCGCGGCCTCCCAAAGTGCTGGGATCACGGGCGGGAGCCCTCTGTCTTTATGGCCCTTGGCAACAGTCCATGAAGGAGCTTCTCATGAGGAAACTGAGGCCAGCTTTGAGGACCACAGGGGAAGGGAGGGTGAGGCTGGCTGGTGACCCAGCCCTGCCTGGCTGGGGGGCTACTGTGCTCTCCACCCCACAGTGGTTCTCATGCTCAGCTCACTTTCCCCGGCAGCTGGGAGGAATTCTGAGGGACGAAACCTGCCGCTTTGGGCTGGGTGAGGCTTAGGACAGGGCTGGAGGGTGGGAAGTGGAGAAGGTGGGTGAAGACAGGGGTTGGGGTTTGGCACCAGGGCTGGATAGCAGGGCCATCTCTCAAGAGGCTGAGCTGGCCGGGGTGCCCCAGCAGGGAGCTTCTGCTCAGTCAGGCGGGTCTCAGCTGTTCTTAGGATCCCCCAACACAGATACATTTGCAGACGACAGAGCAGGGTTCTGAAAGTGCCACTCTGCTGGATCTTTCCAGGGTGGCCCACCCACAGCACCATCGACTTCTCCATCCAGCTCAGGGACCCAGGACCTGGGGCTTATGTCCCAACCAGAGTGGTGGCATCAGTATGGGCATGGGGAAGAGGGTAACTTCTCAGGCCTTGGAACACATTGCAGGAGATTCTGGGCTTCCCAGCAGAGCTTGGCAAAGACCTTGAATGGTTTAAAACCGTTTAAGAAAGTAGAGGCTGGGTGCGGTGGCTCATGCCTGTAATCCTCCAGCACTTTGGGAGGCCGAGGTGGGCGGATCACAAGGTCAGGAGATCGAGACCATCCTGGCTAACACAGCGAAACCTCGTCTCTACTAAAAAAAAAAAAAAAAATTAGCCAGGCATGGTGGTGGGCGCCTGTAGTCCCAGCTACTCAGGAGGCTGAGGCAGGAGAATGGCGTGAACCCGGGAGGTGGAGCTTGTAGTGAGCTGAGCGGAGATCGTGCCACTGCACTCCAGCCTGGGCGACAGAGCAAGACTCCATCTCAAAAAAAAAAAAAAAAAAAAAAAGAAAGTAGAAAGGGAATCAATTAAAGCCACTAGCCTTGATCTAAGAGTCTCCCATGTATTAACCATTCATAAAATGCCTTCAGGATTCTCTGAATATTGAATAAAAGAGAATTACATTCTCTTTTAATTTTCAAAACTTAAACTACTTGCTTAATTTTTAATTTAACATATTTTGTACCATCCATTTATATATTTATTTAACATATTTTGGTAAATTAACTCACCTTTCATTTCAACTAATACATTTATAAAGGAAATCTTACATTACTACCAAAAAGAAAATCATACTCACTTGCCAGAAGCAGAAGGAAATGATATACAGAAATATTAACTTCTAACTAGATGCCATTACTTTCTAAAGGTTCTGAGCCCAAAGCTGGCTCTCTTTTTTTGAATAGGGTGATTGATAAGTGTGGTGGGGCATTAGAGAGGCCATAGCGTCCAAATGAGATTTCATCCTTGACTAATCAGAAGATGGAAAAGTAGAAAAAGAGGCCAGGTACAGTGGCTCATGCCTGTAATCCCAGCACTTTGGGAGGCTGAGACAGGAGGCTCATTTGAGCCCAGGAGTTCAAGATCAGCCTGGGCAACATGGGAAACCCCATCTTTATGAAAAAAAAATTAGCTGAGCATGGTGTGTGTGCCTGTAGTCCCACCTACTTGGGAGGCCGAGGCTGGAGGATGGCTTGAGTCCAGGAGGTCGAGGCTGCAGTGAGCTGTGATCATGCCATTGCACTCCAGCTTGGATGACAGAGTGAGACTCTTGTCTCAAAACCAACCAACCAACAACCAACCAACCAACCAACAAACATGGAAAAAAGACATCTTCTCTCCAAGTGCTTCATTATTATTATTATTTATTTTTTTTGAGACGGAGTCCTGCTCTGTAGCCCAGTCTGGAGCGCAGTGGCATGGATCTCAGCTCACTGCAACTTGTGCCTCCTGGACTCAAGTGGTTCTCATGCCTCAACCTCCTGAGTCGCTGGGATTACAGGCGTGCACCATGATGCCCGGATTTTTTTTTGTATTTTTAGTAGAGACGGGGCTTTGCCATGTTGCCCAGGCTGATCTCAAACTCCTGAGCTCAGGCAATCTGCCTGCCTTGGCTTCCCCAAGTGCTGGGATTACAGGCGTAGACCACTGTGTGCGGCCACTTCAGTATTATTTAACAGTCGCTGAGCATCAGTTAAAAGCCCCTCAAGAAATACCAGTCATCTATGCTTCCTAAACCTGCAGGCATTGCTTCTTTCAGGACCTTGCTGACCATTCTGGCCTCTCTTTCCTTACCTTTAGCTCCTTTTCAGCAATGAGCATCTTTCTGGAATGACTGGTATCTGTCCTCCATCTCGTATGTGTTGGCATCTTACTCGGACCAGACGTGGCGCTGGGCAATGGGGCAGGTACAAGATGAGCACGGGCAGGTTTAGAGGAGCTCTTGCTGCCAACAGAGAGAGCTTTCTTCTTTTTTTTCAGTACATGAACTTTTATTCTTCATCAAGTGCTTCATAGAGCCATGGAGATAAGCGTGAGACACTATAACAGAGCACAGTACAAACCCAGGGGGCGAGAGTACAGGAAGACGGAGGAGGAGGCACTCAGAGCGATCACTGAAGATGAGTAGTTTTCTGTGTAGAAAAGATGGAGAGTGACATTTCAATGAGAGGTCACGGCAAGTGCCGAGTATTCTTAGAGGGAAGAAGGGCGTTTGGGGAGCATTGTATGGTTTTCTAGGGGGTCAGGGGGATGGTGGGAGATGGGGCAGGAATGGAAAGATGGGGACGGGCCTAAGTGCCAGGAATGTGGACCTTATCTTGAGGGTGGAGCGAAGCCACTGAAGTGATGTTGTCAGACATGGATTAGAAAGATCATTCTGGCTGCTCTGCAGGAAGAGTCAGAGGGACATGGGAGAGGCAGGGAGGGCAGTTAGAAGCTCATGGCTAAGGTCCGGGTGAGGGCAGAGTTGACGGGGAGTTAGGGGGCTGAATGATCAGAGACAGTCAAATATTTTTTGAGCATTTCTCACAAGTCTCTTACTAGGAGATGGACAAACTATTCATATCAACGTTTTTCAGAGGAGGAAACTGAGGCACAGAGTAGTTAAGTAACTTATCAAAGTCACACAGCTCGTGAGCACGGAGCTGGATGGAGCTCAGGTAGGCAGACCGGAGACCAGCGCATTCTTCACCATTCTCTTCTGGCCTTGGTGACGAGAATATACATCCAAGTTTCTGCCAAGAGCAGGGATAAGTCACACATCTCCGTATCCCCTCCCGAGCTCCGTATTGGGTAGGCACTCGACCAAGGTCAATTCCACACTCCCTGCTGGGCCCTGCAAAAGGACCAGGACAGTCGAGCCACTTGCATTCCTGCTCAGAGGTCAGCTAGTGTTGGCACCCCCTTGTTTATTTGGTCCACTTTCTTCTCCCAGCCCTTTGTGTGAACTCTGCACACTGTCCTTGAGCGCCGGCAGGCAAGGTCTGGGTGCCTCTCTCCATCTTTTGGCCATGCCTGTTGTCTTCTTATCAAACTGGAGTCTTTCAAGGGCAGAGCCTCAGTCTCCGCAGAAAGCCTTGAGGATACTGAGAGCAAGGACTGGTTTTCATCCTTTTGGGGCTCTACAAGGGCAGGGCCCTCCTCTATGGTAACTCCTTAGTACCCTGGTTCCAGCTCAGCCCACAGTGGGCACAAGGTGGGAGCAAGGAGGGATGCAGACAGCACTGACCATCAATAGAGGAGGTGACTCTGCTCCTGCGAGTTTCTATCCTGAAGGGGCTAAGTCTCAGACCTACCGTTGGGGCCAGCCAGAGACCAGGCTCCAGGATCTAGGTCACCCCTGTGGCAGTGGAGCTGATTTATGGTGGCCCTGACAGCCTAATATCACCAAATTATCCCACACAATGGAGAGAGGCTGGGTCGCCCCCAGGCAGTCACCAAAGGACGCTGAGCCTGGGGCAGCCGAGCTGCCTCTGTATCCCAGACCTCCCTCAGGTCTGTGGGGGGAGGCTGGCACAGACCAAGGGCACACCTAGGTGTGCCACCTTCAGCTGGGGGTATAAGTAGGCAGTCCCAGGGACAGCTCTGTACCCTGCACTTGGGAGCCGGCAGCACTCCTACCACTGCTTCTTAACCCGTGAGCTACCAGCCGTGTCATGAGCTGCAGACAGTTCTCCTCGTCCCACTTGAGCCGCAGCGGCGGGGGTGGCGGGGGCGGCTTGGGCAGCGGGGGCAGCATAAGGTCTTCCTACAGCCGCTTCAGCTCCTCGGGGGGCGGTGGAGGAGGGGGCCGATTCAGCTCTTCCAGTGGCTATGGAGGGGGAAGCTCTCGTGTCTGTGGGAGGGGAGGTGGCGGCAGTTTTGGCTACAGCTACGGCGGAGGATCTGGGGGTGGTTTTAGTGCCAGTAGTTTAGGCGGTGGCTTTGGGGGTGGCTCCAGAGGTTTTGGTGGTGCTTCTGGAGGAGGCTATGGTAGTTCTGGGGGTTTTGGAGGTGGCTTTGGTGGTAGTTCTGGAGGTGGCTTTGGTGGTGGTTCTGGAGGTGGCTTTGGTGGTAGCTATGGGGGTGGGTTTGGTGGTGGCTATGGGGGTGGATTTGGGGGCTTTGGAGGTGGTGCTGGAGGCGGTGATGGTGGTATTCTGACTACTAATGAGAAGAGCGCCATGCAGGAACTCAATACTCGGCTGGCCTCTTACTTGGATAAGGTGCAGGCTCTAGAGGAGGCCAACAATGACCTGGAGAATAAGATCCAGGATTGGTATGACAAGAAGGGCCCTGCTGCAGTCCAGAAGAACTACTCCTCTTACTACAACACTATTGATGATCTCAAGGACCAGGTAGGTGCAGAAAACTGTCTCCGTCTTGGTCTTTTCCTCCTACATTCTTTATCTTCCAAAAAAGGTAAAATGCTAAACTCTAAGCTCAGATAATAGCCAGGGAATCCACGTTTTGGAAATGTACGCTTTCATCAGAAACAAACTTGTGTTTGGTTTCTGGGGATCCCAGGATAGGACTTTGGCCTGTGCTCTGAGGGTTCATTTCCATTTCTTCAACTTTCAGAGTTTGGGCAGAGCAGAGAGGAGGCCTGGGTTAACATGAGCTGAGCTGGGACTGGATGTGGAACCTCCTTTAGGTCTGGTCTAAGTCAATACTCTGTTTTCCTTTGTACTTCTCCTAGGCTTCTTTAGGAGTGTATCTTGATCTTTTAAGGTATTTTGGACCCGACTGTACATTTGGTTATTCAAGTGATGGAGAGGATCCAGAACTCTGGGAAAAGAAGCTATCCCTCCCTCCCTCCCTCCCTCCCTCCCTCCCCCCACATGTCCATCTATCTATCCATTTATTCAGCCATTCAGTTCAGTGAGTGCCTACCCTCAGGGTTGCTCTGGGTAGACACAGTGATGTGCTAGACTGAGTTCTGGTGGAGCTCACAGTCTGACTCTTCAATATGCTCAGTGATTCCTCTTGTTTTCACTCCTGCATGTCTCTGGATGTGCTGTTTCTTCTACTCCAAACTTCTTCCATTTATTTATTAATGTTATATCCTAGCCATCCTTCAGCACCCAATTCAATTGCCAGCCACCTCCTTCCTGAAGTCTTTCTTGATCTCCCATTGCCATAAGCCACCTCTCCTTTCCTTGAACTCTTTTAGGACACTTTTGACTTTGTAGTCAACGGTGGGCTCCTTGAGGAACAGGATGTCAGTAATCTCTAAATCCTACAATGCCCTTTGCAGTAGATCTTCAAATATTTGTTGAATGAATGAATGAAGGCCACACCAAACATCTTCGCTGAAGGCTGGAAGGGGTCTGTGCCATGTCCCAGCTGTTGGAAGTTCCTCATTCCTCTTGAGAATCTTCCTGAATGGAATCCTCACCTCCTGTGGCTTTGCCTGACCTCTTGCCCTCCCAGCAGTGGTCCACAGTGTGATTTCATGGTTGTGTCATTTTTTTTTCAGATTGTGGACCTGACAGTGGGCAACAACAAAACTCTTGTGGACATCGACAACACTCGCATGACACTAGATGACTTCAGGATAAAGTGAGTCCTGCTTCTCCTTTCCTCTCCTGTCATCAGCCCTTACCCCATGAACCTCAGTGCTCTGGAGGTCCTGGTAGGGCCTGGTTGCCTCTTGATTATTTTCTACCCCTGGCTGGTCTGCAGGTTCGAGATGGAGCAAAACCTGCGGCAAGGAGTGGATGCTGACATCAATGGCCTGCGGCAGGTGCTGGACAATCTGACCATGGAGAAGTCTGACCTGGAGATGCAGTATGAGACTCTGCAGGAGGAGCTGATGGCCCTCAAGAAGAATCATAAGGAGGTAGGGTGCTGGGGCTTATGGTTTACTGGGGAGAGGGAGGAGCAGAAATGCTGAGACAGCAGGGGAGCTTTGGAGAATTACCTGGGAGACACCCTCTCCTTTGCTCTTGAGGACTCTTTCAGCTTCTCCTTGGCATCACCTATGGTAGTGGGTGGGCTTTGGCTTCACAACTGTGTCCCCTTTTTGTACCCTGTGGGGATCACAGGGAGAAATCTGAAAGGTGGTGCAGGGGACTTTATCCCTGACCTCATCTCCCTTTCCTCCCTGGCAGGAGATGAGTCAGCTGACTGGGCAGAACAGTGGAGATGTCAATGTGGAGATAAACGTTGCTCCTGGCAAAGATCTCACCAAGACCCTCAATGACATGCGTCAGGAGTATGAGCAGCTCATTGCTAAGAACAGAAAGGACATCGAGAATCAATATGAGACTCAGGTGAGCAGAGTGGGCTGCCCATTCAAACTCCTCCCCTCCATCTATGCATATCTCCATCACTCCGGCCTCCCATTCCTTCATCCTCCTATCTCTCCATCTCTCAGTGCAGCTGTCATTTATCCATCTTCCAATGGAAGTCATTCAACCATCTTCATTCACTGCATACCAACATCATTACAAAGTAGCTTCTTAGTGCCATGTTATATGTAAAGTATTGATGTCTCAGAGGTATTGATGTCTCAGATATGAGCCAAAGAAGATTGCTGCCCTGAGAAGCTCACAGTTTATTAGATGTGTGTGAACAAAAGCAGAACGTGAACAATTTAATCTAATGCTATGTAATGTAAGACTACAAGAGAGGGATACAGTATGTCTCCCATACTGTACTGAACTCCTTGGTGGTTCTCTTCCTCCTTGAGTCTTCAGTGCCTAGCCAGAGTCTGGCACATACATGAAGGCATGGTCTGTGGTATGTGTGTGTGTGTGAAAGGTGGGGGAAGTTCGGAATAAGGTTAGATTAGAAAGATGGTTGTGAGACAAAGTGTGAAGGGTCTTGCAACTTTGTTGAGAGGGAATGTCATGTTGAGAGGACTGGACAAACCTGCATGGCTGGAGGGTACCCAGAACTCAGAAAGACTTGTCCTTGGCTTTGGATCAGCCTTGGCCCTGCAGGTGAAGATCCTGGTGAATGGGGCAGAATCTCGCCCACTGAAGCTCCTGGCCCAGCCTCATGCTTACTGAGCCTTTGGTTTTGCAGATAACCCAGATCGAGAATGAGGTATCCAGTAGTGGTCAGGAGGTGCAGTCCAGTGCCAAGGAGGTGACCCAGCTCCGGCACGGTGTCCAGGAGTTGGAGATTGAGCTGCAGTCTCAGCTCAGCAAGGTTGGTAGTTCTGCTGTAGACCCATTGCCAAGGTGGGGCACAGGAAGGCTTTGCAGCCCAGGAGTGGGAAGAAGAGGAGTTATGATGTAGCATCCCTCTTAAAGCCTTCTCCTGATCCTTAGAAAGCAGCCATGGAGAAGAGCTTGGAAGACACGAAGAACCGCTACTGTGGCCAGCTGCAGATGATCCAGGAGCAGATCAGTAACTTGGAGGCCCAGATCACTGATGTCCGGCAAGAGATCGAGTGCCAGAATCAGGAATACAGCCTTCTGCTCAGCATTAAGATGCGGCTGGAGCAGGAAATCCAGACCTACCGCAACCTCCTTGAGGGAGGCCAGGAAGACTTGTAGGTGCCCCAGGATTCGGTGGAACCCCTAGGGGTCCCTTAGGCCTCTAATACTCCTTCTGCCCCTCTGGATAGAGGCAGCTGGGGGAAGTTCTTATACACAGGGTCTTATGGGTTGAGGACTTCTTCATCCTGGGGGCGGTGGGGATCTCACTGCATTTGGGCTTTGGGGAAGGAGGATGGTGACATTGAGAGAAGGGGCTGCCTCCCTGCTCCAGGGAGGGGAAGGCTCCACAGTCTAAACTGGAAGCTGTCCCCTCCCAGCTATGGTGCCAGCCCAGACTCTGTCCTCCCAAGAAGGAAAACAGAAAGATTCATGTTTGGGTCCTGACTCTATCCAGGTCCATCCTAATATATGTGTGTGGGCTGCTCATTTTAACTCTCTTGTTTTCTTTCTTTCCTAGTGAATCCTCCGGAGCTGGAAAAATTGGTCTTGGAGGTGGCCAAGGAGGTCGAGGAGGAAGTGGAGGAAGTTATGGAAGAGGTTCCAGGGGAGGAAGTGGAGGCAGCTATGGTGGAGGAAGTGGTTCTGGAGGTGGCTATGGTGGAGGAAGTGGAGGTGGCCATAGCGGAGGAAGTGGAGGTGGCCATAGTGGAGGAAGTGGGGGCAACTATGGAGGAGGAAGTGGCTCTGGAGGAGGAAGTGGGGGTGGCTATGGTGGAGGAAGTGGGTCCAGGGGAGGAAGTGGAGGCAGCCATGGTGGAGGAAGTGGTTTTGGAGGTGAAAGTGGAGGCAGCTATGGAGGTGGTGAAGAAGGGAGTGGAAGTGGTGGCGGCTATGGAGGAGGAAGCGGAAAATCATCCCATTCCCAGTCTTCTTCCTCAAAATCTGGTGACCAAGATGAGACAAAAGGTAAGGGACAATCTTAGGTTGTGGGGTGGAGGGAGGCACAACTCTAGGTTGTGGGGTGGAGAGTCAAGGTATCACCCTCTTTTTTTGTTTTGAGTATTTTGGAATCTCTGGGAAATACAGATTCTGAATAGAGCTAGATGTTAGGGAAACCTCTAATGAGGTGCCAGAGACATGCCCTTGGTTCTCAATTGATCATTATTTTTGACAGAGCCTCGGATGAGGCTAGGACTAAATCTACACATGGCTGAGTCTCGGTAGTGTAGGACATGGGTTGAAAATTGTGCATTATCATGATCCACCCTTTGAGGTAGGTTTCATTATAATCCCCATTTTAAGGAAAATGAGGTTCAGAGAAAATAACTACTTTGCTCAAAGTCATACAATCACAAATGAGGGGTTCAGCTCTGTGGGGCTTCACAGCCGGTACTTTCAACCCTCATGAGGATGGGGGACCTGGATCAGCAACAGCTCAGGTGGAAAAGAGACTCAGGGATTTCAGTCAGTGGTTGGTTTGCACAGCTATTACATGATGCAACTGCCAAAAGGATGAACATAATCTAAATGTAAGAAAGATTCACACAGGTGAGTTGGTCTCTAGATCGGGGAAAATTTTCCCATGTACACGTTGAGTTTTATAAAATAAAAATGTGTGAAATTATAGTAAAAGGCTGGGTAATATGACTGGGAATGTTTAGCTCAGAGAAGACTTGAGGTGCCAGGGAGCTGCCCTGCAGGGCGTCTGATGTGGTTTTGTGTGTCCAGTGGCACTGCAGGGCCATGGATGTACATCTAGGAGTGAGGCTGGGGCCATCTTTTGCCTCAGTATCCAAATAATTGACCAACATATCTGTTGAATGGAGGGGGTTGCCTCATAAGCTCCCCACCCTCAGACTTGGGGGTGCATCTGCCAGGTTTGCTGCAATAGAGATTCAGGAATTAGATGGGGACCAGTAGATTGGGAGAACCCAGGGTCCTTCCACCTCAGGATTCTCCAGCTCTTTGAGCTCTAGTGTCCTTACTTCGAGTTTCCCCATCTCTCCCCAAGTCCCAACCTCTCTGCTCCTGCTCACAGTCCTCCCTTCTCCCCCTCATCTCCCTTCTGTCTCTCCACAGGCTTCCTTTCGCGATACTAGAGCCTCTGTAAACTTCTCCTGCCCAGCCCCAGCTGAGCATCCCCAGATGGGCAGACCCCTGATGAAGCCTGCTTATTGGATCCTGACATCAGGAATAGCTGGCAACGAGCCCCTGTGCCCGTTTGGGACTGGACTGACTTGGCATATATGCCTCTGGCTTTCCACTGGTTTCCAACCCTGCTTGGCTTTGATGACTTCAGGGTTGGGGAGACAGACCTCTTTCCTCTCTCTGGCCTGGGGTGATCTCACACCCTGCATGATCTTAACTATAATAAAGCTTTCCTACTGCAAATCAAACTCAGACTTTGACCCGTTTGTTCTTTGGGATTAAGAAGGGATAGGGTGGGTGGGACACAGTAGCTCATGTTTGTAATCCTAGCACTTTGGGAGGCTGAGACAGGAGGAGTACTTGAGGCCAGGAGTTCAAGACTAGCCTGAGCAACATGGTGAGACCTGTCTTTACAAAAACTAAAAAAAAAAAAAAAAATTAGACAGGCATGGTTGTGGGCACCTGTGGTCCCAGCTATTCAGGAGACTGAGGTGGTAGGATTGCTTGGGCCCAGGAGTTGGAGGCTTCAGTGACCTATGATTGCATCACTGCATTCTGTCCTTGGTGGCAGAGTAAAGGGATAATCAATCTGTTATAAAGAGTGTGGGTTCACTTTTCTATTAGTTAACTTTTGCTTGTAACAAAGGAACCCAAATTTAGTGACTGAAAACAACAACCATTCATTTAGCTTACAGTTTTGCAGTTTAGACTGGGAAGCTTTGTTTCCCTTTATGCATCTGTGGTTCTTCCTCTGGTAGTTGGCTGGGTGCTAGTGGGGGTGACGAGGATAAATGGGGTATGTGACTCCCATCCTCCAGCCAACTAGCTTGAGCAAGTGTTCCAAGATAATGAGCAGAAACATGCAAGGCCTCTTGAGGTTTAGGCTCAGAGAAGTCACTTTGGCTGTACTGTGTTGGCCAACCAAGTCACAACCTAGCCCAGATTCAAGGGCAGGGGAAATAGACTTCTCTTGAGGGGAGGAACTGCAAAGTCACATGGCAATGGGCGTGGGTATAGGGAGGGCAATAACTGAAGCAATTTTTTGCAAACGATCTACCATAGCGTGTTGGCATGTCGTGTGTTAACTATGGAGGAAAACAAGACAAAAAATGATGTGGTCTTTGCTTGGAAGATTTCAAGTAAAAAATATGGGCATAAATAAAGTCCTTCAAGGCAAAGTAAGGGACATTCCGCAAGATAGCAGCCAATAATATTCTCTAAAGATTCTGATAGTCAAAAATCCTTTTTATCACTAGGGACAAATAGCCTCCCTCGGCCTATGTACCCGATACTATAGTTGCCTATTAAGCGACCCCAAAGTATAGAGGCTTAAAATGACAAAATTCATTTTGCTCGTGAATCTGCAGTTTTGACAGGGCTTGGCTGGGGACTGCTTGTCTCTGCTCCTCCTGGTTTTCTTGCGGCTTACAGGCTGGGGGCTGGAGTCATTTGAAGTCTTAGTCACTCATATCTGGCCTCGCTGGGGCTCCTTGGACATCTCTCTGTATCTCTGTGGAGAGTCTTGATGTGATCCCTCCAGGGCGGTAGCTTCAGGGTAGCCCGACTTCTTACATGCTGGCTCAGGGCTCCCAAGACACATGTCCCAAGGGAGAAACCGCCAGAAAGAGGCTGTTTGACTTTTATCACCTGGATGGGGAAGTCACACAGTGTCACTTCTTCTGTAGTCACAGGCCTGCCTAGATTCAAGGGAAAGGATATAGACCTGTGGTAGGCAGAATTCTGAGATGCTTTTCCAATTTCTGGCCCTGCTGTACACGTATCTTCTCCCGGTTGTTCGATCAAACACTAACCTAGGTGCTACTGTGAAGGGATTTTGGTAACTAAGTTCTCAAATGTGTTGACCTCAAGATGGGGAGATTATCTGGCAGACCTGATTTCATCACATGAACCATTTAAAATCCAAGAGTTTTGTCTGACTGGTCACAGAAGTCAGAGATTTGAAGTCTGGGAAGATTTCAATGTGCCCTTATTGGTTGAAGATGAAACGGGGTCGTGGAACAAGGAATGTGTGTGGGCTCTAGGAGCTGAGCGACAGCAAGAAAAAGGAGATCGCAGTCCTCCAACTGCAAAGAACTGAAGTTTTCCAAGATCAAAGAAGAGTTTGGAAGCAGATTTCCCCCAGATGAGAATTCAGCTGAGAACTCAGCCTGGCTGACATCTTGATTTCACCCTTGTGATATCCTGCAGGGAGAATCCGATTATACCTGTGGAACTGTCAGCTAATACATGGGTGCTGTTTTAAGCTGCTGAGTTTGCAGTAATTTGTTAAGCAGAAATAGAAAGCAAATACAAACCCCGTCTCTAGATGGAGATGTGTGCATGTCACGTTGAAGAACAGCATATGCAATGGGATATATTGGTGTGGTCATTTTTGGAAAACACAAATTGCCACAGGCTGGCTCAAATCACCGGCAGAGGAGTTACGTAAGAGTACACTTAGGGCACGAAGTGACACAGAAACCCAGGGGGATTCAAGATCCTGGAATTTGTGGAGATGGGAGCAGGCACGTCATCGGTGTCTCTGGGTCAAAGGTGGCTCTAGCAAGACACCTGAGCAGTGAGAGTCTGTGATCTCATTTCTAGTGCTCCACTGTTAATGGGCAACTGTTCACTCTTCTCTGGTTCTTTTTCTGCTACCTGCTGTCTTCCTCATCTACCATTTTACATATCTTTTTATTTATTTATTTATTTTATTAAAAAAATTTTTTTGAGACAAAGTCTTGCTCTGTTGCCCAGGTTGGAATGCAGTGGCATGATCTCAGCTCACTGCAACCTCCGCCTCCTGGGTTCAAGCGATTTTCCTGCCTCAGTCTCCCGAGTAGCTGGGATTACAGGTGTCTGCCATCACGCCGAGCTAAGTTTTGTATTTTTAGTAAAGACGGGATTTCACCATGTTGGCCAGGTTGGGCTCGAACTCTTGACCTAAGGTGATCCACTTGCCTCGGCCTCCCAAAGTGCTGGGATTACAGGCGTGAGCCACCATGCCCGGCCCATTTTATGTATCTTTTCTCTACCTCAATTTGGGAAATTCTCTACCTTGAGTCTGAAGTTCCCTGAGGGAGAGGCCAGAAACTTGCTTTTCCGAGCTCACCTACATCTAGGGCATGGGCCTCTGACAGCCCTGCCACTCAGGTGCACCCACACAAGACTTTTTTTTTTTTTAACCATTGCACACCGTTGGAGTGAAGGACTTTGCTTTTGATGTAAAGGAGGTGCTGAGTGGAATTTGTTATGGCAGGAACAAGGCTGGGCAGACATGTGGTTTGTTGAGGAAGCAATAGCGGCGGCTCTGGCAAAGATATGCAGTGCCCACCATCAATAGTTTGAGCTGCTATTTTGGTGGCCAGCAGGGACAGCAGTGGTGTGTTCCTAGAGCAATCCTTGAGCGTGATTTGGGGAATTTTCTGTTTGCATACCCTCCAAGTTTGATTCTCTGCACATCCTGGAAAAATGCCCAGCAGTTCCTCCTTATTTCACAGGGAATACATTCGAAGATCCTGAGTGGATGCCCAAAACTGTGGATAGTACCTAGACCTATATACACTGTGCTTTTTCCTACACATTCATATGGAAGATACAGTTTACTTTATAAGTTAGGCACCATAAGAGATTAACAACAATAATTAATAAAATAGAATCGTTATAACAATATACTGTAATAAAAATTACGTGAATGTGGTCTCTCTCAAAATATCATACTGTAGATCTTAGCAACCTCAGCATATGGTTTTTTTTCTTTCCTTAGTAAGTTGAGAGCTGTCATCTTTTCTTTTAAAGAAAGCACTTTGCTGGCTGGGCGCGGTGGCTCGTGCCTGTGATCCCAGCACTTTGGGAGGCAGGTGGATCGCCTGAGGTTAGGAGTTCGAGACCAGTCTGACCAATACGGAGAAACCCTGTCTCTACTAAAAATACATAATTAGCCGGGCGTAATGGTGCATACCTGTAATCCCAGCTACTCAGGAGGCTGAGGCAGGAGAATCGCTTGATATCAGCATCACTGCTCTTGTACTTTGGGGTCATAATGAAGTAAAATAAGGGAACACAAGCATGGCAGTACTGCGACAATTGATCTGACAACTGAGACAGTTACTAAGTGACTAGTGGGTGTGTGGTGCATACAGTGTGGAGAGCTGGACAAAGGCACGATTCCTCTCCTGGGCTGGACAGAGTGGGGCAGTGTGAGATTTTATCACTCTCCTCAGGACAGCACACTTTAAAACTGAAGAATTGTTTATTTTTGGAATTTTCCATTTGATATTTTTGGATGACAGTTGACCACAGGTAACTGAAGCTGTGGAAAGTGAAACCATGGATAAGGGAGAATAACTGTGTTACTTTCTCTGTAGGTGAAAGCAAATTTATTCTGGTACTCTTTGTTTATTGGGATAGGGAAAAAAGAATTTCCCACAGCAGGTGCCAGGGTCAACGGTGATCTGCTTTAGAAAAGGGACACAATCTGGATCAATGACTGCTGTTGGAACAACCATGTGATAAATTGTAAAATAATTCATGGCCATTCTCTAACATCTGTTTATGTTCTGCACAGAAAAAATAGGCAAGTTAACCTTAAATTTATCAAGTCTTTTTTTTTGTTTGAGACAGTGTCTCTCTCTATTGCCCAGGCTGGAGTGCAGTGGTGCGACCACAGCTCACTGAAGCCTTGATCTCCCAGGCTCAAGCAATCCTCCTACTTCACGCTCCCAAGTAGCTGGGACTACAAGCGTGTGCCACCACCCCAGGCTAATTTTTGAAGTTTTTATTTTTATTTTTATTTTCAACTAGAGACAGGGATCTCACTATATTGCCAGGGCTAGTCTTAAATTCCTGTGTTCTCTCCCCATCTTGCCCTTCCAAAGTGCAGGGATTACAGGCATGAGCCACTGCTCCTGGCCCATCAAATCTTTCATGTGGCACTAATCTCTGTCATTCCCTTAGAGATGTAGTATTGTTAGCGCTTTTTATAAACCATGTAATCCTTACTCCATAGATCAGGAGCCATCTACTGACTATGTCTAGTCCACTCCAGACACTGGGAAATAACCACAGATTGGTCTGGGATACCATGGGGCTCATGAGAAGCAAACTGGGGCTACAACTCCACTTGTCATCTGATCTCTGTATTGGTTAGATTCTCAATTGCAACTACCAGAAACTACTCTGTGGCTATTTTAACAAGTAAGGGATTTCCGAGAAATCTAGATACCTCAGAAAATCACTAGGAGGGCTGGAGAAACATAATCTAGGGTGATTTTTCCAGAACCCCCCAAATGACAAAGCAGAGTGGATCTGCCAAGGGAGTTGCTGCCTCTGCCAAGACCATGAAACCACCAAGTCAGAATGGAGCCTTCTGAGTCCATTCTGCACTAATTCTGGACTCAGCTGGAATTGTGGAGCCACGCTGCTTCTGCTGTCCATACCAGTAAGCTGGATGTCCCAGGTGAACCTCATTTCCTCACCTAGCTCCCTTCTAAATCAAGCCCACATGGGTGCATCTGACTAGTAGAACCTAAATTGCTTAGCTCATCTTAGTGGCAAGGAAGGCTGGGAGATGTAGTTTTTAGATCTGCCTGGAAAAGAATAGTGACAAGATGACAGATACAACCTACACTCACATGAGCTTCCATTCTAACTGGGGAACCACAGTGTTGCTCTGCATTTTCAGAGATTAGAATTGGTTTGGAGCCAGTGTCCAGTCATCCCTAAAGGCCTGGGTATTTTCCTTCCCTCAGTAGACAGCTATTCTTGTAAATACCCATAGATTCCTATAGGAGGGTTAGGGTGTCAGCCCTTGCCTTCTGGGAACCCACGTTCTTGTCTGGTGTCTAGGAAGAATCAGGTCACAGGAACTGTTTGAAAGGTGATGAATGCAGACGATTCTATTGAGTGTCAGGCGGCTCTCGGTGGATGTATGGTGCGTGCTTGTGATGTTACTGCAGGGCCCTTCCTCAAAGCCTCCCCTTTATACAAAGTTCTCTGGGTCTATGAGCCAATTCCGATTTTGGAATTGGAATCACAGGGCTCAAGACAGGTCTTTTACTGACCTAAAGTTTTCTTTTGCGGGAGAGGGTAGTGAAAGTGGCAGATATGGAACACTGACTCACTCCTATCTGTTTCAGCATCCTTCTAATGGGCTTTCCTATACTATAGAGGCTGGTGATCTAAAATCTACCCTTTTCCAGACTCCCCTACAGCCATAGCGTAGGTTTTTCCAATCAGATGCACTCTGAGTCATGAGTTGAATGGAGAGAGAGGTAGAGGGGGAAAAATCAAATGCTTTTTCTTTGTGTAGATCTGCCAGTTATACTGTATGGTCCTTGGGCCAACATGTCTGATAGTGGCTTCCTGATTCCCAAGCTTTCTGATTGTGGCAGACCAATAGGAGTTCCCTTGGGGTCCACTTCTGTGATGTTAATATGGAAGCCATGCCCAGAAGCCCAGTACAGAGTCTGTTTCTTCAGCCTTCTAATGATTTTGCCAGCACCTAATGCCCTGTATTAAATTTATTTCTGTTAAGAAAGTGAGATTGATTTCTGTTACTTAAAACTGAACCCTAGCCGGGCATGGTGGCTCATGCCTATAATGCCCACTCTTTAGGAGGCCAAGGCAGGTGGATCACCTGAGGTCAAGGGTTCGAGACCAGGCTGGCCAACGTGGTGAAACCCCGTCTCTACTAAAAATACAAAAATTAACTGGGCATGGTGGTGGGCACCTGTAATCCCAGCTACTCACTTGAACCTGGGACGTGGAGGTTGCAGTAAGCCGAGATTGCGCCTCTGCACTCCAGCCTGGGCGACAGAGTAAGACTCTGTCTCAAAAACAAACAAACAAACAAACAAAAAACCACAAAACCCCAAAACCAAAAAACTGAACCCTTACTGGCGGTCTGCTCATGTATTTTTGTCCTAGAGGCCCACCAGACTCTTACAGATTTTATCCTAGTCCAGCTCTTCACCATTGTCGTGTTGTACCTGAGATGTCATCTCCATTCAAATCAGGAGGCCTAATTCAACTGCAGTATCTTCCATCCACATCCCCAGAGAACAACTGTTCCTGTGTTTTTCAAAGATGCTGTGTTCCCTGTGATCTATGTATTTCTTAATAGCCGGCGTCTACACAGTGTCTTCTGGGCTCTCATAGTTGGTGAATGAGTGAATGGATTCCACACAATAATTCTACCCCAACATTCCTGTCTCCCTAGGCAGTCAGATTCCTTCTTCTTTTTTACAAAAAGAATTTTCTAGAAACAACTTTATTTCGAATAAGCCATTATTGAGTTCGGTTTCTGTCATCCATCTGAGCAACCATTCTGATCCACTTCCAGATACTTGAGCTAGCAGCTGAAGTTCCAATCTCTGGTGAATGCTTCCATATTAACTAAGCTGGCTCAAAGCTTCATTCCCAATCCCAGTCTTCACATTTCTGCTCATATAGATTAGCGACAGCTTGAAACTCTCCTGGTGTGTAAACCTTTTTCTCTAAGCTTTGTCTTTGTAATTGGCCTCTTCCCCCAGGTATGCTGGCATCTGGCTTATTTATGATTTTGAAAGCAATAAAGGGTGGTAGCGTAGAGTGTGAAGATAATTTGGAGTTTGGAGTCACTTAAATTCTCTAATATCTTTCTGCTCCAATTCTGTGGGTGTCTCTCTTTCCTGATCAGTGCTCTAATTTTTATACAAGAGACTTGGCAAGGTTGTGATTTCAACTTGGAGAAGTCAATTTTAAGTTTATTAACTACTTCAGCTTTATAACTACAAGAAATGAGATATTTTTAAAGAATAATTGTGGACAGTCCCTGGTCCTCTGACTGTCTACAGAGTCGGGAACTTAGAACTTCAAGTGTATTACTCCTTCTCTAAGCTCTTCAGTACAGTTAGAAGAAACTAGCCAACTCCAATTTAATTTACAAGCTGTGGACTTCTAGAATCTCATTTTAATCACAGCCAGATTTTCACTGGTCCATTTAGGCCAGCTAACTGAAGTGATTATCATGTCATTCATTCAACAAACTTTATTGGATAAATATGTACCAAGCCCCTTTTATGCCAGACACTGTTCTAGGTGCTTGGGATATATCAATGAACAAAAGAGACAAAGGTTTCTGCCTTTATAGAGCTTGCATTATAGGTAAGGGTTGGGCAAGAGCAATAGATGTAATAAAGAAATAAATAATACTATATTTGAAGGTGGTAAGTGCACAAAGTAGGGACTATCTAGGGGGACTGGAGTGCTATGGCAGGGTGGGGAGGAGAGCAATGTTAAATAGATGGCCAGGGTTGGGTTCACTGAGAAGGTAAAACGTAAGCAATGACTTTGAGATGGAATAGTTCCCCTGATGCCCTTCATGGGTGGGAACTGGAGCACTTTGTATTTTTTTTTTTTTTTTTTTTGAGACGGAGTCTCGCTCTGTCGCCCAGGCTGGAGCGCAGTGGCGAGATCTCGGGTCACTGCAACCTCCGTCTCCCAGGTTCAAGCAATTCTCCTGCCTCAGCCTCCCGAGTAGCTGGGATTACAGGTGTGCACCACCACGCCCGGCTAAGGAGGACTTTGTTTCACTCAGCCTGTTGCTGGCCATTCCTTGTGGGAGCGAGCGTGTGAGCAAGTGTGGGAACCGGAGCAAATGAATGCTGGAACCGGCCGGTAGCTCCTCTCTGGCGGGAGCGCTCTGTTTGGGCCCTGCAGCAGCGTCCATGTTCTTTCAGCTCTGCTGTCAAGGGATGGCCAAATACCAACCAGTTCAGTGGAGGGTCAGGGTGGCAGCCACTGCCTTCTCAGCACTCAGGGTCTTTTCTGGCATCCAGGAAGAAGAATCAGGTCACATGGACTGTTTGAAAGGTGACGAATGTAGAATACTTTACTGAGCGTTGGGTGGCTCTCAGTGGAAAGGGAGGATGGAAAGGGGATGGGATGGTGATCTTTCCCTGAAGCCCCACCGTCCCCGGCAGGGCCCCTCTCCAAAGCTGCACCATCTGAAGTTAGCCAGATCTATCCATAGTCTCCGACGCTCAGTTGCTTTTCTGCTCACCGCTCAGTTGCTTGTATCCTCAGTGCTAAGCCGCTTGTGTTGCTCTGCCAGTTGGAGTCTTTTATGGGCAGAGCATGTGGGCGGGCAGGCCAAAAAGGTAACATTTTTTGGGAAAAATGGGGTCCTTTAGGGCTGAGGTTCCAGGCTTAAGGGTAGGGTTTAGCCAGGAGCCCAGCCCTTCTGTATCAACTTGACGGAGTGAGGGAGGCAGTCAAGCATGTGTGGGGACCACTCCAGGCACAGCAGCTAGTGCTGACGATCATCCTAACACACAGGGCCTTGAGCAGAGGAGTGACAGGCCACTTGATGAGAGGCTGCAAGGCTAAGAGCAGAAACAGAGAGCCCAGTTTGCAGGGAGGTAATCCAGGTGAAGAGCCCCTGGCACTCAGAGTGAAGATAGTCAGAGGTGTCTGGATGCTGGGCATCACCTGAAGATAGCACTGCCGGGAGTTCTTGAAGGACTGCATATTATAAAAGAAAGAAGTCAAGGAGGTCTCTGAGTCTTTTGTCTGAGCAATTAGATGATAGGAGTTGTGGGATGGAAGATGGGGAGTCAGTTTCAGACATGCTAAATTTACATTGTCTTTTGGACACCCAAACAGATCTTTTAGAAGTCTCATGCCAGTAATCACTCTTGTTACTAAATTCTGTATCTTTCAGGGTTTTTGCCTGCAAAGAAGGGAAGCCACACTCTGAAGCCAGTTTGTTAAAGGATGTTAGGTAAGCCATAGACTCTCCAGGAAGAACTCCCAGGGAACAGGCTTGAAGGCAGCACAGCCCAAAGGAAGCCCACGCTTGCCACCATCTGCAGGTGCACATTCAGTAACCCATTCCACTTGGCGCTATCACCAAACTTGTGGCACTGCTGCTTATAGAAGCTGGAGGTCTGCAGTTGTTCCTTCCAGCATGGATTCAACCAGGTGCCTCCTTTTTTTAGGACAATTAGCTCCCAGCTTACAGGCTTTTGTGATGTGTGTGACTGATTATGTGTCTGTGCTCCAGCTGCAAGGGAGGTTGGAAGGCTAATTTCTGGCTTCTATAGCAGGGAGGCACAGACGCCAGAGGGGGAATTCCGGGTGACTAAGTATGAGAACAATTATCCACAAGGAAGGAGCAAGAACTAACACTGATGGCACACTTAATAATGTTCCAGGCACTTCGCTAAGCACTTGATATAAGATAAGGGAATAAACCCCTTATCTAATCCTCACAGCAATCTCATGATGCTGTCCACGTTTTCATTTTACACATGAGGAAACATGTTCAGCGAGATTAAATGACTTGCCAAAAAGGTCTCACGGATCCTAAGTAGTGGAGACAGGAACTGAATCTAGGAAGTCTGATCCAAGGACACTGGGATTATGAAGCCCATTTTATAGACGAGCAAATTCTAAGTTAGATTTGAGATTAAGTAACTTGTCCAAGGTCACACAGCTTGTAAATGATCAAGCAAAGATATAAGATATAATTCCAGTTTGGCCTGGCTCCAAAGCCGGTGCTCTGTTTTCTGTTCTCTATGGCCTTGAGCAATTATTGAGTCCCAAAGGAATACAGAGGCTAGCAAATCCCCTAAGAAGAGGCTTGTCAAAAATGCCTTATGTGGGCTGGGTGTGGTGGCTCATGTCTGTATTTCCAGCACTTTGAGAGACTGAGGTAGGAGGATCACTTGAAGCCAGAAATTTGAGATCAGCCTGGGCAACAGGCTCTGCCCCCATGGGCTCACAGTCTGGTGCCTGAGGCAGACAGGCAGATGGGCGAGTGCTGAGTGAGTGCCATCGGTGATGAGAAGGATGGGCTGTACTTTCAAATGGGGTCTCCTGACCTTGCCTTGGTGGCTGGGGAGGTGTCCTAGGATGGGCATGGGCCAGGAAGCTTCCATATATCATTTTGCTGATTTCTCACAACTGTGTGAGGTTGCCATTGTTGCTTCCATTTACAGATGAGGAAACTGAGGCTCAGAGAAGAAAAGTTCCTGGCCCAAGTCACCCACACCAGTGTTGATCTGGCTTCCTATCTCCTGCTCTTAGCATGACCTATCTGGCCTCTAACAGTTTTTAACACTTTTTAAGATTGTGCTGTGGCCTCGATTTTCTCCAAAATGTACCCTGATCTCTCCCCAGGAAGATCAAAGCTGTCAGGGGACACAAGAGTGTCAGAACCAGAGTGTGGGTGCAGAGGGGTCCTGGGTGAATAACCCAGCAAGGACAGACAGTCCCTAAGGATGGCTCTGCACCCACATGCTGGGTGTGACACTCATGTTGTAGCAGGATAAGCCTCAGACAAAACTCCTCAGACACCTAGTTAAAGAAGGACGGGGTTTATTCGGCCGGGGGCATCGGCAAGACTTCTGTCTCGAGAGCCGAGCCCCCCGAGTGGGCAATTCCTCTCCCTTTTAAGGGCTCACAACTCTAAGGGGGTGCATGTGAGAGGGTCGTGATGGACTGAGCAAGCAGGGGGTACGTGACTGGGGGCTGCATGCATCGGTTGCACCTGTAATTAGATCGGAACAAAACAAGATAGGGATTTTCACAATGCATTCCTGTACAATGTCTGTAATCTATAGATAACAGAACCAATTAGGTCAGGGGTTGATCTTTAACTACCAGGCCCAGGGTGCAGCGCTGGGCTGTCTGCCTGTGGATTTCATTTCTGCCTTTTAGTTTTTACTTCTTCTTTCTTTGGAGGCAGAAATTGGGCATACGACGATATGAGGGGTGGTCTCCTCCCTTAATGTGTCCTCTGACGGCTTTGATCTTCCTGAGCTTTCTTCCCACCCAGGAATCCCTCAATCTGTCTTTGCTGCCACCAGCACCCTCAACCTCAGAGACATGCCATCCTCACCTGAACTCAGGCCAAACTCTCATACATGATTCTTTTCATCTCTTGCCTTCATTATGACTTAGTCATGTTGGGGTTGTCAGAAGGAGCATTTGTCAAGATGGAGGGAAACCTCAGGGAAGTAAATCAACACCAAACCCATAAGTCAAGCTTGAGATCCAAAGGTGGGGTGTGGGTGGGGAGGAAGGTTAGCTTCCCCAAGCTCTCTGCTCACTGGGGGCCCCAAGTGGAGACTCTGCCTGTCATTGACCCCTTCATTCAATGAGTACTCACCGAGGGCCTGCTCTGTGCCAGGCATGGGGCTAGAGGCTGGGGTTACTACAGTGACTCAGGCAGAGTCTGCCCCACAGAGTCTTGCTGGGGAGACCAACAGGTAACAGTCACCTCCATACAGTATGCTGCATTCCATTAGGGGGAAGCCCAGGGACTCTGGGCCATACAGCAGAAACAACTAACACAGTCTCGGGAGTTAGGGAACATTCTTTGGAGAAAGTACTGGGCCAATACACTAGGAAGATGTTGGATTTGATATTTGATACTTGGTGGCAGTGATATTTGGTGGAGGTGATGATATTCGCTGGAGGTGGAGGTGGTGGTGGTGGTGGTGGTGTGTATGTGTGTGTGTGTGGGTGTTGGGGGTGGGCAGTTCTGGGCAGGGGGAACTGCATCAGTGAAGGCCTGGAGGTGTGACTGAAAGTGGCCCACTGGAGGAGCTGGAACTTGAACTTGCTGGGGCTACTGTGCAGAGGGTGAGGAGGGGTTGATGAGGGATGATGGAGAGCTGGTGGGAGTAGGGGGTCAGTCGTGGAGGACTTGCTCATAGTGGGGAGACTGAACTGTACCCCGAGAGTCACAGAGAAGCACATGTCCCTTTTGTTTTCACCTTTTTTTAGCCCTGCAGTGGGGGAGGAGAACCTGTTGATCAGGAACTGCCCACAGCTTTTGTTCTGGATAAGCCCCTCATGGAGGAGGTCACAGGCAAGAAGATGAGTCTTCATCCTGACCCACAGAAGCAGTGTTGGACTGGGGAGCACCACCTGCCAAACTCCCAGTCCCACTGAGTAACCCCCAGGGCAGGGGCGTGTCCCTGCGTAGGAGTTCCCACGTGCCTGTCACCGGCCCCCCACCTCAGAGGCTCCTGCCCCCGACCTGAGCGAGCTGTGTCTGAGTTGGGTCTCTTCTCCCTCCAAAGAGTGTGCTGCATGGACAACAGCCTCTCTCCTCATTTGCCCCTTCCTCCAGGTGCCTCCTTCTGCACCCTGACCCCGCTCCAGGCTGTCGCCTCCTCTGTATGGCAGCTGGGCCTCGTCTGTCCTGGAACGGTGGCAAGCCTGTATAGAAGTCATCTTCCTTATATCTCACTACCGTCAGCTTCCCAGATGGGAAACTGAGGCACAGAGAGATGACATAACTGAGCTCTCAAAGGATCTGAATGGGTGTGACCCGCAATCCCACCTTCTTCACCTCATGCTGTCTAAAACAATCACAGATGCCTCCCACAAGCAGGAAAGCTCTAGAAATGTCTTCTTGGAAAGCAAGTAGCCACCCATGAATAGTGAGTGTCTGTCCCAGGTATTTCTTGTCTCTGGGCCTCAGTTTCCTCACCAGACTCCTCAGTGTGTGGAACAAATGCAGTGGCAATGAAGGAATGAGGGCACCAGGGAAGGCAGGCTCCACTGACTTTCTAAGTCATGGAAAATCCATGGTCCAAAAAGCTCTTAGCATTTTCTCTGCCCCTGGGTCTCACATCCATCTCAGGCCACGCCAGCCCTGCAGCCCCAGGGGTGCTACTGTTCTCCCTCCTCTCAGGCCCAAATGAGAACAAAGCCAAGTGCCTTCCCTCCATTCCCCTCAGCATGACTAACAAATGCTTGGATTTTCCCAGAGGAACTTCTGTCAGCCCTAATGGAAAACTCTGCAAAATACAAAGGCAACAAAGCAAATTCAGAATCCACAGCAAATAGCCATGTTTGAGGTACAAAAAATTGGGGCAGGGGATGCTTGCTGAGAGTATCCCCTTCATACTAGTTCTTTTTTTTTTTTTTTTTTTTTTAATTTTAGATGGAGTCTCGCTTTGTCAACCAGGCTAGAGTGCACTCGGCTCACTGTAGCCTTGACTTCCTGGTTCAAGTGATCCTCCCGCCTCAGCCTCCCGAGTAGCTGGGATTATAGGCACCTGCCACCACACCCGGCTAATTTTTTGTATTTTTAGTAGAGATAAGGTTTCACTGTGTTGGCCAGGCTGATCTCGAACTCCTGACCTCAGGTGATCCACCCACCTCAGTCTCCCAAGTAGCTGGGATTACAGGCACATTCCACCACACCCAGCTAATTTTTTGTATTTTTAGTAGATACGGGGTTTCACTATGTTGGCCAGGCTGGTCTTGAACATAACAGTTCTTAACTGGAGCCCCATCCTGAGTTCTTTGGGCCCCTGGATATTCCAGTGTATGTTCCCTGGGGTGTTAATTAATATAAAATAACCCCAAACAAAACTCTTGTGGTCAAATCCAGTGGAAAACATGGAGATAAACAAACCAAACTTTTTTTTTTTTTTGCAGGACTTCTCAAAGCTTTTGGCCTTGGCCTCCCAAAGTGCTGGGACTACAGGCCTGAGTAGCTTTTGTTTGCTTAAAGTGCTTTGTAAGTTTCCAAGCTGGCCAAAGCTTTTGTTTGCTTAAAGTGCTTTGTACCTTTCCAAGAGGAGGCTACAGAACCCAGAAATCCCCTGTGGATTTGACCACGAGATGCGCTTCTGAATTCATGGTGGGAAATGCTGATGATCTCTGATGGAGGCTGCCGGGTGGCTGCTGCCCTCATCCTGACCTGCCCTCCCCAGCAGGACGGGGGACTTCTAGGAGGGGGAGGGTTCCCACTGAAGATGGACACATGTCCTGTCAGAGTTTCTGAGAAGCTCCAGGCCTTAGGCAGAATGGGACAAGGAGAAAGAGAGTTGGGTCTCTACTCGGGACTGCAGAAGCTGAGCATGCAAAGTAGTGGGGACAGTGCCCCTCCTCTATCCCCACTTCCCAGCACCCCCAATATCTCCTTTTCCCCCTGATCCTTCCCCTGATCAGGCCACGGCCCTGTCGTTGTCCCAACAAATGCCCACGCCAGTTCATCGCAACTTGTTTTCTCTGATGTACTCGCAGTCACACACCTTGTGCCCCTGAGCTGGGTACACCGTCCTTTGCAATGTGTGCTAAGAGAACTGTATTGCTGATAATAAAGATAAAATTTAATGACTCCACTGGCTGAGCTTCTGGTAGGTCCCAGGCACATTAGACAGACTCATTCATTCTCACCTCGGCAACTCGAGGAAGGTCTTGCTGTGTCAGTACCCTGAGTCTTAGACAGGTTCAATGACTTGCCCAAGGTCGCATAGCTTTTAAGTGACAGGGCCTGGCTGACTTTGCTCTGAAGTGAGTCCTCTCCTGTGTTTAGAGAAGGCTTCTCCTCTGAGGTGGGAAGATCTGACTTTGACCCTCAATTCTCAGATGACAATGGTCCAGTCAGACGGGAACTAGCTGTGCTAACTTCTAAACAAGTCACTTCTGCAAGGAGAGGCAGAGGCCAGTGCTTGTTGAACTCATGTGTGCAAGCATGACCGATAAACGAATGGGGCGAGGACTGAGGACTCCCTGGCTCTACTGATTTATGATTCTGAAAGTCATCAGTCTTAAAGAGAGATCTGCATTCCCCAAGCTTTATTCTCCCCAAGGGGCCTCTCCTATCTCTCTCCAACGTTGTGGCTCCTCTCGGCTGCAGGGGAAAGCTTTCTGGTTTTTCTCTTAGGTCCAAACACGAATAAAATAAAATCCTCTTTGCCCTTCTCTTGGTCTCTTCTCTTCCTTCCCCTTCTTGGTTACACTTTGGAATTTTCAGAGGAAAAGTTTGCCAAGTCCAGGGAAGACTTTACGGAAATGAACAAGAGCCTATAAAACCCCACCAAACTATCCATGAACTATATAGCCAGGTGTGAACTGTTTCCTTCACAACTGTGGCTGCAGCGGCCCCTTGTGGCCATGTTACACGCCAGGAAATTGAGTGTCAGAGAAATCACAGCTTTAGCGCTGGGAGGGGAGCGCTCTTTCCCTTAGAGAGGTGGCCTCCTCCACTCTTCTGTGGCCCAAAGAGGGGAAGACACATGCCCAGGGCCACACGGGTAGAATGCAGGCATTTGGACTTCCAGCTCACCTCGGGCTCTTTCTCTTGTACTGCTCTCAGCTCAACGTCCCTTTGTTGCTGTAGGGAGGCCAGGGAGCAGCCTGGAGTGTGGGGCCTGCCTTTGCCCAGACGGGCTCCCTCTGACCGTTCCTCTCACACAGCACTGAGCAGGGTCAGCGGTGCAGAGGGAAGCGGTAGGAGGAAGGAGCCCGCCTGCAGGTAGGTTGGCGAGTCCCCCCGTGCGGCCTCCAGGAGGCGCTGTGGCGCCGAGTTGGGGAGGCCCTGGGCTCCTCCCGCACCGGTGGCGGAGGGAGATGTTCAGTCTGAGGAGAAAGGAAGCTGCCCCCTTTCTGGGGAGCTTGCAAAGCCCTGGCCTTGTGGCCAGCAGCCTGCCCTGTCCGGAGCTGAGGTTGGCTCCAAAGCGGACATCACCGCCTCTCTCCCGGCTCCCGTGGCGGGCCACGGACGCACCCCACAACTACCTACAGCAGACTTCACTTTGCAGACGCAGCTTCTTCTCTCTTAGCCTCTGAATGCCCGGTGAGGTGGGCGGGGCAGGATCACTGTACCTGTTATGGACTGGAAAACAGTTTCAGAGAGGCTGAGGGCTAGCCCGAAGTCAGCCAGCTGATGAAAGGCGGAGCCTGGCCTCAGGGCTTTGGACCACCAAGCCAGCGCCCAAGCCCTTTCCTACACAACTCATGGCTCCCCCGAGTTTGGCTCAGGGTAGAGGGGGAGACGCTACAGAGCAAGGCAGGGGGCTTTGGAGTCAGCTCCATACCACCTGCCATGTCATGTAACCTCCCCAGCCTCAGTTTCCTCATCTGTAAAATGGGCAGTAATTCTCTCCCTTGGAAGGTTGTTGTAAGGAGTGAACATCATGGATGTCAAGAGACAGCAGAGTTGCCTGATCCAGTGTGTCAGTGTGAGGGCCTTGGGGCCCTGTCCACTTGTCAGTACAGTCACCTCCTTGGAGATGCAGGCTGGGAATGTCAGAGCCCGGCTCTTCCTCGTTGAGGTGCAGTGAGCTGCCTTAGTCTGTGGTGCAGGGCGTGGGAGTGGACGTGCTCTGGCTGCTGTGAGCCAGTGCAGAGATGGAGCCAAGAGAGGCCAAGTTTGATGGGGTCAGGGATGGGGCACATAGGAGGACGGTGGGATGAGTCACTCACCAGCTCAGATTGTGGTGTTAAGGGGAAGGAGTGTGGAGGCTGGGCCAGGCCTGGCAGCACCAGGCACAGACCTACCAGGCAGGGAGGCAGCCCTCTGGGTCCAAGGCATGATACCCCGCCAGTCCCACTTGCCCAGCCTCTGCGCTGCCCTGAGCTCCCTAGGGGTGAGGGTGGGCAGAAGAAATGTGGCCTGGTACCCGTCAGTGTGTGGGTCTGTGTGAGGGGAGACGGGGTGAGGGTCTGGCTGCTTTTTTATCCTGTTCACGGCCCCTCCTGGTCTTCTCCTAGTGCCAACACCTTTCTTCCTGCCTGTGTCCTGGGGATGGGGAATGCCCCTCCCAGCCAACCCTGTGGAGCCACCATCTAAGACAGACCGAAACAGTGGCCACACATCTACCAGGCATGTTGCACCTGGCTGACCATGTAGATGATCAGCCACACCTGCATCCACCAGGGACTCCACAGAATATGATGGACTCTCAGGGTTGACCGAGTGTAGAGAGAGAACTCTTTCTGGAGGTGTGGACTGGAGCAGCAGGGATCAGACAGCCCAGAGTGGAGCAGTGGGAAGCTGTGGGATGGGGAAAGGGAGTTTGAGGGGGTGTGGCTAGGGGAGGGCTGCCCTGCAGGAGCCTCAGAGCGAGCAGCTGTGGCCAGAACCATGGCTGGGCAAAGAGAGGTGAGGGGATTGATACACAGGCCCCGTTCTTCCTGTTCTCCGTCTTCTGCTGCTGCCTCCTGATGAATGGCTGATTCCAATGGGGCAGCTGGAGGGAAGGGAGACAGTGACGCAGGGATCAGCCTTCCAGGTGCACAGCAGGGCAGAGGACGGTGGAGAGTGGATCTAAGGATCCAGGGAGAATTATCAGCACAACCAGTAGCTGGGCAAGGGGGGCACAAATACGAGCCAGACCCCAGCCTCGAGAAGCTCACTGGCTGGTAGAGGGGACAAGAGCCAGTGAATTCTCACCCATATAGGGAGAGGACAGTGCCCGAGAGAGGGTCAGGTAAAGCACCAGAGGGGCTCAGAGGAGGAAGAGTGGGTGCCAGGGATCACACAGGCCTGAAGGAAGAGGTGATGTATGAGTCCCACGTTGCTGCTATAACAAGTAGTGGCAAACTCAGTGGCTTAAAACAACACAAACTTACTATCTTCTAGGCCTGGAAGTCAGAAGTCTGAAATGGACTTTATGGGCTAAAATCAAGGTGTCATCAGAAATGCTTTCCTTCTAGGGGCTCTGTGGGAGAATCTGTCTCCTGGCCTCTTCCAGCCTCCAGGGGCTGCCTGCCTTCCTCGGCTTGTGGGACCTTCCTCCTTCAAAGTGCCTCACTCTGACCTCTGCTTCTACGGTCCCAGCTCCTCTCCGTGACCTTGACTATCTTGCCTGTCTCTTACAAGGACCCTTGTGATTACCTTGGACTCAATAGGATAATCCAGGATAACCCAACCTCCATTCCAAGATCCTTGATGTAATCACATCCGCAAAGTCTCCTTCTGCCATGGGAGGCACATACTCACAGGTTCTGATTGGCACATCTTTGGAGGGCCATTATTCTGTCTACTCCAGGCAATGGTGAAGAGGCAGAGTTTCAACCTGTGATGGCCGAGGGGAAGGACCCTGGAGATGGATGGGATAGCCTGAGTAGAGGCAGGCATTTGAGAACCTAAGCACCATGGCCAGCACTTGTGTGAAATTGCAGGAAGACTATGATTTTGGGGGACAGGGCTGGAAAGCTTGCCTGGACATGGCCAGTGCTTTGCTTCATTTCCAAATACATGCAGTTGGCCTCTGAGGCTGACTGGCAACCGTCAGTGCCTGTGGAATGGCGGGGCTGGCGGGGGCCTCCTGGATGTGAGGTGAGACTTGCTGTTCAGTGTCCATCCCTCCCTGACCCACCCTTCTCCAGGCCCAGCACGGCTTTATTCAGGACCTGCATGGTGAGTCGGACCCTTGCAGTTGTCCCCTCTGTGAGGCCCTCCATTGGCCTGTCTCTTATCCACCCACAGCCCCACTGCCAACAGACCCACAGGCAGCACCAGTCCCCTCCCCTGCCTTCCCCAGCCTCCAGGCTTTCGACTCTCTCCTAGTGTTATGCCTCCAGCACACTGAACTGCTCCTTGAACTCCCTGCATTGTCTCACCTGGCCAGGCCATTTCCCACAGCTTTCCCTGTGCCAGAAACACCCACCGCCTGAGCCCTTTCCTTTCCACTCCTCTTTCTTCAGTCTCAGTTTTTTGGAAGAATGCTTTCCCCTTCCCTCCACCCTACCGCACAGGGAGCAGTGAGCGACTCCCACAGAAATCTTTTTTTTTTTTTTTTTTTTTTGAGACATGGTCTCACTCTGTCACCCAGGCTGGAGTGCAGTGGTGTGATCATGGCTCACTGCAGCCTCAACCTCCTGGGCTCAGGTAATCCTCCCACCTCAGCCTCCTGAGTAGCTGGAACTACAGGCACACATCACCATGGCCTGAGAATTTTTTGTAGAGATGTTACCCAGGCTGATCTTGAACTTCTGGACTCAAGCAGTCCACCTGCTCGACCTCCCAAAGTGCTGAGATTATAGGTGTGAGCCACTGTGCCTATCCTCTCACAAAATCTTTTATAAAAACCCGTACTTGGCCAGGTATGGTGGCTCATACCTGTAACCTCAGCACTTTGGGAGGCCGAGGCAGGCAGATTGCTTAAGCCCAGGAGTTCAGGACCAACCTGGGCAACATAGAAAGAACATGTATCTAAAAAAAAAAAAAAAAAAAAAAAAAAAAAAATTGACCCAGGCATGGTAGTGCATGTCTGTAGTCCTAGCTACCGAGGAGGCTGAGGTGGGAGGATCACATGAGCCCAGGAGTTTGAGGCTGCAATGAGCTAGGATTACACTGCACTCTACCCTGGGTGACAGACCAAGACCCCGTCTCAGCAAACAAACAAACAAACACACAAAAAACCCCAAAAACAAAACAAAAAGCTCTTCCCAGCCCACACCTGCTGAGTGGTTGTCTCTTGCGGTGATGACTGACACATGCCGTTTAACCTTCACGTTGCTGGTAATAGCTATTGATTTTATGGAGTGCCAGATACCGTGCTTCACACCTGATTTTTCATTTATTCGCCCGCAAGCCCTCTGAAGTTGGTGTTACTAGCCTCATTTCAGAGGCGGGGACACTGAGGCTCTGACAGGTGAGGTAACAGGCATTGCATGACACGGCTCTGAAATAAAATGGTGGCTCTCCGAGTCAAACCCAGGCCACCCTGGCTCCAAGGCTCAGGCCCTAAACCACATGCCACCCTGGTGTGATTATGGTCCATGTTTTATAGGGGAGGAAACTGGAGCTTGGGGCGGTGAATACCTGGGCCTGGCTAATGAGTGGCTCTCACCCCAAGGTGTGGCTCTTTTCAAAGGCCAGGCCTGTCACTGTCTTGGTACATGGCCACTTATTAATCTTACCTGCTACACTATATTGCTGCACCTCTGTTTTTTTAACTATTTGTATAGATCCTTCCCTCCCCCACTCTTCCCTCTCCCATCTGCAGGGAGCTTGCTGGGGGCCTGGCCTGAGTCTCTTTTGTCTGGAATTCTGCATGTGGCATAGGGCCTGGCTCAGAGCCCATGCACAGCACAGGAGAGAATGAGGGAATGAATGGTGTTTCCTGGGCATGGCTTTGGGCAAAGCAAGAAACTGCTCAGAGTGGCCATCTGCAGCTAGCAGATCCACAAAGAGTGACTCTGTGAGCTCCTGCAGGGCCCAGGCCTGGGGTCCCAGCACCCCCCAAACCTCTTGGCAGATCTGAATGCCCAAGTTAGGTTTTGTTTTTTTACAGATATATAACTTTGTGCTGTATTATGCATGTATTACTTCTTCCCCAATATATATGTAATATATATTATATAATGTATAATACATAATTATTATGTTATATATATAATATATACTATGTAATTCTGCATAATATAATATATAATATATTAATATATTTGGGAAGAAGTAATACATACATAATCCAGTACAAAATTTTAAAAGTACAAAGGATATTCAGCAAAACATTAGTCTCTCCATTCTTTGAATGCAGTCTCTCAGCTCCCTTCCCAGAAGCATCCCCCGCTATCTCACTTGCTTGTGTATCCTTCTAAAAAAACCAATGCATTTACCAACATAGATATGCATGTCTTCTTCCCTGGCACACACATAAAAATAATAGCAAACAGTCTACATTACTGCGCCATCTTACATTTTCATTTAATAAAACACTTTGAACATCTTTCCTATCAATACCATGCAGAGCTGCCTCATTCTTTTTGATGGTGGCACAGTATTCTATTGCATAGGTATCATATGTATTTATTGTATGTATCATGTAATGAACATTTAGGCATTTCTGGTCTTTTGTTATTATAAATAATACTGCAGTGAGCCTCCTAGTACTTCATGTCATTTGGCACATGTGCAGAAGTACATCTGAAAGATAAACACCTGTGAGGGAAATTGATAGGTCAAATATTTATATTAAAAAAAATTTTTTTTTGAGACAGGGTCTTGCTCTGTTTCTCAGGCTGGAGTGCAGTGGCACAATCTCAGGTAACTGCAGCCTTGAACTCCTGAACTCAAGCAATCTTCCCACCTCGGCCTCCTGAGTAGCTGGGACTAAGGTGCATGCCACCATTCTTGGCTTAAGATTTTGATACATATTGGAAATGACTGTTCATAGACCTTATACTACCAGCAATGTGTGGCATGTCCAGTTCCCCATATTTCCAACCAATGGTAAGTTAGCAAACCTTTTTATCGTTACCAATCCGACATGTAAATCATGGGATTTCATGGTACTCTAAATTTGTATTTCTCTTCTCGATTAAGGTTGAACGTTTTCATAAGTCTAAATGCAACTCATAGTTCTGGGAACTGTTTGCTCATGTGCTTTGCCCTTTTTCCTGCAGGGTTCTTGGTTTCTTACTTAGTTATTTGTAGAAGCCCTTTATAAATACTAAAGATATTAACCTTTGGTCTGTGATGAGGGTTGTGAATATCTTCCTGCTTTATTGTCTCCATAAATTGTGTTGCAAGAGTTTCCCAGTTTATCACTTTCTACTTTCACTCTAGTTATTTGCCTTCATGTTCTTATCGCCTCATATTGTTATTGTCTTCCTATTTCCAGGAAATTTCTCTCACATTATCTGATTTAATGCTTGTTACCTTCATGAGAGACGATTATTGATATTCCCATTTGTTTGGGGAGGCAATTGTCTGTGGATCTTTTGTATTTCTGCACATCTTGCAATCAGAGGCACTGACGGCTTTTGTTCTGGTCTGTCTTTTCAAGGATGTGTTAGTAGCTCCTTTTCTGGGAACTGTTTGCTCATATTCTTTGCCCTTGGACGATAGAGATGACATCTTCCTCTGGAAAAGAGGCAGGTTTTTATTTATTTATTTTTTACTGTTCTGTATAATAATAACAATATTTCTCTCTGGAGCAAAGATCAAACAGGTTTTCTTGCAGCCCATCATAAAAAATTTGGTTCCCCAAAGTGTGGAGTTCCTCAGCTGTGATGCAAAACCCATTGTATATGTGGTGTAGCATCCACTAGAGTCAAGCTTTGTGTTGTCCTCATGGTACTTGGGGTGAGGGGGCTACTTGCTTAAGCTTAGTTTAGTAAGGCACAAAGCTGGGATTTGAACCCACAGCTTTTTGCAACATAAAGTTCAAGTTGCTTGCTGTGCCTTGAGTAATGTGCCATGAGTCTTTGTCTCTGACCCAGGGTCTCATGTCTTCTGCCAGCATCCATAAAACTGTGGCAGGACAACTTTTTAACTTGCAAAAAGAGTAAAATTTTTGACCTTTCAGTTCTTGGCAATTTGGCAGCTGTGCCAAGTGAGGCTTTGATCACCTGTGTCCAGGGTCACTCAGACAGAAAGCAGCAAAACTAGGTGCCTTACCTCACACTGCAAGCTTTAGTTATGCTAACGTGGACTTCCTCTGTTAGCAGGTAAACGACCCATGGCTAGGCTTCTTTCGGCCACTTTATCTTGCTTTCAGCTTACCCACTTTCAGCTTATCCGGGCCTCGCTCCCTCACTCAAGGTGCCCTCCATCTTTGTCCCTCTCCCTTATCTCATGGATCTCATGCGTTAGGCTAGTGGTTCTCACACTTCAGTGAGCCTCAGAATCACCTGGAGAACTTATTAAAAATTCAGACTTATTAAAGATGCAGGTTCATTCACAAAGACTCAATTCAGTAACCCTGGCTTCCCTCCCCACGAGTTCTGTCCTGAGGGTGGAAGGACCACACGCTGAGTACCTGCTGTAAAGAACCGGCTGACCCTGAGAATTTGTGAGCAGGGATTTGATCAAAGCTGACTTGAGACAGATGAGCCTGGTGCTGGGGTGAGTTGCCAGGAGAGGTCAGCTCTGGGGGAGGCGGCTGTGGTCCTTGGGTCTTGAGGTGATAAGGCGATGATGGTGGGGGAGGGCGGCAGAGGGAAGGAGTGAGGGGGTGCTGGGACAGGGCTGTCGACCCAGCTGGGTGATAGCCCTGTGTTTCCAGCCTCAGGGCTTCCTGCACCTGCTGTCTGACTCACCTGGTACTTTGCATGTGTCATCTCCTGGCTCAAACGATCACTGTTGGCTTCTGCAGGAAAAAAATAAAAAATCAAATCTGGTGGCTTGACCTGTGAGTCCTTTGTTGTCTGATTCGAAGCAGCTCTGCAGCCTCTGCTCCCCGGTTTTCCTTTGGCACAGTGGTTAGACCGCATGGTGCAGGCCCAGACCTTGTGGGTTCAAATCCCAGTTCTGTGCCTTACCAAACTAAGCTTAGGCAAGTTTAATTTCCTAGTTGGCAAAATGGGAGTGATGACAGTGTCTATTGCATAGGGGAGCTTTGAGGATTTAAACAAGTTCATGGATGCCACTTACTTGAACAGAGTTAGCATAGAGGAAGAGGCCAATACATTTGGCCTGTCTTTATAATATTTCTTTTTTACTGGAACTTCCCACTATCCGCCTCCTCCATGTTCGCACTGCAGGCACCATTTACTATGGCTCACCCTAGGGCTGTGCACGGCTCCCTCCTCCAGGGCACCCTCCCTGCTTACCCAGGCCTTGGTCTCTCATTCGGGGCGCCCTCTGTCTGAGCTCCAGCAGTCCCGGGTCTGTGTCCCTCCACCGACCCTGGCCTGCCTCCTGCCTTTGTCAGGAGCCTGCAGTGTTCACCTCTTTCTCTTCCCCGAGCTCAGGTCGTCCCCTGGGGACAGACACCCTGGGTCCCCTGCCTGCTGGTTTCTGCTGAGCGGGACACCAGCTGTGAGGCTTTAGGCAGGCTGAGGCCCCATTCTGTCTCAGTTTTCTGACCTACATAAAATGCTGGAGGTAGGCTAAAGCATGTGTTTGGGCTTTAAAAGGGGGAGAATCTTTGCTGAAGCAAAATCTCTCAGAAAGCTGAGTATATAAAACCAGTGTGAGTGCATGTGTGAGAAGGCCTGGGAGTGTGTGAGTATATGTGTGAACATGTGTATGCATGTGTGCGTGTCTGTGTGAGTCGGTGTGAATGCTGTGTGAGGTGTGTAAGTGTGTGTGAGTGTGGCTGGTCACAGCAGATCCGCTCAGCTCCCACCTCCCTGCTTAGGGCTCAGCAGGCGAGGCTTGAAAATCTCTGGGCTAGCAGATTTCTATGCCCCCATCCTACAAGTGTAGGAGTTTTCTCTAAATCATCTTGCTGGGATTTTAGATGTTTATTATGTTTCTTTTTCCTTTTTTTTTTCTTTTGAGACAGAGTCTTGCTCTGTTGTCCAGGCTGGAGTACAGTGGCTCGATCTCGGCTTACTGCAACCTCCGCTTCCCAGGCTCAAGCAATTCTTCTTGCCTCAGCCTCCCTAGTAGATGGGATTATAGGCACCCGCCACCACGCCCAGCTGATTTTTTAGAGATGAGGTTTCGCCATGTTGGTCAGGCTGGTCTTGAACTCCCGATCTCAGGTGATCCACGGCCGTACAAAGTGCTGGGATTACAGGCACGAGCCACTGTGCACGGCCAAGAAGAGGCTTACTATGTTTCTTTGCAGTCAAGCTGAAGGTAAGGATGAGGTAACATGGACACGGCAGGAATAGGAAACTTGGGGTACCTGAAGCCTCCTCTCTTCTCCCCATGCTCCAGCCCTTTCTTCTGAAGCCCCAGACACGGATCTCCCTGTTGGAAGTGTTTGTTTGGTTTCTGTGTGCCAGGTCCTCATTGTATATTTACTGAGCGAGGACAGATATCTCTGGTGGATCTTCTCATCCCCACAGGCTCCAGCCCTAATCCCAGGCAAGGCCTTTGGAGGAGGCACTTTCCTCTCCAACTCTAGCACATTCCACTGGAGGGGGAAGGGTCTTGGCAGGACTGAGCCAGGGGAGGGCAGAAGATGCTTCCTGACACTGTGGTTCCTTGGGGCATCCCCTGTGCCTCCCTGGTGCTGGCCTGGCTGGTAGGCCTCGGGTTGGTGCTTGGGCAGCCTAGTGAGGGCTGACGCTGGCACTGGGTAGTTCCTGCCTGGAATGGACGTGAGATGCCTAAGGAAGCCAGTGAGGCTTTGTCTTCTGTTAATACTCTGTATGTGTGTCTTTGGGGTGGGGTGGTGTTCCCTTTCAACTGACTTCAAAAAGCCCTTCAGATACCAGGCCCCTGTCATGGGATCAGGCGTCACCTGCTCTTCCTTGGGGCAAAGGGGATCTCCCCCGTTCTCCCTCATCTCCCCCTGAGTCCCCAGACCCAGGCATTCCTGGTTTTCCCAGCTCCTGGCAGCCCATCTCGCTATGCGATTCTCTGTGGTTGCTGCCTGATGAATGTTTATCCTGCAGCAGGTTGGAGCCGGGATGAGCAGGGCCTCGGCATCCTGTCTCCAGAGCAGCTCTGAAGCTCCTTCCAGCTGCTATTAGGAATGCCCCTTCTCCCCCAAACTTCTGCTCACCTGGTCCAGAAACTCACTCACCTGACCACCCCTCCCCCAAGTCTGCAAGGCCCCGCTTGCCAGCCTAAAGCCAGTGGAGCCTGGAATGAGTCAGAACTGAAAATAATAAGCACTCCCCTCAACCCATGATAGAGGTGAGACGTGCTCACGGCTGCTTTTTTGAAAACGTGGAAAACACAGATCTTCATTAGAAATCATCTGTCTCTTGGCCGGGCACGGTGGCTCATGCCTGTAATCCCAGCGATTTGGAAGGCTGAGGTGGGTGGATCACTTGAGGCCAGGAGTTTGAGACTAGCCTGGCCAATATGGTGAAACCCTGCCTCTACTAAAAATATAAAAATTAGCTCGGTGTGGTAGCAGGCACCTGTAATCCCAGCTATTCAGGAGGCTGAGGCAGGAGAATCACTTGAACTCGGGAGGTAGAAGTTGCAGTGAGCCGAGATTGCGCCACTGCATTCCAACTTGGGTGATGGCGTAAGACTCTGTCTCAAAAAAAAAAAAAAAAGAAAGGAAAAAGAAAGTCACCTCTTTTCATAGCAACCCCTAACTGTGGGCTCCATCTGTGAAGGCAGGGCCCAGGCGGACACAGCCCTTGTCCATCCCCTCCCTCTCCGGGCATCAGTGCTGGGCTGGCAGAGATCAGGGTAGAGTCATTGCTTGGTTAGTAGAGACTAATTCTGCCAGAACGCCTTCCAATACAGATCCAGGAGGGCCCGGGTGTGACTCCTGTCCTTCTGGAGGGGGATCAGCTAAACCGCAGTCCCAGATCAGCTTCCTGACTGCAAATGCGAGGCTCACACCTTAACCAGGAGCCATGCAAGATTCTCTCCTTCCCTTGTCCTCCCCATGAATCATCAGCCTGACCTGTTGGCTCTGCCCTGGAGATATCCCTCGCACCAGGCCACTGTTCCTGAAGTCCTCTGATGTCTCCTCAGAACAAGCCCCCAGTGTCTCTCATCTGGACTCTGTTAGAGCCTCTTATTAGATCTCCATCTCCCTGGGCCCCACGGTCTATTCCACAGGGAGTAGCTGGGGGCTGGGAGGGCATCCCAGTGCTTCTCTGCTCAGAGCACCATTACTTTCAGGATAAAAGCCAGTGCCTCCATTAGACTGCAGACACCGAGTGCTTTGTCCTGGCCTCCCCTGGGCTCATCTCCTGCACACCCTCATTCTGGCTCACCCCTCTTAACTGCTGGGCCTGCTTGGTGTTCCCTGAACAGACCAAGCTCCTTCTTCCTTAGGGATTTTGCCTCTGCTGTGCCCTTGGCTTGGAAGAATCTTCCCTGGGGGTCTGAGGGCTCCTTTGCCTCATTCAGGTCTCTGTTCATGCGTCACCTCCTCAGAGAGGCCTTCCCTGACCACCCCTCAGTGGTCTTCCCTGCTGACCCCCTCCCTGGCTTTGCTATTCTGCCCCTTACCCCCAAATGAAAGCCCCAGGAGGGCAGGCAGCTTTCGACTGCCCTGCTCTTGAAGCCCAGAGTCTAGAAGATGCCTGGCACACCGAGGGTGGACCATAATTGGTGTTAAATGAAAAAAAATAAAAATAAAAATAAAAGGGCTTCAAGAAAAGGCTCCATTTTGGCAAATAATCATTAAATGTTTACTACGCTGGAGTCAGCCCTGGGGCTAGATACAGAAGCTCGAAGTCTAGATGGGGAGACAGAGCTGTGGTGTGTGCTGGGCAAGTGGGTGGGGGTGGGAACGCTGTCGAGCCTGAGCGGGTCAGGGCGGACATCTCAGGGAGGAGACACCCACGCCAGTGGGACTGAGAGGAGCTGGCATGGCTGCCTCCAGGTAAAGGGAGGAGGCAGGAGGGCAGGGAGGATGCTGTGGCCTCTGCTGGGTGGAGGTGGCCTCCAGCACACAGCGGGTGTTCAGTGAAAGTGCTCGCAGTGTCTGAGACCCCTGCATCCGAGGAGGACAATTTGAGTTTATGGACGGGAACCTTCCCAGGTGACGGGGAGTACAGAGCGGAAGCTTCCCCTCAGGAGTCATGGGATCAGATGGGTTTTGAAATGGAAAGATTTTGCTTATGGAGGGGTCTCGCTCATCTGGTACTGCCCAGTGTCTGTTCTTGAGGGAGGCAGCATCGCCCCCACAGCCTCCCAGGATCCTGATGGGAGGGAAGTTTGTCAGCCAGAAGGGAGCAGGGAAGCACCCAGGTGCCCTCTCCTGGGTGCTGGGAATCCGGGCAGGCACCTGGACGTTTCCTTTCTCTCTGTCCTGTGTCTGGCACTCTCTCTGCCCCAGTCCAGATGGAATGGGTCACAGCTTGAGGTGGGGCAGAGGTGTCAAATGAGGCCCAAATTGAGTAGGGCAGGGCAAAGGTCGAGAGAGACACCCCTGGCTAAGATTGGTGTGGGGGAGGGGGAGCCTCCCTGTGTGGAGTGAGCCTGAGCCTGCTCACGTACTCCACTCCAGGGAGAGGGAGTGAGGAGGAAGCCAGGCCCCTGTCTTCCTGGGCTGTGGAATGTGGCACCTGAGGGAAGCTGGCCCCTAGACCGGGGACTATTCCCTGCAAGACTCAGCTCTCCCTCCCCACCCACACCATCTGTCCTGGTTCCGGTCAGGCTGGTTTTTCCTCCCCTGAGGACTGGGAGAGGAACACCAGGGGCCATCCTGACCTAGCTTACTTGCCTTGCCCTCCCCCTTTCCTGGGTTTCTACTTCTCAGGAAGCCACTGAGATGGGCTGCAGCCCAAATGGCCAGACCTGGGCTGTAGGGAGGTTCAAGTCCCGAGAGCATCAGCCTCCTGACCTGAGTGCGGCTTTGGGCTGCTCATGACATGGCCAGCGCTGCCCTGTCCTGGCTGCTGGGCTCCTCAAGACGGTGAATAGGATTCTTCCCCATCTGGGCAAGAGTAAGGCTCCCCAAGAGATGGCATGGGTCCCAGGGCTGGGGGATGGTGGTGGCAGGGGTCTTGCTCAGCTGAGACTGTCCAGGACTCGGCCAGCATCTCTGGCACACAGCAGTGCTTTGTGCAGGGTCCTTCTCTTTCATCACTCCCATTTGTCATCAGGTCATAACAGCATGTCTTGTCTCTGTCCTTTACTCTCTAACCCATCACTATGGCTAGGTTCAGACCCTCTCCTCTCTAGCATGGACTATTTTAAAAGACCCTAAACTGGATTCCTTATCCCTGGTCATCCCTGCTTCCCTTGACACATCAACCCATTCACCACACAGAACCCACATCCCATCCGTGATGAAAATGACTTTCCATTGTCTTGCTTGCAGCTTTGCCACAGCTGACCTTGTCCTCAGGTCCCCCCTCCCCTCCCCTCCTGCCATGGCCCAACCATATTGAATTGCCAGTAGTCTCCCAAGCTGGGCCTGGTTACTCATCTCTTCCAGGCCCCCATTCTCTTTACTCTTCTGCCTGAGAAACACCTACTGGTCTGTCAGCTTCTTGCTCAAGGGCCATGGCCCTGTAACTAAACAGCTCTCAATGCCCCCAGCAGACATAATTCCCAGTGTCTACATACTTGATTGCATTGATTGTTTTGAGGCGTAAATGCTACTGGCTCAATAGCTCTAGCCTGATGGCCCACATGGTGGCTCCCACTGCAGCACCCCTAAAGATCCTCCAGCTATTTCAGAAAGTCCCCAGGGCAATGCTTCGCATGTACCCACAAGGTTGCTGCTGTCTTGCATAGAATACCCTGTGCTCTGCCACCAGCTGTAGCTCCACAAGTCTACGCCACCACCTGGGAGAGCCTTGTTGCTTATTGTGAGAACACCCAGGGGAGCCAACTTCAGAGGCTTCCAGCCCATGGATCCTTGGAGAGCCAGAGTGGGCGTGGCTTTCCTCAGGTGTAAGTCATTGGCTGCAAGGAGCTCTCCCTGTACTCAGACTCTTCCGAAGTTCTTCTAGTCCCTTTCGCCTTCTTGCTTCATAAAGAAGTAAAACTAGCCTGGCGAACCCAAGGGTGGAAGCAGGAGCATAGAAACCCTTTCCAGGGTCTCTCTTCTCCTCACGTCGAATTCTCCCTCTTCCAAAACTTCCTCTCTCATTTCTCAGTTCAAGGCTAGGGTTGGTGTGGATGAGCGGAGACAGTGATGTCGATGGTGAGGGTAGGGAGGGGAAGAGGGTATTGACTATATTAAATGTCCTTGGTTTAGTGTTACTTAATAAATTATTTATTTTAATTAACAAAAAATACATAAATACATTCTTATAAAACTTAAAACCACAGAGATTAAGCTTACGTTCCTGCTGGCTTACCATCCTTCAATCAGATTCATTCCTTATCTATGCATATATTCATACATATTCATATGGGCCTTAGCAATAAGTCATCTTTTGAGTGTATGTTGACATGAATTGATCATATTAAGGCTGTTGCTCTCCAACTGGATTTACTGTACCCAACAACTAGTGTTTTTTTTCCTTTTGAGATGGAGTTTTGCTCTTGTCGCCCAGGCTGGAGTGTAATGGCTCCATCTCAGCTCACTGCAACCTCTGCCTCCTGGGTTCAAGCAGTTCTCCTGCCTCAGCTTCCTGAGTAGCTGAGATTACAGGCACCTGCTGCCACACCTGGCTAATTTTTGTACTTTTAGTAGAGACAGGGTTTCACCATGTTGGCCAGGCTGGTCTTGAACTCCTGACCTCAGGTGATCCTCCCACCTTGGCCTCCCAAAGTACTGGGATTACAGGCATGAGCCACTGTGCCCGGCCCAATAACTAGTTCTTTAGGGTTTTCAATGTCACTATTCATTGTCATTACTCGTTCCACTTCATTTCTAGTCCTCCACAGCATGGATGTTACAATGTTACTAACCACCTCCCTGCCATTAGTGATTGTGTCTTTGCACTACAGCAAACAATGCTGCATAGGGCATCCTTTTATCTGTCTTCCTCAATACACGGGCCAGGGTTTCTTTGGGGTCAACACGAAGAGTGGAACTGACGGCTCATGGGGTGCGTGAATGTTAAAAAATGACGACATTGTCAAATTGCCCTGCAAAGTGGTTACTACAACCCACCTCCCACCGATGTGTTTGAGCAGGTTCATTTACTCCCAGCTTCCCTACACTTGACATCATCAAACTTTGTGAGCAGGCCAGTCTAATCAGGAAAAGTAAATCTCCTGTCTTCTCCTGAATTGGGGAGAGGTGGTCCCCTGGCTGCCTTAGTTGGGTAGAGGTGTGGGAGGGGGCCTGGTGCTGTTGACAGAAACCTCCAGCCAGCCCTGCTTATGGCCCCTCTTCCACTTTTCCTCTCCAAGTCTGTGGTGCTCCAATTCCTGAACTTCTTTAGAGTGTGTTGAAAATGTGCTTGCCTTTCATGGACTTCCTGCTTTCTCCTCTGTTGACCCCTTCCTAATCCCCCAAACCCTAGGTCTCAGCTTTCTCTCATCTTCTGTGTTACCATTTTTGAGCTTTAAAGCTTTTGTTGACATTTCTCATCTTTGGCCCTCCCTCCTTCCTTTCCTCCCCTCCCCTCCCCTCCCCTCCCCTCCTCTCCCCTCCTCTCCTCTCCTCTCCTCTCGTCTCCTTTCTTCCTCCCTTCCAGCTGGGTCTCACTCTGTCACCCAGGCTGGAGTGCAGTGACACAATCTTGGCTCACTACAGTCTCCACCTCCTAAGCTCAAATGATCCTCTCACCTCAGCCTCCTGTGTAGCTGGGACTACAGTTACACACAACCATGCCCGGCTACTTTTTTGCATTTTTGGTAGAGACAGGGGTTTGCCATGTTCCCTAGGCCAGTCTCAAACTCCTGAGCTCAAGTAGTCTGCCCGCCTCAGCCTTCCAAGTCGCTGGGATTACAGGCGTGTGCCACTGTGCCTCGCCTCTTCTTCCATTTTCTTAAAATACTCCTTAACTGTCATATAGCAGGGTTTCAGGAAAGAGTGAAAATTGATGCAGCTATTGAACCTACCACATTTCACCAAAGCTAATACACTTCTATACTCCCCCTACCAGATTGTCAGCCTCTTAGAGGCAGGAAATGTTTGTATTTACTTCTGTGCCCCGACCCCTGGCAGTATGCGTAGCACAGAAGCAGCCCTTGATGCATGTTCACTGAATGAATGGAGGAGCGGGTGAGGAAGCACCTGGTGCTGGTGGTCCCTGGGGAAGGGGAGGGCGTTCAGGTAAGGAGCTACTAATTGACAGGACATGCAAGCTCATGAAGTTTTCCACTCATTTACCGTTCCTCTCCTCCAGATTATGAACACAGCTTTCTGCTTTGCTCATGGACATAAGTCTGTCTCCTCTGCTAGGCTAAACTTGGAGGAAACTTGCTTGAATGGCCCATTGACTCACTAAACAAATAATTGTATATGGGAGCAGGCAGGTCAAGTTGGGATCTTGGCATATGATACAATGCCGTCCCCAAAGTGGTGGCTTTTTCTCCAGGGCAACAGAAGAAGGCACCTTGACCCCTTTCCCATGAGAAGAGGGCAGCATTAGCGATTGGGACTGTGGCTTGAGGGAGTTAAAGATTTTGGCCCAAATACCCAGTCCACTACTTATTTGTGTGACCTTGGACAAGGTATTAACCGTTTTGAGTCTCAATTTTCTTGACCGTAAAATGGGGACAATAATACTTAATTAACATGATTCATTGAGATAATATATGCAGAGTGTTTTAGCATGGAGCCTGGTCCAGTAGATGTTGGCTATGATTATTTACTGTGTGTGTGTGTGTGTGTATATATATATATATATATATATATATATTTTTTTTTTTTTTTTTTATGAAGTGGTCTCTCCCCTCCGCCGAGGCGGGGGTGCAGTGGCGAGATCTCCGCTCACCGCAAGCTCCGCCTCCTGGGTTTACGCCATTCTCCTGCCTCAGCCTCCCGAGTAGCTGGGACTACAGGCGCCCGCCACCTCGCCCGGCTAATTTTTGTTTATTTTTTAGTAGAGATGGGGTTTCACCGGATTAGCCAGGATGGTCTCGATCTCCTGACCTCGTGATCCGCCCGTCTCGGCCTCCCAAAGTGCTGGGATTACAGGCTTGAGCCACCGCGCCCGGCCTATTTACTGTATATTATCACCTTGGTCATCATTATTCTTGTTGTCATTATCACACCATTCCGTTCTATCCAAGGACTAGGTCTCTCACCCCCAGCTTCTTTCCTGTGATCTCCAACCACTATATCATTTCTCCTGGGATGATGAAAACTCCCCTACCTTTAACCTCTCCACTCTCTGAACCACCTGCATCTGCTGAAGGGTAAGAAGCTTCGTGCGTATGTCTGAGTGGAGATGCAGAGAGGGCCTCAGCCTCAGTGTTAGGAGTTAGAAACGAATTCCAGATCTGCCACAGTTCAGTCGGTTGAGTCATCATGTGACCCCAGGAAAGTTACTTTACCTCTCTGAGCATCCTGGGGCTGGACTGGCTTTTTCTGTAATTCATGGGTTATTAATAGATATTTAAAGATTCCATGGTCCAGTACATTTGGGAAATACTGGTTAAAGAAAGTTAAATAATAACACTTGTAGCCAAAATTATAGTAACAAATACTATATAACAATAACATTATGTAATAATAATAATAATGCTGTTTGAGTGCTCACTATTTGCCAGGTGTTGTGATAAACCTTTTACAAGCACCATTACATATATTACTTGAAGCAGCCCTCTGAAATAGGTATCCTCCTCCTCCTCCTCCTCATGATTATTTTCTATTATTACCTATTATCTATTATATAATCTATTATTATCTATTATTATTCTATTCATCATCATCTCTATTTTACAAATGAGGAACTGAGGTTTCCAGGGCTTCTGGTACTGTGCCTTGTGAAACTCCAAAAGAGAGTCAGAGCAGAGTTTCTGATCTTATTTGACAGGGATCATCTCTTTTCCTACAGGGATCTTATAGTGCTGGGGTTCTGTAGAATCAAGTTGGGGAAGGCTGGGCAGGGTCCTGCCTGGGATTGCTTTGAGCTCACCGTTCCATACCCATCACTTCCGACCCTCTGTACCCCTCTTCTGCAGACCCCAGACCTGAGACTGGGACATGAACTTTGGATGGGTGCTCCTCTGACCAGGTTCTGCCTTCCTGAAGCCAGAGGCTAACAGGAGCCTCCTGGTTGTGAGCACTGTTTCCTGAATGGGAGCAGCAGCTTGACCCGCAGTTCCATCTCTGGGTAGGGCAGCCTCTGCAGACAGTTCTCCTGAGTTCTTGATGAATCCGAAAGTGCCAAAGGCCACATAACTCATGGCCAGGCACTGTTTCTGGCCAGAGAGAGGGAACAAGGTATTCTCCCTGGCCCAGCCAACAGTTCAGTCTGGGGTTGACTGCCCTTGGAACTGGCATGATAAGATTTTGAGGGAAGGCACCCAATGGAGTTGTTTTGGGGGCTGAGACTTCCTTGGAAGGGAGAGCAGGGCCTCTGTCACTCTTGGCTGATGGTCAAGAAGCTGGAGGCCGGAATCTGTTACTGCTGGCTGTGGACCTTCGGCAAGTTACTGCCTCTCACCATGCCTCTGTTTCCTCATCTGTAAAATAGAGATAAGAATAACCTTTCCACTGGGCTGCTGTGAGGATCCAATGAGATCTGAAAAGGCCTTGTAAACTGTGCTACCCTATAGTTAACTATTCTTCTGTTTATGGTCTTAGAGTAGGGGGCTGGGACTCCAAGTGCCTCTGAAGGCTGGGGAACTCAGAACACCTTAATCTTATGAGTAGAACTGTTGATTCTACTCTTTGCCCTTTAATACAAAGTCCCTCCCCAGACCCTGTTATCAGGCCAGAAAAACAGAGCTGTCTATTGGGGCTTGGTGTGCATGGCAACTATCTGGTCAACCTCCCCTTCTCCCTAACAAGGAGCAGGCCTCCTCCTCAGGGCCAGATAAGGGAGTGACTCAGAGCAGACCAGTCTCAGGGCGCTGACTTTTATGGCTGGTCTTGGACTCCCCTTTTTCCCTCTTGGGCTCTATAAAGACCTTCAGTCTTCCTGCAACTGATGCACTAGTTAAACAGCCTCAGACTGGCCTTCCTGAGGGCTCAGAGTGGTTCCTGGTGGGTTAGGGGTGTGTATTTATGGGGTTTCCTGCCCCAGTTCCAGGATGAGTTGGCAGCTAAAAGATAGTTTGCTGGGAACTTAGGTTTCTGAGGCCGGAGACAAGTCTCCACCAGTCACAGGTGACCCAGGCGATAATACACAGAGAGGAGGGCTGATCTGGGCCACCCCTCTTTTCATGAGGGGAAACTGAGGCCCAGAGATGGGCAGGGACTGGCCTGTTTCCCTTAACACCTTCTCAGGAGGGCCTCTGTTCCAAGCCTGGGTGAATGCTCTGCCGTAAGGACAAGAAGGAACCATGGGGACAGTTCTGGGGACAGGGGGTCATTGGGGACAGGAACTGGGGTGAGGCTGTTGGAGCACCGTGCAGTGCCTGTCAGGGGGCATGGCCCTCCAAAGAGATCCAAAAAGGCGGGTGGAATTGTTGAACAGAATAAGGGGTGGGGCTGTGTGGGGAGGAAGGCCCTGCCTCTATTGTCAAAACCCTTATCTTGTGCCCGGGCACCTTGGTGTTGTTCTGCCCAGCTCATTCAAGCACTCATCTTTATACACGGATGAGGACATGCATTCAGCAGCCCTTTGACAAGGAGGGCGGGGATTCATCCTATATTTGCCTTTCAGTGGCAGATGCTAAATGTCTCAAGGGCAAGTTACTGGCCTCTCCCAGGCTCTGCTTCCTCATCTTGGAAATATTAAAGCAGCCCAATACTCGTGTGGTTGAATGAATGCATGCTTTGGGGGATGGAAGGGAGGGAGTTATCCTGGTGGCCAGGGAGGAGTAGGCTTTGAGAGTTCCAGAGTGGGGGTCAGGCTGGAGCTTGGTGTTGCAAAGGTGCCAGCTGCCAGAACTGCTCCCTGCAGCTGTTCCTCAGGAGTCTATTGTCACCTGGGACACTGAATGGCCACAGCAGGGTGAGGCAGCTTTGTCTTGGGAGGGCTGGGTTTGTGCAGCTCAAAGTGCCCTCATCCGGAAACCGTGCCTTTGTCAGGGGGACTAAAGGGGAGTTGGGCATGGGTGTTCCCAATAAGCGGTTCTGAGAAGCTGTAATCTCCAGTGGAGGGCAGGAATCTGTGAATGCACTTTGTTGGGGGTGGGCTGGTTAGGATCGCAAGCAAGGGGCTTTTAACAGGGAGCACTCTGAATGGTTAATCACTGGGGCTGGGCACAGTGGCTCACGCCTGCAATCCCAGCACTTTGGGCGGCCGAGGCGGGTGGATCACTTGAGGTCAGGAGTTTGAGACCAGCCTGGTTAACATGGTGAAACCCTGTCTCGGCCGGGCGCGGTGGCTCAAGCCTGTAATCCCAGCACTTTGGGAGGCCGAGACGGGCGGATCACGAGGTCAGGAGATCGAGACCCTCCTGGCTAACACGGTGAAACCCCGTCTCTACTAAAAATACAAAAAATTAGCCGGGCGAGGTGGTGGGCGCCTGTGGTCCCAGCCACTCGGGAGGCTGAGGCAGGAGAATGGCGTGAACCCAGGAGGCAGAGGTTGCGGTGAGCTGAGATCCGGCCACTGCACTCTAGCCTGGGCGACAGAGCAAGACTCCGTCTCAAAAAAAAACAAATAAAAAAAAAAAAGAAACCCTGTCTCTACTAAAAATACAAAAATTAGCTGGGCGTGGTGGCGCACTCCTGTAATCCCAGCTACTCAGGAGGCTGAGGCAGGAGAATCGCTTGAACCCGGGAGGTGGAGGCTGCAGTGAGCCGAGATCACATCACTGCACTCCAGCCTGGGCTACATAAAGAGACTCTGTCTCCAAAAAAAAGCAAAAACAAAATCACTGGGTCGGGGGTGTGCAGGAATATGACCCCAGAGGGACGGTAATGCCCAGTGGTGTCAAACTCTGGGTGATCTTAAAGGGTGAGGGTCAGAACGTGGCTTCCAGGGACAGGGGTGTCTAAGTACGTCCCTGATGGGGGAAAGTCCAGAAGAGGGTCTGCAGAGCGAGAGTAGGGGCGCGGTGTGGGTCGGAGCTTCTGCGCGGACCGGGGCGGGGCAGCTCTGGAGGGCAGGGGCCTCTGGTCTCTGGGAGGGGAGGGAATTGACCAATGGGGAGAGCGCCCATATTTGCTCTCAGGAGCCTGCAAATTCCTCAGGGCTCAGATATCCGCCCCTGACACCATTCCTCCCTTCCCCCCTCCACCGGCCCCGGGCATAAAAGGCGCCAGGTGACAGCCTCTCCGCTCCTTCCGCGAATCGCAGCCTCTGGGACCAGGGTCGCTCCGTCCGTGCTCCGCCTCGCCATGACTTCCTACAGTTATCGCCAGTCGTCGGCTACGTCGTCCTTCGGAGGCCTGGGCGGCGGCTCCGTGCGTTTTGGGCCGGGGGTCGCCTTTCGCGCGCCCAGCATGCACGGGGGCTCCGGCGGCCGCGGTGTGTCCGTGTCCTCTGCCCGCTTCGTGTCTTCGTCCTCCTCCGGGGGCTACGGCGGCGGCTACGGCGGCGTCCTGGCCGCGTCCGACGGGCTGCTGGCGGGCAACGAGAAGCTCACCATGCAGAACCTCAACGACCGCCTGGCCTCCTACCTGGACAAGGTGCGCGCCCTGGAGGCGGCCAACGGCGAGCTGGAGGTGAAAATCCGCGACTGGTACCAGAAGCAGGGGCCCGGGCCCTCCCGCGACTACAGCCACTACTACACCACCATCCAGGACCTGCGGGACAAGGTGGGCGGAGGCCTGACCGCGGGAAGTGCAGTGCACCTGCCGCGGAAACCCAGCCCCGCGGGCCAGGCGAGGTTCCAGGCGGGGCGGCTGGCGGGAGTCCGTTAGGACGTGGGAGGGTCCACAGGTGGGGCCAGTGAAGGGGGACAGGAGATGTGCGGGGCAGGACCTCGGGGCTGGATGCAGAGGCCGGGGTGGTGGAAAGGGGAGGGGAAGTGGGCAGGGCAGGTAAGTAGGTGGGGCCTCTGGAGGCGGCGGGGGCAAGGTCTGAGCGCGGGGAGGAAGAAGGGGCGCGGGTCAGCGAGGCCTGAAGAGTGGGGAGGAGATGGGACCCGGCTGTAGAGTGCCCAGAGGTCTAGGCCAGGGGCCGCGCTGCCACAGGAAGATGCGAAAGTTCAGCTTTGGGCATCTGGTCCACCCGGGGCCAATCTTGCCCCCCTGCCACTGCAGCATGGGGCCTCCTGCATTCCGTTTCTCTGGCCGGAAGGGTCTGGTGTTCATCCCTCTCAGGCTTTGGCCTCCTCCCACTCTCCCGCCCTGGGGCCCATTTCTTTAGGAAGAATGGGAGAGCCGGTCGTGGCCCCTGGGCGGGGTAAAGGAGGGAGGCTTGGTAAACCTCTGCTCGGGAGGACCTGGTACAGCGGCAGCTCCCTGTGGGGGAAAGAACGGATCTGCGTCACAGGCTCTTACAAGGGAACCCTAAGGGGCCTGAGGGGTAGGACTTGGTCTCCACCCACGGGGAAGGAGAAATTTATCGGGTCGTGAAGAAATGTATCAGAAGCCATGGAACATTTACAGCCGCACACGCTGGGTCCCCCAACACACAGATTCCCAAAATATTTTCCAGTGCTGTACTCGTGGCATAGACCCAGACCCACAGAACAGGAGGAAGCGCTAGAGATGTCAACAGCCAACAAAAACAGTGCTTTACACATGCAGTTTAAATTTAAAATTACACAATTTAAAATTTTAAATTAAAATTTAAAATT
>NC_045449.1:50198234-50198592 GCF_002776525.5 Piliocolobus tephrosceles | reverse complement strand
AAATTTAAAATTACACAATTTAAAATTTTAAATTAAAATTTAAAATTACACAATTTTAAAATTGTGACCTACAGGGGTTGGGCACTGTGGCTCACGCCTGTAACCCCAGCACTTTGGGAGGCCAAGGTGGGGGACTGCTTGAGCCCAGGAGTTCTAGACCAGCCTGGCAAATATGGTGAAATCTGTCTCTACTAAAAATACAAAAATTAGTCGGGCGTGGTGGTGCATGCCTGTAATCCCAGCTACCCGGGAGGGTGAGGCAGGAGAATCGCTGGAACCCAGGAGGCAGAGGCTGCAGTGAGCCGAGATTGCACGATTGCACTTCAGTCTGGGTGACAGAGCGAGATGCTGTCTCAAA
>NC_045449.1:50115618-50198134 GCF_002776525.5 Piliocolobus tephrosceles | reverse complement strand
AAAAAAAAAAAAAAAAAAAAAAAAAAAAAAAAAAAAAAAAAAAATTAGCCGGGTATGGTGGCGTGTGCCTTGCAGTGAGCTGTACGTGATCAGTGCCACTGCACTCCAGCCTGGGGCAACAGAGTGAGACCCTGTCTCCAAAAAACAAAAACAACAACAACAAAAATTGGGACACTAAGTGCATTTTACTATGCCCCCTTACACATTCTTTTTCTCACCTCTGTGTGTGTGTGCAAACGCACACACACGAATGGGTGAAACAATTCTCACCATACTATGGGAAATCCCCTCTGATATGTTATAGCCTATTTTGTTGCATTAAAAAACTACACAGTTGGCCGAGCCTGGTGGCTCATGCCTGTAATCCCAGCACTTTGGGAGGCCGAGGCAGGCGGATCACGAGGTCAGCAGATCGAGACCATCTTGGCTAACATGGTGAAACCCTGTCTCTACTAAAAATGCAAAAAAATTAGCCGGGCATGGTGGCGCCTGTAGTCCCAGCCACTCGGGAGGCTGAGGCAGGAGAATGGCGTGAACCCGGGAGGTGGAGCTTGCAGTGAGCCGAGATCGCGCCACTGCACTCCAGCCCGGGTGACAGACCGAGACTCTCAAAACAAACAAACAAACAAACAAACAAACAAACAAACAAACAAACAGAAAAAGTATACAATCACCACCTGGTGCATTGACTAAAGAGTGATGACCTGCTCTTTGAAAAACAGAGTCCAATTACCTTAATCAATATAAGCTGGCTGTTGTGACTGTGCCCCTTAGGTCAGAAAGACCTCAGGTTGGGGTGAATTTGGATGAGGCATCATCCTAAACTTTATAGTTTCCACCTCTGTAAGATAGGAGTACACGCTGACCTAGCAGTGAGGTTCCAGAAGCTATAAAAGATGAGATACAAAGTGCCTGGCACATAATAGATACTCAACAAATGGGATTCTCTTCCCTGGGGGCAAAATGTGCTTTGCATAGTTGGAGGGGGAGCGAGGGGGGGCAGTTATAGACAAAATCTCCCCCACATCTGGTTTATAGACCTTCTTCAGGCCATTTAGAGTTTCATTGCACACAGGTCTCAGAGATATCCTCCCCAGGCTTGCCTTCCTGCCCTCCCCCGCCCATGCCCCCCTGGCTCCAGTGTTTCCGCCTGCCCTAGCTCCTGGGCATGGACTATTTCCAAGGCCTCCCAGAGGGCGGGCAAATGGGTGGCAGATGTTGGCTAGGGCTTTGGTCTCTAGGGAGCTGGGGTATATTCATTTTCTCCCCTCTCTCTTCTGGGAAGAAAGCGAGTGGGCAGTGCCTGTGTGTTGAACTGGTGCCAACCTTTGCCTTCCAGATTCTTGGTGCCACCATTGAGAACTCCAGGATTGTCCTGCAGATCGACAATGCCCGTCTGGCTGCAGATGACTTCCGAACCAAGTGAGTGTCTCTGCCCTGGGTGCTGCAGAAGCCAGGACCTGGGTAGGGGTTGGAGGCTTTGGAATCTGCCCTCACCTAGCCTGGCTGGCTTGAAGCTAACCCCCTTACGGACTCCTGAACTCTGGGGAGGTAGGGAAGTCTTCAGAGATGCCGGGGAAGCTCTGCCTGGCTGCAACTATTTCCTTTGAAAGGTTTGAGACGGAGCAGGCTCTGCGTATGAGCGTGGAGGCCGACATCAACGGCCTGCGCAGGGTGCTGGATGAGCTGACCCTGGCCAGGACTGACCTGGAGATGCAGATCGAGGGCCTGAAGGAAGAGCTGGCCTACCTGAAGAAGAACCATGAGGAGGTGGGTTTCAAGCTGAGTCTTTCTTCCATCCTTGCCTAACCTCCCAGGGCTGAAGACTCTTTTATTCTGTATTCTCTGACCATGGTAACACTTGTTGCACCCTCACCATGGCCCTGGGTGTGGGATTATGGATCCCAGGGTTCCAAGAGGAATCAGTGATGACCCAGTCTGTCCCCCAGTGCTAGTTACTAGGTCTGCACCTGAAAACTAAGCCCCTTTGGCCTGAAGGGTGGGGAAGTGACCTGGGCCAGGCCCAGCGGGGTCTGGGCCCTGACATGCCCATCTCTGCTGTATCTTTTCAGGAAATCAGTGTGCTGAGGGGCCAAGTGGGAGGCCAGGTCAGTGTGGAGGTGGATTCGGCTCCGGGCGCCGATCTTGCCAAGATCCTGAGTGACATGCGAAGCCAATACGAGGTCATGGCCGAGCAGAACCGGAAGGATGCTGAAGCCTGGTTCACCAGCCGGGTACGCAGAGGGAAGCAGGCACCCTTTGGGGGTTGGCAAGGGGAGGGCTTGGTGTTCCCTACGTGAAGGTCTGCCTCAGTGCTTATTTCCTCTTCCTCCTCTCTCTGCAGACTGAAGAATTGAACCGGGAGGTGGCTGGCCACACGGAGCAGCTCCAGATAAGCAGGTCCGAGGTCACTGACCTGCGGCGCACCCTCCAGGGTCTTGAGATTGAGCTGCAGTCCCAGCTGAGCATGGTATGTGTCCCCCTGCTTCCCTGTGCAGTGCACACTTATGCGCTTACAGCCTAGGGAACCTGGCTGGTGGCTGTGCCCACGCCCTCTCTGGGAACCAGGCTCTGCTGAGTCACACCCCCCCTCCCTACCCTCAGAAAGCTGCTTTGAAAGACACACTGGCAGAAACTGAGGCGCGCTTTGGAGCCCAGCTGGAGCATATCCAGGCACTGATCAGTGGTGTTGAAGCCCAGCTGGGCGATGTGCGAGCTGATAGTGAGCGGCAGAATCAGGAGTACCAACGGCTCATGGACGTCAAGTCGCGGCTGGAGCAGGAGATTGCCACCTACCGCAGCCTGCTCGAGGGCCAGGAAGATCACTACAACAACCTGTCCGCCTCCAAGGTCCTCTGAGGCAGCAGGCTCTGGGGGCTTCTGCTGTCCTTTGGGGGGTATCTCCTGGGTAAGGGGACGGGAAGGAAGGGACCCTTACCCCTGGCTCTTCCCCCGACCTTCCAATAAAATTTTATGGTCCAAGGGAGGAGTGATGTTCGGTTTGTTATTTCAGTCCATGGAGAAATGGGTCAGGCCTTGGCCCTGTTTAGATTTTATTTGGACCAAAGTTCACTCTGTCCCAGGAAAGCGGGGGGAGGATACTCACATGCTTTGCCTGTAATGGTAATTCCTGTTTGCAGAAGCAGAAGTCTTCATTTATTCAACCTGTTCCTTAAAATAACCTTGTGAAATAAGCGTTGCTTCCTTTTTACAGAGGTAAACTAAGGCTCAGAGGGGTGAAGTGGTTTGTTCTATATGTAACTACTCTAACGCATGGCAAAGGTGGGATTTGAAATTGTTTTTGCTGCCAGATTTAGTTTTCTTTCTACTCCCCAGGGGGTTGAGGTATCTGTGTGAAATTAATGTTTATTGAACACCTACTATGTGCCATTGAATAAAAAACAGCCCTAAAAGGTAGTATGAGCTGCATGTTATAGATCAGGAAATAGGCTCAGAGAGGTTCAGTAACTTGTCCAAGGCCACACAGTGACTACATGGTAGAGCCAGAACTAGAACCTAAGTTGCCTGATTCTTAGCCCATGGTGCCATCCCCAGCCAGGTGGTCTCCTGGAGTTGATGCCCCTGGTGCCCATCTTGCTGACATTCCAGTCTCGCTCCATATGAAGGCTCAGGCTGGGGATCCCTAGGGGCAGTTCCTCCTGACACATTTCTCCACCTCACTGAAACGGGATTTGGAGCCAGGCATCCTGCTTGGAGCAAGGCTGGGGAGGCTGTACCTGTCAGTGTGTGTTGTGTGTGTGCATGCACTAACACATTCACCCGTTTTTGGGGCAGCCCTGCATAAGCCCTTTAACGCCCACCAGCCCATAACTGGGCCCAGAGCCTGGAATGAGACCCAGCAGTGACCCAGACCTTCCAAAGAGACCCCCAACTTGGCTTGCCTGGGGCCTGCCCTGGGCCAGCTTCCTGGTACAACTCTGTCCTTGGGTGGGTATGGCCCTGCTCCTGTGGTTTACAGTTCAGCTGCCAAGAACTGAGGCCAATTCAAGGTAAGGAAGAGGCCCCAGAAGTCCCACTTCTTCCCGGTGGAGAGGTGAGGGCTGCAGGCCCAATCCTGTGAGTAACGGGGACAAGTGAGGGATACTAGTTCCACACCCGCATGCTGCCAAATGTACTCAGCACCCTGCTAAGGAGACCGGAGACCCCATCATGGCCATGGACCAAAGGAGGAGCTGTTTCCTCCATTTCCTGTGGGTCTCAGGTTAATTATGAACATGTAACCCCAGAGCCCCGCTGCTGTAGCCTGGACTGGGACTCCCTTCTGCCCCCTCCCCAGCTGTCCTGTTCTGGCCTCCAGCACCCACAAACCCCCACCCCCCACTTAACTTCTCAGGAAGCCTCGGAGCTAGAGGGAGAGGCCTGGCTGCACCCCCAGCTGGGACTGCCCAGGGGCACTTGTCCCTGCCCATGAAAGCCTCCCTTGTCACAGCTGAAACCTTCCCTCTGCCTCAGGGGCCCCTGGAATGTGGCTGTGGGGCGGGGTCTGGGCCCACACAGGTGGGGCAGGTGACTGTCGGGTCTCAGGCCCGAGTGTCAGGAATGAAGCCTGCCTTTGTGTGTGCACTGTGCAGGGTGGGGCTGGACTGGAGACCTGGGACAGGAGAGAGAGGGGAGTGGGGGAGTTGGGGGGAGCGGCTTTACCTCCTTCTGGTCATTGTGGCCACTTCAGTCTGTTGAGCATTTCCTGTGAGTCATCTTGCTCCATCTGAGAGTCAGGCTGGGCTGGAGTTATTTCCATTTTCCTGATTGGTAGACTGAGGATCAGGGAGAGGAGGCGTCATTACCCAAAGCCACCCACCTGGTAAACAGGAAAAGAGCGGTTTAAAGTTATGTCTGTGGGCTCCAGGTCACTTGTCCATGGCATTTCCCTGGGGAACAGGGGAGGTGTGGGAGGGTTCTAAGGTTGATGGAGACTTCCTTCTCTTCGTGCCCTCAAATGCTCGCTGTGGTCCTGAGGCTGGCGGAGTCTGTTAATGGCCCCAGTTTAAATCAGGAACCAGGCTCAGAGACGTTGATTCTCTTTCCACTGGGCTGCACTGCCCCATTCCAAGAAGAAAAGGCTGACTCCACAGATGGCCCCATCTGGTTGCAGTGGGCAAAGATCAGAAACTGGCACAGCGTCCTGGGCAGGCTGCCTGGGGCAGGGCCCGGGGGCTACAGCCTGGGCTGGGGCCAGACAGAGCTTTATCCTTGCAAGGCCATCCCGCCTGGGCTAATGAGGCGGCCCCGGGCCCCACCCAGATCCGGAGCTCACAGTAGCGGTTTGGACTGAAACCAGGGATTTGTGCGTGAGCTGCCGCCCCTGGCCTGGGCCTGCGAGTGTAGCGAAAGCCACCTCGCGGGGCTGCTGGAGGAGAGTCAGGTGCAGAGGGGGATCTGGCTGGGGTCCAGCCCTTCCTCACCCCGGGGTGCTGGGCGAGTAATTGTTCTTGTGTTAATTGCTGGGGCCACAGTGTCTGCAGAGCCTTTTAATGAGCTCTGGATGATCTGAGTTTGATTATTTTTCTTTCGGAGGAAAAGACAATACCTTCCCACCATGAGACAATACCACACTGTCTGTGCCCAGCACTGGAGGCCAGGCTCACTGCAAATCTGGGTGAGAAGGAACCCACCCCAGCCTTGCTGGCTGGCAGTTCCCCTTGCCAGCCCAGCTCAGATGCAGGAATTTGGGGTCTGCAGGAAGAACTCTTCTTCCTGTGCCCTGTTTGGTTGAGGGTGTGAGGACCTGTTTGAGTCCTGGCTTTGCCCCTTACCAGTGGTGCCACCTGGCACAAGTTGCTTCACTTCTCCAAGTTTCAATTTCGTTCTTTCTGAATCTTGGGTGGGGGTCACCCTCTGTTGGGAGGACGAGAAGAGGCAATGGATGCAACAGTCCTTTGTGAATCACAAAGTGCAGGGTAGAAGTAAAGGATTATGCTATTACAGCAAAAGAAGCACCTAAGAACAACCTGCGTTGCCCCATAGGCGCTGGCTATGGAAGAGCGATGCCGCTGAGCCGAAGAACACAGTGAGGCTCACAGGGCATGTTCTGATGCCCAATGACAAAGCCCCTCCTGGTGAGGGCACGCAGGACCAGGTGCTGGTCATGCACCCTGGCCCCTGCATGTCTGGCACCTGGGTGGGGAGCCAGGAGGAGGCAGGATGGTGACTCTGGGGCTGCACGGCTTCCCTGGAAGTGAGAGTTGAGAGTGCCCCCTGCCACAGGGAAATGCAGACTTAAAAAGGTAAATGTCCACAGTCTTACCACGGTAATTGGTAGAGTCAGGATTTGAACCGGGGCCTCACAGGATTACCATGGTAATTGGTAGAGCCAGGATTTAAACCCCAGGCCTGAGGGACTCCAGAGCTCTGTCCACTTCACCATGCTGCAACCTGGGCCAGGAATCCTCTTCCTGAGCTTCTGTAAGCCCTGGGGCCAGGTCTGGAGGGCTGAGCCACACCTCCAAGAGGCACTGCCCACAGGTATCAGGTGTCCCTGGAAGGGTGTCCTTGAGCCGGTGGCAGAGAAAAGTGCTCTCCTGAGTGTTCAACTCCCCATCTTTGTGAAGTGATGCCTTGGTCTTCAAGATATCCAGTGTCTTCCAGCCTGCCCACCAATCTCCTGTCTCTTCCCTTCCACAGCGCTCAGGCACATAGAGCCTTCTGCAGCGGCCCCTCCCCAGCCAGCACTTGACAGGACAGATGGGGCTAATCTGGCCCTGCTAAGCAGCAACATGCTGCTTGGAACTTGCCCCAGCCTTATCAGCGGAGGTTTGCCCCAACGCATCCCAGAAGCGAGCAAAGGTTCAGCGCTATGCAGTTGGCAGGTGTCGGGATCATCAGTCATCCCCTTGTCAGACCCGAGCCTGCTGGGCTTTTGTGAGGGTGCCAGGGACACAGGCTGGAGGCTGGCAGGAGGGGAGTAGAGGTGGGAGGAGGGGAGTCCATCTGCAGCACCAGGGAAGGGATGGATGCTGGCTCCTCTGGTCACCTCAGCTGGAACACTACTCAAGGTCCCTGGCTCCTGTCCTCCAACTGCCCCCAGCCCTGCATTCCCATCCCCAGAGGCCTCCACTCCCCCTGAGCCCTGCAGTCTCTCACTCACTCACAGGGTTTTGAGTTGGATAACACAGTGTAATGATCAGGAAGTGGACTCCCAAACCGAGAACACGGAGCTGTCCCCTCGGGCAGAGGCTCGGGGCTCGGGGCAGTGGAGAAGTCCAGCTGAGGGCACAGTTGGCTTGAGCTGCTCTCAGTTCAGGTAGAGGCTTTGGTAACCGTGCTGTGATGAGAGTTCACTCCCTGCTGCTGTCATCTGGCATGGAGAGATGAACCTGTAATCCAAGTGTTAAAACCGTGCCCCGGGGGAAAACACTATTAATTCTGAATCATCTCTTTTGTTGCATTAAAAAAAATAGAAGAGAAAAACTTCACACGAGCCACTCAAGGTGTGCAGGCAGCTGTGTTTGTCAGGAAGGCAGAAGGAGTTGGCTTTGCTTTGGGGGAGGAGACGAGGTCCCACAACACCCTCTGAGAGGAATATAAGAGCCCCAGAGTGCAGCCTGGCCTGGTACCTCCTGCCAGCGTCTCTTGGGTTTGCTGAGAACTCACGGGCTCCAGCTACCTGACGATGACCACCACATTTCTGCAAACTTCTTCCTCCACCTTTGGGGGTGGCTCTACCCGAGGGGGTTCCCTTCTGGCTGGGGGAGGTGGCTTTGGTGGGGGTAGTCTCTATGGGGGAGGTGGAAGCCGAAATATCTCAGCTTCTTCTGCTAGGTTTGTCTCTTCAGGGTCAGGAGGGGGCTACGGGGGTAGCATGAGAGTCTGTGGCTTTGGTGGAGGGGCTGGTAGTGCTTTTGGTGGAGGCTTTGGAGGGGGCATTGGTGGGGGTTTTGGTGGTGGCTTTGGTGGTGGCGATGGTGGTCTCCTCTCTGGCAATGAGAAAATTACCATGCAGAACCTCAATGACCGCCTGGCCTCCTACCTGGACAAGGTACGTGCCCTAGAAGAGGCCAATGCTGACCTGGAGGTGAAGATCCGTGACTGGTACCAGAAGCAGGCCCCGACCAGCCCGGAACGCGACTACAGCCAATACTTCAAGACCACTGAAGAGCTCTGGGACAAGGTGAGTCCTCAGATGTCAAAGAGAGGGGAGCAGGTGGCTGGTACCCTGTACGTGGCTCTAATGTCAGTGTCACTGCTGACTCGAGGCAATCCTTTCCTGCCCAGGCAACGACTGTCTGGTGTGTAACCTCAGCAAATTTGGAATGCACCTGCTGTCCAGGTGCACAGGCCAGTGCACATCTTCTCAACTTGGTGGTGCTGGGGGAGGATGGGAGAGGTCTTGGGAATCTGGTTAGGACCAACAGGGGCATAGGTGGGGGCAATTATAAAGAGCCAGGGGCGGTAGCTCACACCTGTAATCCCAGCACTTTGGGGGGCCAAGGTGATAGGATCGCTCGTATTCAGGAGTTAGAGGCTGCAGTGAGCTATGACTGTGCCACTGCACTCCGGCCTAGGTGACAGAGTGAGAACCTGTATCTAAAGGAAAAAAACAATAATAAAAAAAAAGAGCAACTCGCCTTCCCTACCTCATGCACCCTGCGGGCTTCTGCATAAAGCATTCCTTTACCTCTTTGGCAAGAATGGGATTGGAGTGTAGCCTCATGAGTCCCAGATGCTAGAACCGCTTGTCTTTTCCTGTAAAGAGGTCTTTTGTGCCAAAAGTACTGTTGGGTCTTAGGACACCTGGGAACTCATTACACGTTCTGTCACCCACTCACTCACCTTTTTACTCCCCGAGACTGGGTTCCTCATTTGTAAAATGCCTTCTTTAGCTGCCCTCCAGATTGCTACTGGCTGAAATGTTCTGTAGATCCATGGCTGTGTCCAAGACGTGCAGGAGGCAGTGACCCTGAGCTGTCCACAGGGGGGCTGGTGCAGTGTCTCTGAGAGGGCTATTGTCAGAGCTGACCACACCCCACTCCACCACTCTTCTGGGCAACCAATTCCCACAGGCAGTACTGCCTCCTTGGTCTTTCGTGCCCTGGAGACAAGGAGGGCAACTCCTCAGGTGTCTCAAGGAGGCTGGTATGGGACAAAACCAGAAGTGGACACTCCAGATGAGGCTGGACTCTGCCCACCCCAGAGGCCCTACAGATTTTTGTTGGTGGTGTCAGAGGGGTGATCATCAGTGAGGGGCTGGCCTTGGGTGCAGAGCGGAGAGCAGCAAGGGAGAGAGAGGAGTCCTCTAGATACTGACTCTCTCTCCTGCAGATCATGGCCACCAACATCGACAACTCCCGGGTCATCCTGGAGATCGACAACGCCAGGCTGGCTGCAGACGACTTCAGGCTCAAGTGCGCTCCCCCCTCCCTCTCCTCTTCCTGCATTGCCCACTTTACTTGGCCTTCTCCTGGGTCTGACTCAGGCAGCCAAGATCCCTCCCACTTCCTTCTTTGGCCTCCCTCTCTCTCCTCAGGTATGAGAATGAGCTGGCTTTGCGCCAGAGCGTCGAGGCCGACATCAACGGCCTACGCCGAGTCCTGGATGAGCTGACCCTGGCCAAGACTGACCTGGAGATGCAGATCGAGGGCCTGAATGAGGAGCTGGCCTACCTGAAGAAGAACCACGAGGAGGTGAGAGCTGGCCCCCATCACCCCGAACCGGAGAGAGGCGGGGAACCTCTTCCCAAAACGCGCTTAAATTGCCCAGAGGGAAAGACAGCGGCTCCAGGAAGCCCTCCCAGATTTTCGCGACATTAAGTCGGTGGGAGGCAGAGTGGGCTGCTGATACTTCCTCATAGTTGGCCTGGGGCTTAGTGGTTCAGAAACACCCCCAACCCCCAAAACCAGGTGTCCTCATGGAGAGAAAGGGGCACTGTCCTCTGGTAGCCCAGACCCACAGCCAGGCCAGGTGGCCAGTACGAATGACTGACTTCCTGATTGGCTTTGTGAGCTGACGTCAGGGCCCTACAGTTTCGGGGTCCTCCCTTGGTAGGACCTAGAGCAGCAGAGAGCTCCTCAGAGCTGAGGGGTCCATGTGACCAAACCTCTTCATGTGCAATGGGGAATATCGGTTGGGGTGCGTGAGGGGCAGAGCCAGGATTGGCATGTGGGACCCCAGACTCTCAGGTTTCTCTTCTGCTCTCCATCTCTAAATGGGCCCCTCCCACCCTGCAGGAGATGAAGGAGTTTGGCAGCCAGCTGGCCGGCCAGGTCAATGTGGAGATGGATGCAGCACCGGGCGTGGACCTGACCCGCGTGCTGGCAGAGATGAGGGAGCAGTACGAGGCCATGGCGGAGAAGAACCGCCGGGATGCTGAGGCCTGGTTCTTCAGCAAGGTGGGCCTGGTCTCCTGCCCTGCCCTGCCTGCCCCAGCTCCCTGAGTCTCTGAGGAGGCCCCGGGGCTCACTTCTCTTGTGCATGATCTACAGACTGAGGAGCTGAACAAAGAGGTGGCCTCCAACACAGAAATGATCCAGACCAGCAAGACGGAGATCACAGATCTGAGACGCACAATGCAGGAGCTGGAGATCGAGCTGCAGTCCCAGCTCAGCATGGTACGGCCACCCTCGCCCCATCCCAGCCTCTCGGGTGGTAGAAGCTCCCACCCTTCTTGGCTAGTTAAGCCTTGGAGTTCTCAAGCCCCCTTAAGAGGTGGTTCCCTAAACTCCATTCAGAGCCCCCTCCCCGCTTGCCCTCACTGGCTTCCTTTCTAGTCTGATGTGTCTATGCATCTGTCACTCCCCCAGAAAGCTGGGCTGGAGAACTCGCTGGCCGAGACAGAGTGCCGCTATGCCACGCAGCTGCGGCAGATCCAGGGGCTCATCGGTGGCCTGGAGGCCCAGCTGAGTGAGCTCCGATGCGAGATGGAGGCTCAGAACCAGGAGTACAAGATGCTGCTTGACATAAAGACGCGGCTGGAGCAGGAGATTGCCACCTACCGCAGCCTGCTGGAGGGCCAGGATGCCAAGTAGGCGCCTGGGCACCAGGGGAGTAGTGATGAGGGCTGCTTGTGGCTGCAGAGCAGGGTCATCCTAAGGGAATGGCAGGGTGTCCTTAAGCAGCCTCGAGGGACTGTGAAAAGAGAACTGAGCAAGGAGGGAGGATCTGGACTCTGCACCCTGGTCCTTGGCTGTTTCCTGGGGCAGGTCACTTCCTCTCTCTGGATCCACGTTTCTTCTGTAAATGATAGAGACTGGGCTAGTGGTAGTTAAGATCTAGTGCTCATTCCATTCTCTGCATGAAATAGATGGGTATTCTTGTAGTTCACAATCTCGATCAGGCTCGGTGGCTCACGCCTGTAATCCCAGCACTTTTGGGGGTCCGAGGTGGGTGGATCACTTGAGGTCAGGAGTTAGAGACCAGCATAGCCAATATGGTGAAACCCAATCTCTACTAAAAATACAAAAATTAGCCGGGCGTGGTGGCGGGTGCCTGTAATCCCAGCTACTGGGGAGGCCGAGGCACAAGAATCACTTGAACCCAGGAGGCGGAGGTTTTAGTGAGCCGAGATCGTGCCATTGCACTCCAGCCTGGGCAACAGAGCAAGACTCCATCTCAAAAAAAACCAAAAAACCGAAAACGAAAAACCCCAAAAAACAAACAAAACAAAACAAGATTCTGTCTACTTGGGGGTAGCAGGCCTGGATGGGCTAGCAGGATGTCCCACCCCTAGAGGAGTCAGGTGTGTGCGTGGTGGTGGTGCAGGGTCTGAAGAGGACTGCATAGCTATCTACATGAGCTTCCCTTAGAGACACCTGAGCTGGTGCCCTTTGCTTAAATCAGCTTCCCTCTTTCTTTCAGGATGGCTGACATTGGCATCAGGGAAGGTAGGAAGGCTTCACTCTTCTGGTGTGGGGTGGGGAGGGGAGATGTTGAAGCCACCACTCCCTTCGGAATAGGGAGGAAGGAGAAAGAGCCCAAACATTCCATTAGGTGGGAACATTCCCATTCCATTAGATGCCTCTTCCCCAGTGGGACCTTCTGTCAGCTCCGGGTGAGATTGGGGCTGGTGATTTATTGAGAAACTTCCAGGTTGAGTAGGCTTCATCCAGGGCCTGTCTCTCCCCAGGCCCCATCTTCATACACTTCCGCTAAGATGCCCACAATTCATCCCCCTTCACGTGCAGCTTGAAAAGCCCTGACATTGTTGTCCCTGCCGGGCATACCTGCCGTTGCCACTGCCCGTCTCTGTGATGAGCAATTCAACACCAGATCTCTGGCAGCTCTTGAGGGATTGGCCAGTGGCCATTCTCAGGGCTGCTGCCTAGTTTTCCCAGAGCCTCGCCAAGGTCCTGGCCACCTTGGGAGACAGGGGAGGTTCCCCCACTCTAAAGCCTGCTCCTTCTCTCTCTAGCCTCTTCAGGAGGTGGCAGTAGCAGCAGCAATTTCCGCATCAACGTAGAGGAGTCAGTGGATGGAAAGGTGGTTTCTTCCCGCAAGAGAGAAATCTAAGTGCCCATTGCAGGAGAAACATCCCTTGCCACTCCCCACTCTCATCAGGCCAAGTGGAGGACTGGCCAGAGGGCCTGAACATGCAAACTCCAGTCCCTGCCTTCAGAGAGCTGAAAAGGTCCCTCAGTCTTTTATTTCAGGGCTTTGCATGCGCTCCGTTCCCCCTCTACCTCTCCCCGCCTTCTTTAGAGCAAGGAGGTGCAGAAGCAGCTGCGTTGTGTAACAAGCTCATTTGTATGGTGTCTGTTCATGCAATAAAGAATTACTTTTCCTTTTGCAAATATCTCTTGGCAGTATGTCCATTTTTTGTTGATGGGGTCCTGGTTGGCCTCTGACCTCTGAGGAGACCCAGGGTCCACGTGGTGACATCTCCCCCTACTTTGGCCTCTTCCCTGCATGACCACAATTCTTTTGGGTACCCAGGGCACTGGTGGCTGGGGCAAACATAGTGCTACTCAGGTGATTTGCTCTTCTGGGTCATCATGGGGTGACCAGGGAAGTGAGGGTGGGAAGGTTCCCTAAGAACAGTTTGGTGTACCCAGCGCAGAACTCGACACATCTTATAATTATGAATATTTACCAAGTGACTGATTGCATTGATTGCCTTGGTTCACCACCCCATGACTGGCATGATGCCACGCACACTCACCCAGGGGGCTTATTTAATCCTCACCATTGTAGGTGGTCGGGATTTATTATTTCCACCTTAGAGATGAGGTCACTGGAGGCAGAGGGAAGAATGACTTGCCCTGGGCCTTGTGGATGGATGATAAGGAGCAGGGCTAGGTCTGGGCGTATATCCACAGGACTCCAAGACCAGGGCTGGTTCTAGGACCCCAGGCCCTCTCACAGCCTGCTGCCAGGACCCTGCTGCTTGCTTCTGACCCTCACCACGTGTGCTGCTCCAATCTCCCCTCCTTTCTAGCCAGGCATAACTGACCTCCAGAGTGGACAAGCCAGTTCCCAACTTGATCCCCCTGCAGGCTGTCCCCCATCCCCACTGAAGCTGATGCCTCCTCCCAAAAGGCACTCATATTGCCCAGAGGGAAAGACACCAGTTCCAGGAAGCCCTCCTAGATTTTCCCAAGATTAAGTTGAAAGCAACATCAACCCCTCTTACCCTCCTTAATCCAAATCCTGCTCCGGCTCCCCCATCCCCGGCAACTCCACCGCAGTCCTGCTAGAGCAGTAGCATCCATGCACACATTGTTTGTGGCCTCTGGTCTCAGGCTGTTTTCTCTGAGCTCTTGGATTTATCATCCCAAACAGAGGGCAGAAAATGAGGAAGCAGAGAACTCTGGGTGCAGGGGCTGGGCTGGCTCAGGCCCTGGGGTGAGGATTGGGGGTGGGGAGGGAGAACCGGTTTCTCGGTCTCACTGCAAAGAGCAGATTGGAGGTGCTTCTGTTCTTTGGAGAATCTGATCTTTTGGGGGAAGGGTCCAGCTCTCTGAGAGGGTCCCCATGTGTCTTGTTGTGCAAAGCCCCTTCCCCACAAACCCCTGGTTGGAGATAAAGTGGTGCCTGCTCTTTCCAGGGGAGATTTAATTAAGAATGTGCCTCCTGAGAACACACACAGGCGAGACTTCCCTGGGGCTGGAGGAAGGAAACGGAATTTAGCGAGTGTCTATGTTATGTCAGGCCCTGGGTTGGGCATTCTGGGATGGCATCTCATTAACGCCTCCAACAGCTCTTTAAGTTAGTATCAGTCTTCAGCGTCAGTTTCAGAAGAGGAAACTGAGGCCTGGAGAAGTTTAGTAACCTGAATGAGGTCACAAGCCAGGAAATGGTGAAGCTGGGTCTGGGACTGGTCGCTCTGATTCCAGACCCTCGCTTTGCCCTTTAAGTCATGAGGTGACAGAAGCTGCAACACTCTTCTTAAGAGGTATGCTAACTAAAAATCTAAAACCTGTCTTTTTTTTTTTTGAGAGGCCAAGTCTTGCTCTGTTGCCCAGGCTGGTCTCAGCTCCTGGCCTCAAGTGATCTTCCTACCTCAGCCTCCCGAGTAGCTGGGATTATGGGAGTGAACTGCTGCACCCGACAGAAACCCATGTCTTAACCTCTGCGGGCAGCATGCCAAATGCCATACAGTCATTAACGTCAGAAAGATTGTCTTCACGTCTAACCATAGTCTCTCATGCTGTGGTTTAAGTTCACCCTGACACCCAAACCATTAGCTGCCAGATCCCCCATGTCCTGGGAACAGTCAGTCTCCTTCCCACCTCTCTTCGGTCCCTGGCGGTGGAAGCTGGTGGCCTGGTTGCTGCTTCTGCCTCACTGGCCTTCAGGCCTCTGTCAAGAGGTCTCAGGCCTTCCAAGCAGCCAGCGAAGGGTTTTCTCAGCCTTTAGTTTCCAAAACTAACAACCTTTGTGAAAGGTGCAGAGGGACAAGGTGACTTCGCCTATGGGCTGCATCCAGCTTGCCTTCTCTCTGGGCCAGACTCTGGCTTGGGGGTAGGAGGAAAATCTCCTATCTCCCTGAAGTACCTATTTCTGCTTTCCTGGGATGCCTGGAGGGGCTGTCAGAGAAATCCTTGGAACTTGCCAAGTCTCATCCCCAGCCTGACCCTGGAGTGAGACACCCGCATCCAGGGATGGCTCATGCCCTGCTGAGCCTTTAAGTAGTCTCTGGGCAGAAAGGGTGCACCTTCTGACTGCCCTGGGCTGAGGTCAGGCTTGATTTCCAGCCAATCAGAGAAGCAGGCAGTGGGCGATGCCCCTCCCTTCTTCCCACAGAGAGAGGGCTGCTTTCCGACCAGAGATTAGGGCCTTGGGTGTGTCCTCTGCTCAGGCTGGGCTTCCTAGACCAGGCATAAGACATGCTTGCCGCTATCTCCCTGAGGACTGTGGCTGGCCCCTGCCTCTCTTTGGGTTTCAGTTTCCCCATTTTTCAACTGGGAGTCTGGCTGGACAAGATGATCCTGAGGGTCTCTATGAGATGATCCGTGTCCTGGGACCTCAGAAGGGAGCCTGTGACAGCAGGGACTGTGTTCAGTGTCTTCACTGCTGAATTCTCAGTGCGAGTGCTAAATAAATATTCGTTTAATGCGTGAACTTGCTTCTCCTTTGCTTTTTCCTGCCTTAGACATTCATCAGTATGCTGGGCATGTGCCCACCTGGTGACCACCTGGCCACCTGTCCCTCCATGGGCAGCTGGCAGCACAGGGGGAGATAAGGAGCAGACAGCTCTTCTCCTGCAATTTTTTTTTTTCTGTTACTACCTGTGGCTCTCCTGAATTGGAGCTGGGGTGACCCCATTGGATACCACTCACCTTTGCCAATCCTCACCTAAAGCCAGGGGACAAAATATCCCCGAAACAGCATCTCAGACATTTATCCTGAGCTTTCCTGTGCCACGAGCAGGATTTGTGGGTATATTCAGCAAAGGTCCCATCCTCAGGGAACCTGATATGGAGTGGGAGAAATAAACTAGGAAATCCACCTCCTCCCATTTGCCTGCTTGCTATGGGCGCTGTGCTGGCTGTGGGGACCAGAAAGGGAAGGGAGGCAAAGTAATGTGTCCCTGCCAGGTGGAGGCTCAGAGGAATCCTGACAGGTCACTGAGCAATGCTAAGCTTGTATTTCCTCATTTGTAAAACGGAGGCAGTAGCAACCTCGCACCTGCCCAGCGCCTCCCATGTCTCAGGTCTTTGAGGAGCCTGGAATATTAACTCATCCAGTACCCATTTTTCAGTGGTGACTACTGAGGCCCTGAGAGGTTGAGTGACTTTTCCAAGATTACACAGCGAGTCGGTGGCGGATGGAGGATTGAAACTCAGGTCTACCTTGTCCAAAGCCCTTGCTGAGCTCACTGGGTATCTGAGAAGCCAGTGGTGGTGTAAAAGGGATTTTAAAAGGTTGGGTGCTGTAGAAATGCAAGAGCCTAAGGCATTGAGCTTTAGCCTTGAAAGACTTCTGAGTGGTGCTGTGCCAAGCAGGCATCTCTGAGGAGTGGGAGCTGCCCAGAGGCCCTGGGGTGACTCTTTGGGGAGGGGTTGCCTTTCAGGAGAGGCCTCTTCCTGTGGAGGAGACTTGAGACCCTTTTTGAGGTTGGTCAGTCGTCCTGGATTCTGGGTCCCATGGAGTCCAAGGAGAGAGGTGCCTGATCCAAGCAAAGAATTCCAGATTAGAATCTGAGTGACAGGGTTGAAGCCTCACCTCTGCAGATAAACAATCTAATGACTGTGGACAAATCTTTGAGAACCAGAGACTCAGAAAGGCAACTTGCTGAAGGAACCTTAGAAATCATTTCAATGTAGGGCCCACGATGGGCTGGTGGTGCGGCTGGAAATTCATGCATTTTTCCCCCCTTATTCCTGAACCTCAGCATTCTGGGCCTTGGCATTCTGGGCCTCAGTTTTCCCACAGGTGACATGAGGGCGTTGGATGAGAAAGTTCCTACAACAGTTTTGTGCTGAATGAGCATTCCCATGGGCCCCCAAGCTTTGGAGCTCAGACCAGGAACAGACAGCAGGCAGGCTGCTCCATCAGGCCATCAGCTGCTCAGGCCTAGCTACGGCAGGAAGCAGGATGGTCCACCGTCCCGGCCTGGATTGACAGGTTGGCCCGAGAAAGGGGAAGGCCGTAGAAGATACCCTTGCTTGGATGGGGATGGTGCCCGCACTGGCCTGAAAGGAGCTTACCATGGACACAACTGCACTTTTGAGTTTGAGAAACGTGTTAACCTCTCTGGGCCTCAGCGTTCTCACCTGAGAAAAACGTACCATAAAAACAGAAGAGTGGCTTCGAAGACCGAATGAGATTACGTCTGCGGAGTGTTTAACACAGGCTTCAATAAATGTTAGCTAGTGTTATTTTTATTATCTTTTAACATATATAGAATGAGAATATAGAAAAAAACCCTACTTTCTCCTATCTATACCTACGCTCAACATAGAACAGTTCTGTGACCTCCCACCAAACAATCCTCTGAAACCAACTGGGTGTCCTAGAAGTCAATGCTATTCTGACACTAACTGTAGTTAGCATGGACCCCACAGATTAGGGGCTCCGTCCCACCAGGCTGCCCCCACAGCCAACTTCAGATGCCAATTGCAAAGAGTAGGTCCCCAGGTAACCCACAACTTCTGTCTGACTTGGCTATAAATCACCACAAGGGGTTGATGACCCCCTTCTCGGGCTCAATAATTTGGTAGCACAACTCGCAGAACCCAGGAAAGCAGTGTGCTTATTGTTGCCAATTTATGACAAAGGGTATTTTAAAGGATAAAAATGAACAGCCAGATGAAGGGATATACAAGGCGAGGTACAGAGGTGTCTTGAGAGCAGGAGCATCTGTCCTTGTGAAGCTGGGGTGCACCATCCTCCTGGGACACGGATGTGTTCTTGCTCACCAACCTGGAAGCTCTCTGAACCCCATAGTTCAAGGATTTGTATGGAGGCTTCATCACAAAGCCATAGCCAATTATAAACTCAGTGTCCGCCCCTCTCCTCTTCCTGGAGGACCAGCGATGGGGTGGGCTGAAGTCTGTGGTGACTGGCCTTCCTCCGGGACCCCAGCCAAGAATCACCTCATTAGTACAGAAGACGCTCCTTTCACTAGGAGATTCTAAGGGAGTAAAAGTTCTATGTCAGAAACTGGGCTCAAAGACTAAAATTAGAACAAAGATGCTCCTAGCACCCTTATTACTCACCCTTATTACAGGGGTTTTAAGAACATTCAGAGATCATACATCTGAATTCACAGCAAGGCTACTGAGATGTCATCAGGGTAGAGAGGGCCAGAGGCCAGGTCTAAATCTTGCCTTCTTGGTGTCCCTGGATAAGGGACTTTCCCTCCCTGAACCTTGGCTGCCTCGTCTACAAAATGGGGCTGATTTAAACCCTCTCCCGTTGTGAGACTCAGTGACAGTGTGTTAAGCCCAGCGTTGCTTGCAGGGGGTGCTCATGAATGCAATTTTGGCTCTCCTTCCCTTGAAACGTTACTGGGAGGAGACTGCAGTCATTGGGTTTCTTGCTGTTTTTGCCAAAAAGCAAAGCAGAAAGCTTAAGACGAGGTAGCAGTGCCTCAGCCCCAGCGCTCCCTCCTTCTTCTATTAGGACCAGGATGGAAATAGGAAAAAAAGATGGGTCCCTGGTTGGATCTCTGCCCATCTTCCTCCCAGAGGGCCCTCGGATTCACTGCGGGTTGGAGTAAGGCAGTCCTGTGTCAGGGCATTACAAGTCCCCGCTAAGCAGGGAAGGGCTGTGCCCTGACCCCACGAAGGGAAGAGTGTCATGGGCCACTCCGTGTTTGTGTTACTGGGGCTTTGGAGGATCTGTGGCATTGTTACTCTAAGAGGCGTTGGCCTGAACCTGTTTGTCAGCCCTGGGAGGTTTGGGGCATTGTTACCCCAGGCCTGGCAGGTTCCATTAATCACCCTCTTGTCAGTTTTGATCCTCCACCGAGAGAGCAAGAGCTCCTGCTTTGGGCTGAATCACCCCTTTTCAGAGAGAGAGCTGAGCCATCAGCTTGGGCAGGAGGGCTGGGCAGGGTCAGGGGTCAGCCCGAATCCCCGGCCTAGCCAGGCTGTTAGAACACTGGCAATGTGCCCTAGCTCTGTCCCTGCTGATACCCCTGTGGGAAGCACAGGCCCGCTTCTCTACCCCAGAAAACAAAGGCCCAGAAAGCCCTGACTCAGATTTCTCCTTTCTGGTCTTGCTGAATCAGTGAAGGGGGTTCCAGGAGAACCTCATGCCTGTGCCACCCCACCCAGTCCCTGGCCTGGTATCATCCAGACCCTTGCGGCTGCTGTGGACCAGAAAGCTGCTCCCAAGATGCCATCCACAGCAACCCTGGCCCCTTGGTGAGTGGGGCCTGGGAGTCTGAGTTCAGGGTCCTCCATTGTCAGCCCTGGAATGGAGGGCCTTCTAGCCTGGCCTCACAGATGCCATCTGAGGTCCTTTCCTCCCAGCCTGAACGGGGAAGCTGCCTCTGGCAGGATTCTTACATAGTCCCTGAGTTTCTCAGCCGCATCTCAGGATCCTAAGCAGAGACCCTGGCCCCAGGTCCTGTGTCACATCCTCTTACGTGGCCTCTTGATCAAACACTCACAGGCTGGGACAGACCTCATATGACTGGTGTACTAGAAAGGACCCTGCTCACGTTATTACAGGGCCATCTTCCTGGACGTGGCTGTGCCCTAAAGCAGTTAGTATCATGGAGTGATTCAACACGAGGGCCAGACCGACCCAGGGCGTCTCAACCTCAACACTATTGATATTTTGGTTCTGATAATTCTTTGCTGTGGGGACTGTCTTGCACCTTATAATATGTTTAGCAGCATCCCCGGTCTTTAACTATCAGTAGTACCCCCAAGTTGTAACAACCGAAATGTTCCTAGACATTATCAAACGTCCTCTTGGGAGCAAAGTAGCCTCTAGCTGAGGACCTCTGAACTTGTCTATGGGGACAGAAGCTGGAAGAGTGGTTACCTCAGGGGTGTGGAGTCAGGTAATTGACTGGGAAAAGGTACAAGGACATTTATGGAATGCTGGGAATGTCCTGGGTGGTGTTTACACAGGTAGTGCATACCCATGCATGACATCAAGCTGGACACGTGATCTACACATTTTACTGTATGAAAAATGTACCTAAAAAAAATGTGCCTTAGTGTCAGACAGAACCAAACTTGGATTTCAGTCCTGATTCTGCCCTTAAGGTTCATTTTCCTCATGTGTAAATGGGGGCAACAGTAGGACCCTCCTCCTGGGGCTGCTGTGAAGGTTAAATGAGACGACGAGTATAAAGTAACTTCACCCGGTTCCTGCCTATGGTGAGGGCTATGAGAATATTCGCTATGATAATGGACAGGGCCACTTCCTCTTTCCACGCCTGAGTTTCCACAGCTGTGTCTGATGGCCCCTAAGATCCCTCTGTCACTGTGACTTTTTCTGATGGCCTGGGAGGTATTTCTTTATCAGTCTAAATACTTTCAAGGCGGTTGATTCTATTGGACCAAGCCAAGTTTGTCATCAGAGTTGCTGGGGCCCCTGGAGTAGATGAAGTGCTAAGAAGAACCCAGGACATCCCAGTCAGAAGTTTTAGGTATAGAAAAAGGGAAGGTCGAGGGCTACGGTGATCTTGGAAAGCACAGAGCCACTCTGCAGCCACCACTTTCCTTGTAGAAGCTCCTGGCAGGCCTCTGCATCTCAGGTCCTGTTCTAATACTGGGTGGGGCTCAGAGCCTGCGGAGTGAACTCCTTAAGTGGAGGTGAAACAGAATTCACTTGTCAAAAGGGCAGTCTCAGGCAGAATGTTGTCCCCTCTGAATCATTCCTTTTGTTAAGGATTAAAAAAAAGCCATCCCCAAAAGGCACAACCCACCCTGGAGAGAGCAGAGATAACTAAGCTTGTGGGAAACAGAAGTGCAGTTGGCACCAAGTCAGAGGGTGGGGAAGGGAGGAGAGAAGATATCCAGCCCCTATGGAGGTGTATAAAAGGTGTCCACTCTAGGGAAGAGCCACAGTCCTCAGCCCAGGCCAAGCAAGCTTCTGTCTGCACCTGCTCTCAATCCTGCTCTCACCATGAGCCTCCGCCTGCAGAGCTCCTCCGCCAGCTATGGAGGCGGTTTTGGGGGTGGCTCTTGCCAGCTGGGAGGAGGCCGCGGTGTCTCTAGCTGTTCAACTCGGTTTGTCTCTGGGGGATCAGCTGGAGGCTATGGAGGCGGCGTGAGCTGTGGCTTTGGTGGAGGGGCTAGTAGTGGCTTTGGAGGTGGCTACGGAGGTGGCCTTGGAGGTGGCTACGGAGGTGGCCTTGGAGGTGGCTTTGGTGGGGGTTTTGCTGGTGGCTTTGCTGACTTTGGTGCTTGCGATGGTGGCCTCCTCACTGGCAATGAGAAGATCACCATGCAGAACCTCAACGACCGCCTGGCTTCCTACCTGGAGAAGGTACGCGCCCTGGAGGAGGCCAACGCCGACCTGGAGGTGAAGATCCGTGACTGGCACCTGAAACAGAGCCCAGCTAGCCCTGAGCGGGACTACAGCCCCTACCACAAGACGATTGACGAGCTGCGGGACAAGGTGAGCCCTTGGAAGCTGAGGAGGGGACCTCTATGCAGGGCAGAGCCTCCAAGGTCAAGAAACAGTGTTGTGGGGGACCAGGTGTGGATAGAATTCACATCCTTCTTGCAGGAGAAAAGCCTACTCTTTTACTACCAAGAGTCTCTATCTGTGATGGACTTTCTCATGCCACAACTCCCCAAATGCATTTTCTCTCATTATTCATTTTTATGATTGTTATTCCTCATGTCAGTTTTTCTACTGCTTTCCAGACAGTTATGTTATTCATGAGTCGATCTCTGTAATCCTAACCTACTGAATTATCTGGAAACATGACAGGTTTAAAAGCCACTAAGAATGCGGGAAATCAACAGAGAAAGAGAGACATGTTCATTCATTGCCCTGGGAATAATTGTTTACTTTGTAGGGGACCCATTCAAACTGGTATTCTCAATTGGCGATGGCCAAATTGGGGGAGAGAGAGGCAGAGGCTTAGTCTGTGCTGAGCCTGGGTGCCCTCTGTCAAGCCCTGTCTGTTGTGCTGTGATATCAGCCTGTTGGAGCAGAAATCTACCAGCCTGGGCTGAGTCCCGGCCATATGGAGTAGGCTTTCAGTGCTTTGGAATATAATAAATTCAAACGGATGGGAATATTTGTTGGATTTCCCCACCACTCAGCTGGGAGGTCAGCTCCAGCAAAGTGGTTGTGAGATATGTGGCACCAAACCGAGTCCCTCCTGACTTTCAGGGGAGGGATCTCAAGACAGTGGCCTAGAGAGGGTGCTAGTCTGAGGCTGCCGAGACATGACGAACCAAAGATGTTCTCAGCAGGTCGTTCTTCAGAAATGCACTCCCTGCATCTTCCCTAGGGTGCTCATCCATGGAATATTAAAGTGATAGAAATGACTGGAGGGGATGCAGCCACACCCCTCACCTTACAGAAGAGCAATGGAGGCCCAGAGGGAAATGCTTTGTCCCAGCTCACAGGACAGTTTAGAGGCAGAGCCCCATGGGAACCAGGTCCTGCCCATGTTTTCCCAGGCCACCTCCTCAAGCACATGGACCTCCCAGAGTAAGCTTGTCTAACCTGTGGCCGGTGGGCTGCATGTGGCCCAGGACGGCTTTGACTGAGGCCTAACACAAATTTGTAAGCTTTCTTTAAACATTATGAGGTTTTTCTGCCAATTTCTTTTTAGCCCATCAGATATTGTTAATGTTAGCATATTTTATGTGTGGCCCAAGACAATTCTTCTTCTTCCAGTGTGGCCCAGGGAAGCCAACAGACTGGATACCCATGCCCTAGAGGTAACTTTCTTCTGCATTTTGTAGATCCTGACCGCCACTATCGAAAACAACCGGGTCATCCTGGAGATTGACAATGCCAGGCTGGCTGCAGATGACTTCAGGCTCAAGTGAGTTTTCTTTTCCCTCCTTCTCCTTTCCCAGGAGTCTCTTAGTTTAGACAAAAGCTCATCTGACCAACGACATTGGAGCATCCCAGGAATGAAGGTCTAGAAGTATTGGAGTCCAGTGCAGGGGTGGAGGGAGTGTCTCATATCATTTATGTCTTGCTTTTTCAAAGCACATTTCTTTCTTTTTTTTTCTTTTTTTTTACTATTTTAGGTATGAGAACGAGCTGGCCCTGCGCCAGAGCGTGGAGGCTGACATCAACGGCCTGCGCCGGGTGCTGGATGAGCTCACCCTGTCTAAGACTGACCTGGAGATGCAGATCGAGAGCCTGAATGAGGAGCTGGCCTACATGAAGAAGAACCACGAGGAGGTGAGCGGGGATTGCAGGCTGCCCTGGGCTGAGCCACCTCCAGTGAGAAGGAGGAGCCCTCCCCTGCAGCTGGACACGGTCCTCCACTGTAGGACCTGGAAACACTTTCCAGGACACCCTGCCAGCACTCAGAGCCAAGGAGAGGGAGGATGTGGAGCATCTCACATCTTCCTTTCCCATCCCCACAGGAGATGAAGGAATTCAGCAACCAGGTGGTCGGCCAGGTCAACGTGGAGATGGACGCCACCCCAGGCATTGACCTGACCCGCGTGCTGGCAGAGATGCGGGAGCAGTACGAGGCCATGGCAGAGAGGAACCGCCGGGATGCTGAGGAATGGTTCCACGCCAAGGTACCCGGCCCTCCCACCCCACATAGCCTTATCCCATATAGCCAGGGGAGCCAGGCGGACACAGCCTCTCGGTCAGGCTGCTTGAGCTGAGCTTCCCCATCACCTTCTTCCTGCTTGCATTTCAGAGTGCAGAGCTGAACAAGGAGGTGTCTACCAACACTGCCATGATTCAGACCAGCAAGACAGAGATCACGGAGCTCAGGCGCACGCTCCAGGGGCTGGAGATTGAGTTGCAGTCCCAGCTGAGCATGGTATGCCTGCGGCCTCCTGCCCGGTGGCCACCACCTCTAGGTTTCCCTCTGGCCTGGCTCCCCCTGTAACTTCTTCTCTGTCGCTCCACCAGAAAGCTGGGCTGGAGAACACGGTGGCGGAGACGGAGTGCCGCTACGCCGTGCAGCTGCAGCAGATCCAGGGGCTCATCAGCAGCATCGAGGCCCAGCTGAGCGAGCTCCGCAGCGAGATGGAGTGCCAGAACCAGGAGTACAAGATGCTGCTGGACATCAAGACGCGGCTGGAGCAGGAGATCGCCACCTACCGCAGCCTGCTCGAGGGCCAGGACGCCAGGTAGGTCCTCTCCAGCCTCTTTCTTAGGATAGTGACTGCAGGACCCGTGGGTGTCAGAGCAGGCAGCGCCTTAGAGATCCACTCCCTCATGTCAGAGAGGAGACCCCTCACTGAGTTTACGGGACATTTCCTTCGTAGGCTGCAAGGTTAACACCTTTAAACTTTCGAATTCTGGCCTCCGAGTTCGACTGGAGGGAATAGAGACCGTGGAGGGAACATCTGATATTGGAAAAATATGAGCTTGGATTCAGTTCAGCTGAACAAAGCTATTACTATGGTGCTTTAACAGCCTTTAGACCCTTAGCAGAGATCAAGCCACCTTGTGGGCTCAGGGCTCAGGTGGAGGGTTGCGGGTTTGGGCGATCCAGAGGGAGGACAAACACCCTGAATCTTGTGGCTAATAATATCTCCCCTTGAGACCTCTCAGACAGACAGATAGACAGGCAAGACACACAGGCACCTGATGCTGCTGCCTCTTGAGCTGGGGGCACAGCTAGGAGGCACTAGAGTCCAGCCCAGGAGCTCCAAATGATAAGCCGAGGCACTCCCCCAGGGGAACAGGTCAGCACCTGCCCTCAGTTACCCTCTGCTCATGGCCACCTCTCTCCTCTCTCCCAGGATGACTGGTGTCCCCTCCTCAGCAGGTAAGGGAACAGCCCCATGGTGTAGGGGGAGACGGAGTTAGGCTCCTGTTCACTGCCCCAATGAGGGTGGGAGCTGGTGGGGAGGGAGGGAGCCAGTGCTGGGCTCTCCAGTGTAGGGAGGGGGAGAGCTGGGGTGGAAGTGGTCATTTGCTCATTGATTTTCCTTTTGAAATTGATGGCTCTGCCCCATAGAGCTATTGGGCTGTCTTGGCAAGAGCCATCTTTGGGGACAATAAAGAGTCCCCATCCATGAACCACCTGACTACTGAGGAGTTTGTGAGCCCTCCTGGGGGGTCCTGCCCTGGCCTGAGGTCGGTCTCCTCCAGCCTGAGTGTGTTTTGTCTCCTGTTTCCCAGGAAGTGTCAGCCCTCGTAGCACCTCTGTTACCACAACTTCCAGTGCCTCTGTGACCACCACCTCTAATGCCTCTGGCCGCCGCACTTCTGATGTCCGTAGGCCTTAAATCTGCCTGGCGTCCCCTCCCTCTGTCTTCAGCACCCTGAGGAGGAGAGAGCTGGCAGTTCCCTGCAGGAGAGAGGAGGGGCTGCTGGACCCAAGGCTCAATCCCTCTGCTTTCAGGACCCCACATCCCGACTCTCTCCTGAGGATGGGCCCTCTGCTCTTCTCTTCCCGTTGGATCTCCCTCCTCTCTGACCTGGATAATCTTTGGTTTCTCAACTTCTCTACCCCAAAGAAACAATAATTCAATAAAGTTTCCTGCCTTTCTGCAAACATATTTTTGATTCTGGCCTGGTTTCTGAGGTGGCCCCTGCTAGGTCCCTGGTTTAGAGGGTGAGGGGGACACAGCTGGGTGGAGCAGCTAATCCAGACAAGGACAGGCCTAAGGAACTTTCTATCTAGGAAGGACAGACACAGGCCCATGGGCCATCTGAGCACACAGGCACAACAGCAAACACAGAGGACACAGGCAGCTCACAGACGATGGTGTCCGGCAGACATGGACAGACGGAACACACCAGAGGCAGCGCAGGGGCACGTGAGCCAGTTCAACAGCCTGGCAGATGAGGATGTTCAGTGAGAACGGCAGCGATGCGCTGATAGTGGAGTCAAGGGTGGGGGAAATGTGGGCGTCAAGTACAGAGGCCTCTGGGGCAGGCTGCAAGGGGCCGGTGAAGGGGTGATCTGGGGAGAAGGAGGTCCAGGCCCCACCTGCTGCCTCCCTGCTTCCTGCAGAGAGTGTTTCTTCTCAGGCAAATGGCTCCCTGTTGGCCTGAGGCATCCACTCCTAATGTCCTCCCTGGCCCACGGCTAGGTCCTGCCACTCCCAGCTACTCCTGGGACCAGCTTCCTGGCCGGCCGAAGGGGCAGAAAAGAAGCTGGCCCCTTCTCTCTGCACTCCCCGCTCTCCCCCTGCCCCTCTGGCTGCCCCTGCTCTGATTTGCAGCCTCCTCTTGCTCTGCTCACTCCTTACACGTTGACTCACTCCCTGGATTCTGGTGTGGGTGTTCTCTTTTTCCTCTTCACTGTCCCTGTGGGTCATCCAGGACATGCCCATGGTTACAGTTGCCCATATGTTCTGATAATGCCCAAACTCGAATCTCCACTGAGGTCCCTCCCAGTCTCAGACTCCCATCACCAACTGTGAGCCGGACATCACCTCCTTCAATCCACCCATGCAAAAGAGCGCCCATCATCCTCCTAGATCTGGTCCTTCCTTGTCCTTTATCCTGGAGAACCTGGAAAGCTGAGCCAGGAGCCCGGATCCTGGCCTTGTCTCTCTCCCTCACCCCCTTCACAAGGCTTCCCATGGACACTGCATTAGTCATAATGTCCTTCCTGGTCCTAACTATGGGCATGTGGCCACAGCCTCCTCGCTGGCCTCCCTGCCTCCATGCTCCACACTCTAGCAGGGGCGATTACTAGAAACTGAGTCTTCTTCTCAGCTTAGAGACACCCCAACCGCTCCCTACGGGTCACCGAGGAAAGCCTAGACTCCTCGGCCGCCTCCAGGTCCTGGTGGTGCAGCTTCTTCTGGCCTCTCCCCAGCTCTGGCTCCTACACTGGCCTCCCTCACCCACCTCAAATTCTTGCCACCCCAAACTGCCCTCGAGGAAGCAGGCAGGTGGCTGGGCACCCTGGGGGTTTTGCTCAACGAGAGACCTGCATCTGACCCAGCCTTCCTCCCTCCTTTCTCTCCACACTCCTGTCTTGGTTTTATTGGAGACTCCCAATTTTTATTCAAAATTCAGACGAGATGGACACCCCCTCCTCTGCAGCACCTGGCTGAGGTGGGGCACAGTTGGGTGTTCACATGTGTGCGCCCATCTGTCCTAGCACTGACAGTGTGCTCTAAGTGGCAGGGCTGTGCCTTCCTCCAAGGGGGGTCTGTCATCCAACGGAGTGCAGGTGGGCTCCGTCAGTGCTGATGAAAGGCAGAGATGAATGAACAAACTGGGGAAACGCCCCTCTAGTGCCATTTGATTTTTGTCATGGGGCTTAAGGCAGAGGGTAGATGGAGTTCCGGCACCCTGGCCATCTGCCCCCTTCCTCTGGCACCATCCTCATATTCCCTCCCCTCCCTCTGCTGCTCCCTGTGTGGTTGATTCTCCCCCTTCCTTGTCTTCCTTCTCATCCCCCACCTCAAGCCTGGGTATGGGCTGCACGCAGTTGTCTTATTCACACAGCGGTTGCTCAGACATGCCTGGCACAGCTTGCTAAACCAGCAGAAAGGTGTCCACCCTCCACCATTCCAAATCCCACCCCAGACCCCACCACCCGCACTACAGAACAAGGTGGGGCTCGGCTCAAGTTCACGTGCCTGGAACGGTGCCAGGAGCTAAGGCATCAAAGAGAAACAGGACATGCCCTTGCTCCCGGCACCTTTTAACCTTTTTTGTAACCTATTTGGTCAGCAGCTATCTATGAGTGATGGCTGTATACCAGGCACTGTGTGGGGTCCCGGAGAAAGAGAGGCAGATGAAAGGAAGCCTCTGTCTTCAAGGAGTCCACGGGTCAACAGGAAGGTAGGAGGAACCACCCACACCAATGAACTGTCACAGTCTTCACAGCTCTGCTCGGGTTTCATTGTTTGCTCTAGGTCTTCTCTGGTCTTCCCCACCGATCCCAGCAAGACCCTGTGCTGTCAGCAATGACTGGACTGCAATGTTCATGGAGCCTAGAGCCACAGGGACCTGATTTGCATTTGTAATCCTGGGCAAGTTACTCAACCTTCCTGGCCTCACTTCCTCATCTGCTAAGTCTTCCTTCCTTATAGGTTAATTAAAGTCCAAGTGCTCAGAACAGTCACTGGTGTACAGTAAGTGCTCAGTAAACAAGATACCTCTGGTCATGATCTTTCTGGTTCTCTTTTCTAAGCTATGCGTTCCTTCTGGGTAGGGCCGATTTCATCGTCGGTCTCATCCTCATACCTAGAATGTTATAAGGGCTGAATGGAGAAATGAGGGAATAAATAGATACAAGCCATGGGAAATGAAAGTTGTTAGTAAGCATTGTACAGAGGGCACAGGAGTCCCTACCTTACACTGAGAGAGGGACCTGGGGTCTCAACGCTGAACTACCCTGGCTGCTCCAAGGCACCACGGGGTCTAGATCCCAGGGCTTACAGGGCCTGGAGCAGCCTCTCTTCCTCAGACCCTGGGCAAGGCTATTTAGGGCAGCCCTCTCATTCTCTGAGCTAGTTTTGCAGAACATGGTGGGGGGTGAGGGTAGTTGTCCATGGGAGCAGTGATATGAGCTGCACTCCAGGCCCAGTGGGGACTCTGGCCTGGGAACCTTTCACCTAGACCCCAGGGAGGACACTGAGAAGCTGGGCCCCATCTGGGGACCTCTGTGGCCCCATCAGGAATCCTGGGGAAGCTCAGAGGGCAGGCCAAGAGCAGGTGTTTCTGCCAAAGCTACTGCAGGAGCCTTCCTGAGTTGGGAATAGAAGGTGGTCATCTTGGCTCTATGGTCAGAAGGGTGGGAGAGGCAGTGGGCGGTGAATCCACCTCATTCTCTCTAGGACTCAACTCTTTATCAGGTGTGGGCGGCCATTCAAACGAGGGCAGATTTATCAGGCCTGCTGGGTTGACCTTCCCAGGGTTGACCTACATGCCACGCCCATGCCAGTCTCACACCGATGCTTCCCACTGCTGTGGCTATGAGGAAACAGCCCCTTTGCAGTGGCATCTGGCTAATCTCCATACCAATGATTGTGAATGAAGCCATGTCAGCACAAGAGATGCCGGAATGAAAGAGATAATGGAAAGGGGGACACAGTGGCATATTCTTTATTCTCATCCTTTCTTTCATTTCATCTTTACAGCAATCCCATGAATTGGCGCAGCTGTGCCCATTTTACACATAGAAAGACTGAGGTCTGGACAGGGTCAAAGACCTGCCCAGCGGGAGAGCTGGGACCTGTGGTTCCAATGTGCTTTCCAAGACTGGCGCTGGTCCTTGGCCAAGGGTCAAGCATTCAGCTCCAGGAATCTGGGGGAAAAGCGAGGCTCTCTCCCAGATCCCAAAGCCTAGGGGATGAAGGAATCAAGCCTGCGATATTCCTGGGGTGTCTTGGTGCCTCAGAGCCAGGTGAGGCTCTGGAGGGAGGAGGGCAGCGGGTGGCCCACACAGGTGGAGAGACATGGCACTGTCCTGTGACTCCTGGAACTTCAGCCACTTCCTACTCACTCTGAGCAGCAGGCACCTCCCTCTCTTCCAGGCTCCACCCTGGGGAATGAGCCAGGTTGCTGCCCTCCTCAATGCGGTGGCTATCCTGCCCGGGCCCTGCAGAGGGCAGGCTCACCCCAGAAAGTAGGGCAGTGCCTCCATGGCCACGTGCTGGGACGCAGGGTGGAGGGGGTGGCCCCTAGACCCAGTCCTGGCCGGGCCTGGTCTCAACATGGGGCCCCAGCTGGGCCCTTGACAAGCAGGCTGTGGCTGCAGGCACGTTCGAGGCCTGAGACCCCCTTGGTGCCTATTCCCCCTCTGTGTTGGGTGATAGCTTTGAGGATCCATAATAGATCCTGAGTCCCAGCCAAGGGAAGCCCTAAGGGAGGATTAGGAGCGAAGCCATAGCAGGGGGTGCAGGGTGATGGGTGTGATGGACTTTTCCGGCGTATTTTTTTTTTTTTTTGAGATGGAGTTTTGCTCTGTCACCCAGGCTGGAGTGCAGTGGCATGATCTCTGCTCACTGCAACCTCTGCCTCCTGGATTCAAGCAATTCTCCTGCCTCAGCCTCCCAAGTAGCTGGGATTACAGACATGTGCCACCATGCTCAGCTAATTTTTGTATTTTTACTAGAGACAGGGTTTCACCATGTTGGCCAGGCTGGTCTCGAACTCCTGACCTCAGGTGATCCACCTGCCTCGGCCTCTCAGACTGCTGGGATTACAGACGTGAGCCACTGCCCCTGGCCACTTCCAGCTTTTCTTATTCAGCTGTGGGGGCCCTTCCTTCCTCTCTGCCTGGGTCAGGGCTTCTGAGGGGCTGCCCAGGGACCTGCCCTCTTTTGGATGGTGTCCCTGGGACTGTTGGTAGCTGGAGCGAAGCAGAATATGTGGTTTGTGTCCCTTTGAGCAGCTCCTCTGGGGGCTCCAAAAGAGCTGGACACACTTCACACCCTCCATCCTCTTACAGAGTTTGAGAGAAAATAAGCAGGTAGCAGGTGTTGCTGAGACTTGCACAGGCACCTGCTGAGGGTGGGTATTTGGGGGACTTGGCCAAGAACGGGTATCCCTTTTTATGAACAGTCATAATGACTGTGGCTTCTTTCATCCAAGGATCTCAGACCAGTTTGAAAGTAAAATCCACAGTGTCAGGCATGGTAAATTACAGTCCGGAGCCCGCAGTCTGGTTTGTAGACACGCTTTTGTTAGTAGGAATAGAGTCAAATCAATTGCATGCTGGGCCCTGTAAATGCAGACTACAAGTTCAATCAAACAGGGTGTTTGGAAAATTCACTTTATGGTTCAGCTAAGTGATACTTGAATCAAGGGGACGCTAGACACTGAGGTACCAGCTCTTTTCTCCCAGTGGGCCTGGCCGTGCATCTCCCACAATCACAGCTTCTCCAAACACACCAGGGAGAGAAAGGACGCTCCGAAATGCTCCAACCATAAAAGTGGGGTGGGGGAGTTAGGGACTCAGTGGGTCTGAGCAGGAGACTATGGACTCTTCCAGATGGGAGCTGGCAGCCAGTGCAGCTGTGCAGGGAGAGCTGGCCCCAGGGGAGAAGGCGGTGGGCCCTGAGATGTGGAAGGCTGAGCTTGGCCACAAAAGGACCAGAGAGGTATGGCTTAAGGCTGGGGTGAGGGTGGCTCTCTGGGTATCTACCATAGCAAAAGCAGCTTGGAGCAGAACCTTGAAGTCCTGGGCAAGTGCAAAAACCACACCCCAGGGGGAGAGAAAATACTTTTGTATTTTGGGGGAGAAGAGATTTCTAGAGTAACTCTGGGCCTTGTCAAGTAGGACTTTGAAGGCCTGATGAAGGTCAAGGCCTGATGGGGGCATAGGACCAGGCCAGGAACAGTAGGTTGGGAAACTGGACCCATGCTCCTCGTAGGGTCCTAGCGTCTCAGGAGGAGCCACCGTGCAGGACCAGGACCAATGCTGTGGAAGGGCAGCCAGGCAGTGGAGGGGACCTCCTTCACTACAGAGTGCATGTTCAGATTGTCTTGAGCCTGGTGAGGCTGGGTGATAGCAGTGGGCAGGCAGACATTTGGGGCACAGGCTTTGGGGTGGGAAATGGAGCAGAGAGAGACTTGCCAAATCTTGTCCAGGAAGGTCTGAGTCATCCTGCTGAAGGCAGCTGCCATCAGGGTGGAATGTCACTGAGGTGGCCAGGATGGGAGGCAGGATAATTCAGCCTCTGCATCTCCAAGTACTGCTTGGACTTGGGAGGGCAAGAATGACAGCCACTGAGAGCAGGGTGTGACAGGACAGGAAGACACGATTCTCCAAGGGAAGCCCTCTATGCCTGACCCTGAAAACAGCCAGCTATGGTGACAGGCCACAAGGGAAGGAGGGAAGGAACAGCTGCATTTGTTTGGCCAAGCCTCTCAACCAGCGATGCTTCCTTACTGAGGGTTTCAGACACAGGATACCCAGTTAGATCAGAATTGCAGGTCAACAACAACAACAAGAACACACACACACATACACACTCTATAAGTGTGCTCCTAATACCACATTAAAAAAATTTGCTAAATCTGGCAATGCTCTCTTTACCAGGTCTCTGAATGGCCCTTAGTTTTCTACCATCAAAACTGAATAAACAAGACTTTTCCTGGAGTTTTTGGAAAAATTACATTGGTGGCTAGAAAGGTCTTAATTGTAGGGTTTCCCCCTTCTGTAAGGCTTGCTTCAACTTTGTGTACCTGTTGTTGCATGTCTGCACTAGAATCTAACCTAAGCTGACAGTGGATTTGGCACGAGCTGTTGATGGGGTTATTTGACATAGAATATATAGAACCCTGCGTCTCAGGGGAGGGGACAGGGCTCCCAGGTGCTTTGTCAGTTGAATGTATTCTTTGTTCCAAGGAAAATTCAGTTGTGTGGAGGAAATGAGGATGAGTTGTGGGTCTCCCAGGGTCCTGGGTGACTGCTGGGTGCTGGGTGAATCTGAAGAGGTTAAAACATGGAATGAACACTTCTCAGGTGCCTCTTCTGGTGGGAAATTCTGTAGGATCTGGGTGTATGGACCTTAAGGGTGGAAGAGGCAGTAGGAGAACACCAGAAAGATGGAGCTGAAACCAGCAGGCTGCTCTAACAGAGACAACCATCGGCCTTCTGCAGAGATCTTATTCTTGTCGGTACCCATTTCCGGTTGGCCTGGCTACCTCAGAGGCTGCTGTCTGGTTTGTTTCCTTCACTATCTTTGGGGCCTTTGGGTGGTGGTGACCAGCATGTTCTGACCAAAGCCCAGAGAAGCATAAAAGGAGATACTCTGCTTGAAGAACTCACTCCCTCCTTGGGCACACTGTGACAGCAATGCCTTGGGCACAGGAGGGACTATTCAGAGCTGGGCAGAAGGAGACTTGGGCTTGATATTTTGGGTCTTTGCCCATGTGGAACCTTGGTTTTCAGATTGAAGTTCATTTCAGGGTGCAGACTTCTTTCTACCAAAGGAGGGGCCAGAAACTCAGGAGTTGATGCTGAACTTGGTGGCCTTTCAAGATGGGCTTGGGGAAAGACCAGGATGCTTTCTGTTCCTATGGCAGCATTCCCCTTCTTCCCCCTGGCCCCAAGCTGGGATCATGGTGGACAGGGCGTCCTGTCAGCACTGCAGCCTGCAGGTGGGGTGAGAGCTTTTGGAAGCTTCTAGAGTAAGGGTCAGAGGCCAGATGGAGACTCCTAGCTGAGGGGACTGCTGCAGCTTTGGACACAATCCCAGACCATGCTCTTTGAGCAGCTGTCTTTTCTCAGACAGCTGGGTTAGGCCTCTGAATTAGTATTCCATTAAACAGGGCAAGTGGTTTGTGCCCTGGAAACAGCACTGGACTGGGGTTCTGACTATATGGGTATTAAGAGCAGTTTCAGTCTCTTAAATCTGTGAAATGACTTTCTGTTTATCAAGCCCCTTTGGATGTAGTTCTCACAATCCCGTGATTGTGGTGTTATGACCTCCACAGACATATTGTGAAAGCTGAGGCTTAGAGGGATGGAGCAGCTTGAACTTAGTTCTCGCTGAGTCCAGGCTCAGAGCCCTTCTCTTGTGTGCGGAGGGGGTTGGCTGTGCAGTCAACAGTAAGGAAAAGGGCAGGACACTGAGGGCAGCTGAAAGACTTTCTCCTTTGACAAGCTGGTCCCCTGCTCCAGGGAAGGTACATTCCTTTCCCCACAACCCTAGAGGCACCTCTCTGGTCCACAGTAGCCCTCTTGATGCTCAGGTGAGAATGATGGGGACATCTGGACACTCAGATCAGTAGACTTCTTGCTTATTCAGTTGTCCTGAGAGAAACCTAGAATCAGCTTCAGATATGGATCATACAGTACAGGGGTTAAAACAAAAAAGAAAATGAGAATATTAACTTCAGATGCCTACCAGCCAGAGATCCTGAACAGAGAAGAGCTGTGCAAAGGGCTTGGTGAGGGCTGCCCTCGGGCCCATTTTGCAGGACAAGCACGCTGTGTCACAAACAAGGTAAACAGAGGCATGGGTGTATTGAGGACTTGCCTGAGTGGGCCCAACAGAGACAGCCAGACTCCACACTAGTTGTCCCAGAAAATGAAGTGGGGGGTGCTTAGGGGAGGTTGGGTCAGAGCCCCAGTCTTGGTCCTGATAGTCTAGTGATTCTCATCTAGGGGTGGTGTTGTCTGCTGACCCCCAAACTGGGGGACATTTGGCAATGTCTGTAGACAGTTTTGGTTGTCAACACTAGGGCGGGGGTGGCTACCGGCATCTGGTGGTAGAATCAAGGGACACTGTCAAACATTTTACAATGCACAGGAGAGCCCCAAACAATAAAGAATGACGTGGTGCAAAGGGCTGAGTTAGGGAAACCCCATGGCAATCCAGTCCTAGGCCCTCCCAGGAGAATTGGGGAGATTGGGCGGCTGTGAGGAAGCCATGCCTGGGGCAGGGGGTGCTCTGGAGGGCTGATGCTGTGCTCTTGCTCCCAGAGGGGCTGCACAGGGGCCCACTGCCAGCTGCTCCTGGACATCTTGTCAAGGTGTCCACCTTGCTGGGAGAGGCGTGTTCACCACAGCCAATCCTCCCTGGATAATTTCAGAGGGAAGCTTACAAAATATTTTAAGAGGCTGGCAAATTACAACCTTAGAAGCACATAAATGCTTCCATAAACGCCAGCTTTGCAAACCAAGCGTGTGTGGGGGCAGAGTAAGCAGGTTGCCCAAGCCTTGGGAAAGTCCATGTTTCAAGGCGGAAGACCCAGGTTTATCTTTGGTCCCTAATTCTCAGGTTCTTCTCTCTCGGCTTGCTTAACTATCTGGCAGTATTTAGCTTTTTTCTTTGTATTCCTCCTCTGTCCAAAGAATCTGCCATTGGCCATTTCTGTGACCTGTTAAGGGACCAGGAGGGTCAGAGCAGGTTGTTCTAGGGTCCTGATTCTACCCATGAGGTTCAAAAAGCTGACGGCCACAAAGGACACTGCCCTCCAGCTCTGTCCAGTGATCCAAGCATGCAGATTCCATAATAGCCAGAGTCTGTGATGATGTGTTCATTGACTGAGGGACTGGCTATGAGGCACACTGCCCTGCTGTGCCCGGTGGGCAGACAGACCATTCTCAGCAGTGCCATGTGAGTGCTCACACTTATGAACCTTTGCTGGTCACAGCCATAAACCATCATCAAAGACTGTCAACCTAACCGAACCTAACCGAACCGAACCTAACCTAACCTAACCTAACCTAACCTAACCTAACCTAACCTAACCAACCAACACCTCTGCAGGACCCAGTGGATTGCAAAACACTTTCATTTCTTGTTCGATCCTCATATCTGTGTGAAGCAGGTGGGACAGAATGACGACCTCTACTGTTCTGATGAAAACACTGAGGTTCCCAGGGAGGAAGTGGTCCCCTGTATCACAGGGCAAATTAGTAGCAGAGCCAGGATTTGAACTAGGTTTCCTGTCCCTAAATTCTGGGTACCCAGACTTGACCCCAGTTGTGTGGGGAAGCAGTGGGGCAAGGAAGTAGGATTCGGTGTCAGAGAGCCCTGGTTTCAGACCCACGCTCTGCCAGTCACTTCCTGTTCACCCTGAGCAAGCTATCAAACCATTCAGAGCCCCAGTTTCCACATTGGTAAAAATGAAGATAAAATCAGCCACCTCCTAGGATTGTTACGAGGTGTAATGAAGTAACAATGAGCCTGGTACATCACAGGTGCTCCCTGAATTTTAGTTCCTTTGCTCCCTTTTACCATCCCAGCAGCCCAGGCAGGGGTGAGCAGCTATGAGGGATGGCAGCAGTGGATGGGGGTGACAAGGGACAGATGAGGCTCCCCAGGGGAAGCGAGATGGAGAGAGCAGGAAACAAATGTCATTCGTGCAGCCACTCCCAATTTATGGGATCTGGTGCAGAGACTCTTTGAAGAGGCAATAAAACTCATATTCTGCTAGGAAATGACAACAGTGGAGAGTCCTGACTTAGCAAACCAAATTCAACAATTTGATTTTTTTTTTTTTACAAGGCATGGGGTTCTGGATGGGTAGGAAAAATCACACTCTAATGAGATTAGCTTTCTGGGATAGGAATAGGCTTTCCCAAGAGCAAGAGATGTGTACCATGCCAACACCCCATGGAGAGTGTATATAAATGCTCCACAGAGGCCTTGAGAGTCCAGAACCTGAGCTCCTTGCTAAGCTGCAACCTTCCTCTACTAGCACCATGGCCACCCAGACCTGCACCCCGACCTTCTCCACTGCGTCTGTCAAGGGCCTCTGTGGCACAGCAGGCGGCATCTCTCGGGTGTCCTCCATCTGCTCTGTGGGCTCCTGCAGGGTCCCCAGTCTCGCCGGTGCCACGGGTTACATCTCTTCTGCTAGGTCGGGCCTCTCTGGCCATGGGAGTTGCTTGCCCGGCTCTTACCTGTCTTCTGGGTGCCACTCCTCTGGCTTTGTGGGGAGCGGGGGCTGGTTCTGCGAGGGCTCCTTCAATGGCAGCGAGAAGGAGACCATGCAGTTCCTGAATGACCGCCTGGCCAACTACCTGGAGAAGGTGCGTCAGCTGGAGCGGGAGAACGCGGAGCTGGAGAGCCGCATCCGAGAGTGGTACGAGTCTCAGATCCCATACATCTGCCCAGACTACCAGTCCTACTTCAAGACCATCGAAGATTTCCAGCAGAAGGTGAGGGAGACCTGGCCCCTCTCCAGCTGAGCAGCCCAACTCTTAGGAGGCGTCTGTCTCATTCCAGGGCCTTTCCAGATGGGACAGTAACTTTTAGGGAATTCTCCTGGTAGGGCAAATTTTCTCTCTAGGACTTTGGTTTACTGGGGGACCCAGGCTTCTCTGCTGGTCTCTTGCTTGTACCTTGTTGCCAGCCATTCCTCACCCCTGTTCCCTTGCTGAAGGAAGGGAAGGAAGATGTACCAAGCAGCCCCTACTGGATACAGCACTGTGCTTGACATTTTCCTATTCCCTGACTTATTTATTCTTCATCTTGGAGAGATTGGTATTACTGGACCCATCTAACAGATGTGGAAGTTGAATTTTGAGGGGTTCAGCAACTTGCTCAAGATCACACAGCCTGAGTGTTAGATGCAGAACCTGAACTCAGGTCTGCCTCACCCTGGTGTATCTCGCTGTGCCACTGAAGGCTACAGGTGCCAGGACTGATGGCCACTGACATCCTTGGGATGCCCCTGTGGGGTGGATGCTCCCCTAACACCTGGGGTGTGACTCAGGGCTGGAAATGCTGAAGGTGCTGGTGGTACATAGTAGCGTAGCCTCTGTGAACTGAGCTATCCCCCTACCTGCCCCTACACTGCTGGGCCTCCTGTAGCTCATGGGAAACCTCTCATTCCTCAGATCCTGCTGACTAAGTCTGAGAATGCCAGGCTGGTCCTGCAGATTGATAATGCCAAGCTGGCCGCTGACGACTTCCGGACCAAGTGAGTGGGCCAGATCAGGGAAGGTTTGCCATGCCACTTCCTTGCCTCTGTCCCCGCCTTTGGGAGCTGGTGAAGCGAGAATAAGGTTGGATGGGAAAATGCAGCATGAGCCCCGGACCTCAGGGAAAAGGACCATCATGCTCCTGAACCATCAGCCACTGCAGCAGGACAGTAGGGTAGGGGGCCCTGCTGGTGTGTGGTTTCCTTTGCTGCAGACTTGGCAGGGTTCTGTGTGTGCAGGTACGAGACAGAGCTGTCCCTGCGGCAGCTATTGGAGGCCGACATCAACGGCCTGCGTAGGATCCTGGATGAGCTGACCCTGTGCAAGGCTGACCTGGAGGCTCACGTGGAGTCCCTGAAGGAGGAGCTGATGTGCCTCAAGAAGAACCACGAGGAGGTGAGGCTGGTGCCACGTGACCTCCCGTTGTTTCCCATCCAGCTTAGGGAGCCACTGCTGGGCCTTGGGCTTTCTGTGTGGCAGGAACTATACAAAGCCCTTGCATTTCATTCTCATTTCATTTCATCCTTACAATAATCCCAAGAATTATAAACTGTTACAAGCTCCAGTTTACAGATGAGAAAACTTAGGCACAAAGAGGTTAAGTTGCTTGTCTAAGGTCATAGAGGGTCTACACTTTTGCCCATAATACTAAATTTCTATTTGGGCTCTAGTGCCTGATAACAGCAGTTTAATTTGCCTAGGGTTTGTATCATCTCACAAATATCCCACAGAAGGAGGTAGGTAAATACGAACAGGGAGACCACGGATCAGAGAGATTTAAGTATCCTGTCTAATGCTATGTGGCTGGTGAACTGAAGGAAGAGGGTTTGAATTTAGGTCAGTGAAACCTGTAATCCAGCATCCTTTTCACAGCCTCATGCTGTCTTACCTCCTCACTGCAGGAAGTCAGTGTGCTCCGTTGTCAACTTGGGGATCGACTGAATGTGGAGGTGGACGCTGCTCCCCCAGTGGATCTCAACAAGATCCTGGAGGATATGAGATGCCAGTATGAGGCACTGGTGGAGAATAACCGCAGAGATGTGGAGGCCTGGTTCAACACCCAGGTGGGGCCGGGGTGCCCTGGGACCACAGGCTCCTGGGCTGGGGTTACCCTTGGAAGTAGCTTGGTTTGACCATGCTCTGGGCCCTCGCATGTGTTTCAGACCGAGGAGCTGAACCAGCAGGTGGTGTCCAGCTCGGAGCAGCTGCAGTGCTGCCAGACAGAGATCATAGAGCTGAGACGCACGGTCAACACCCTGGAGATTGAGCTGCAGGCCCAGCACAGCATGGTGAGTGGCCCCTGCCTGCGTGGCTGGGCATGGCCTGCTGCAGGTTCCCGACGCATCAGCCTCAGCTTGCAGGCTCTCATGGGGTGTGATCACAGGCCACAGGCAGATGCCCAGGACTGTGGGTTTCTGGGGTACGGGATTCCTCCCCATGGGCAGCTCTTCCTCTTTCCCATTGCAGAGGAATTCCTTGGAATCCACCCTGGCGGAAACTGAGGCCCGCTACAGCTCCCAGCTGGCCCAGATGCAGTGCCTGATCAGCAACGTGGAGGCCCAGCTGTCTGAGATCCGCTGCGACCTGGAGCGGCAGAACCAGGAGTACCAGGTGCTACTGGACGTCAAGGCCCGGCTGGAGGGCGAGATCGCTACCTACCGTCACCTGCTGGAGGGAGAGGACTGCAAGTGAGTGAGCTGGGGGAGGGCTTGACTGAACCTCAGTGCCATGTGGAGGGCGTCAAACCCAGAAGTGGTTGTCACCCAGATGAAGGGGACTAAACCAAAGCCCCTTGAGATTCTCCATCTAGTCCCAGGCGTTGGTCATGCGCAGCGGGAGAATCCAATCCAACACACGCCGCGTGTTTTCTGCCATCTTTTTTGATTGGCAGTTTCTGCTCTTAATTCCTGCAGCTCAGTCTTCTCACCCTTGGGAAATTCAGGGCACTGAGGTGGTCTGAGGCCACCTGTCTCGCTTGATCCTCTAGATCTGTTTAACACGAATCTCAGCCCAGTACTCCGATGCCAAATGCACCGTGCATGATTTTGTTTCCTCAGGCTTCCTCCCCCACCTTGTGCCATGGCATGCAAACCTGCTATTAGAGTTCCTTCTGTCCCCCCGGTGCTCTGTGCCCCTGCTGTGCCCTGCACCTCGGCTCCCCAAGTTGGCACTCAGATCCGCACCATCACCGAGGAGATCAGAGATGGGAAAGTCATCTCCTCCAGGGAGCACCTGCAGTCCCACCCGCTGTGACAGCCCACTTGATCCACCAGGGCAGGGCCCCGACCACAGGAAGGAGGACACCCCTGTGGCTTCTGGCTGCTTAACGACCCTGCCCTTTCCTAGAGGGGTCCCCCTACGCTTAGCAGGTTTTTCTACTAAAAATACTCCCCGTATTGTGTTTCTGGACTTAACTGTGCTTTTACGCCATGCAAAACTGGTTTCCTGGAAATTTACCCAATAAAGTGTGTTCTCCTGGCATAGCAAACTCAACCCTGGCTGACTCTGTTGATGCTCATGTGCTCGTATGGTTCATGGGGGTGTTTGATCAGGGGCTGCAGTATAGTTGTGAGGTTTGCATTTAGGTCTCTCTTCTCGGGCTCTGAGTGGAAGGCGGTGGCAGGGTGATTTCAAGTATTTAATAACAAAGATGCCTAAGGACCTGGCCAATGAGAACAGACCCTGACCCAGTCTGGATGGGTGCTGGCCATAGCTCTCAGCTTGGCCCTACCAGTGACCAGACATCTACTCACGATGCCTACCCCAGAAGACACAAAGGCTCCCGAGCCAGTCCTCCTTCGTAGCCCGACCTGGATTCGGTGGCTATCTCTCTTTTACTTTCAGCTTCCCCTCTCTTTCCTGGCTCCTGTCACCCTGCTCCCTGATACTGGGGATGGTTCAGGAGAGTAGGTCCCAGGAACAAGCAGAGAGGGCCAAACTCTAGGCAGTCAGCCTGAGCCAGCCACGCCGGGGCAGGCAGTCAGGGAGAGCAGGGAGGTGAAGGTGGAGGGCAGGTAAATCTATGTACCAACAAGGCACATAGGGCTGAACTGAAGGGTGTCAGGGATAGTGGGGTGGGGGTGGGGGCTCAGACATGGAGTGGGGGGAGAGGACAGCCAGACTTCACTGTGGAGCAGAGTTCAAAGCTCTGGATTCCACTGGCAGACCCGAGTCAGGCAGGTCTGTGGGTGGGGCCTGACTTTGCCAGACCTAGACATCCCTCTGATCAGAGAAGCATGGCCTGGGAGAGGTCTGAGGGCCTTACGGTTGGTTCCTTTGCCCCCTGCTCCAGTCTTCACTTAAGAAAACAGGCCCAGAGAGGGCAGTGACTTGTCCCAGGCCACAGAGCAGTGAGTGGCAGAGACCTGCCTATCAGCCGGCTATTCTGACCCTGACTCTGGAGCTCTTCTCAGTAGTTTCTCTCTCTCTCTGTCTCTCTCTCTGTCTCTGTCTCTCTCTCTCTTCCCCCCTCCCCCTCTCTTGCACTCACTCTCCTCTGGGCTCTCCTCTGGGTCATGGTCAAGACCTCCACGACCTGGCTCTGCCTCATGTCATCTGCTATTTGCTGCTAAACGGGACTCTTCAGTCACTTGCTGAGCAAGCCAGAGGTGCAGCAAACACATATCAGACCCCAGGAGAAGACATGCATAGGTAGCATCAGAGCATCCTGCACTGAGCCTGACTCTGCCGCTCTGTGGTACATGCCTGGTTATGTCATGAGACCTATCTGGTCTCAGCAGGTTCATCTGTGAAATGGGGCTGCCGGGAAGCTCCAATGAGACAGTGTGTGTGTAGCTTCCAAAAAGTGGTAGCTGTCAGTGTTGCTCTTACTACAAATGCAGAGTCCCTGGCCTCAGAGTGTCAAACAGGAACCCCCACTGCGAGGGCCAAGCTCTTTGCTTTGTATCTGTCAGGATGCTACGGTGGGGGCTGTGCTGCCAGCAGTGTCCTTGGAGCTGGACAGTGAACCCAAAGGCCTCAGCCTCAGAGGATGCACCTGGCTTTGGGCAGGGGGGCAGTCGGCATGGTTCTCTCATCTGCCCTGCCCCTTGCCCCTCACTACTCCACTCATGCTCTGGGGCCTCAGGTCTACACCCCTGCTTCTGGCCTGAGGCTGGAGTCTGTGCGGAGACAGATAGGGGTCCTCTGTGCAGAAACAGGCAGGAGTCCAGGAATGGACCGAGTCTCCGGGAAACCGCTGAGCTGCCTTGTCATTGTGGATGGACCACACAGGGCGTGACCTGACAAGTAATCACGTCATCAGCATCTTGCATTGTACAGTGCTTTCCCTTTTTATGATCACTCTGCAGTTTACAGGGCACACTCACAGCCTCATCTGATGCACACGATCAGCCCTGTGTGGCTGTGAGCTCTTTATTTATGCATCCTTGCCTGGCTTTTAATTACATTGTCCAGAGCATCTGTATCAGTTAGAAAACACCTCCTATCTCAACCTCACACATACCCTTTGCTGAGTTGCAATTGAAATCACTGACCGATGTGCAAACCAGAATTCAACAGTGTTGTGGCGGTAGATGGCGACTGGTCTAAAGTCACACAGCATGTGGCTGACTTAGGAGCCTTCTCAGGTCTTTGGGCTCCTATTTCATTGATATTAAGAGAGAAATAATAGAAAACATTCAATAAAATTTCCCCAGAGCGAATATGATGTTTTATTTCAAGGTGGTCTGGTTTTTCTGACCTTTTTTGTACTTTCCAGATATGCTATCTGACTGTCTTTCTCATTTACACATATACATCAATTAATCAATGAAGAGATAACAGTGGAACATGGCATACATAGCCAATCCAATCTGAAGGCTCAGGCCTATCTAGGAAGGAGCAGGGGTGGCAGAAGCGGCTGGAACAAAGACTGGATAACAGGCACAGTTCCCAAGGAGCTCACGCCCAGCTGTGGAGACACCTCGCCCCCACATTCCCAGCAACTGCACTGGGATAGCAGGAACAGGTGTGGGCAGGGTTTCAGTTTTGGGGATAGACGAGAAATCACTGAGGGCTGGGATGACCAGGAAAGGTTTTAGGGCAGATTTGGATTTGATGGGCAGAAAAAGGAGGAAGGAGGGCAAAGGGCATTTTAGGGCTATATTTAGTGTATCCATGGAATGATCTGGGGACAACCTGGACCGCATCTGAGCAGAGTGCAAGGATCCTGTCAGGAAAGTTACTAGGAATGTGCTAAACAATGTTAGTTCTTGCTGATAAGGGGTTCTAGATAATTATTTCATTTAAGAAAAGAATGCTAAAAAGGAACAGAAATAGACCAGACCAATTTACAAAATACCTTAAAACAGCTTGAAAAATATTACATATATGTTTTATAAAGTTATCTAAAAATCTTATCAAGAATTTTTTAGCCACACCTTTAGCACTAAATTGGCTTATGGGATCTGTCTCCCTTGGGTGGAATGGCTCTTGGCCCAGAAAACACTTTGTTCTTGGCCAAAGGGGCTGATTAGTCTGGACAGGTGCTGCTCACCTACACAGAGATGCCTGATCCCCTTCCATCTCTGAGTCTCAGTTTCCTCATTTATAAAAGTAGGAATAGTAGGGCGGGCACGGTGGCTCATGCCTGTAATCCCAGCACTTTGGGAGGCCAAGGCAGGCAGTTCACAAGGTCAGGAGACTGAGACCACCCTGGCTAACACAGTGAAACCCCGTCTCTACTAAAAATACAAAAAAAAAAAAAATTATCTGGGTATGGTGGCAGGCGCCTGTAGTCCCAGCTACTCGGGAGGCTGAGGCAGGAGAATGGCATAAACCCGGGAGATAGAGCTTGCAGTGAGCCGAGATGGTGCCACTGCACTCCAGCCTGGGCAACAGAGCGAGACCCTGTCTCAAAAAAAAAAAAAAAGGTAGGAATGGTAAGACTGACTGTGTTTTCCTTTCCCCGCTCCCTACTCTCTTTTGTTTCCTTCCATTCTTTCTTTCCTTTCTTAACACAATTCACCACGGGAAAATCGCTTAATTAATTAATTCATAGACATCTAGAAGCCCAGCACTGTGCTTAATACTACAGAGATTTCAAAAAAAAGTACAAGGTCTATCCTTGCCCCCATGCTTACAGTCTCCCTGGGAAAATAGGGCTGAAACACAAGACAATCAGATGTCAGTCAATTGGAGGCCAGTGCACTCAGAGCTGGGAGGGCACAGCAGGGCTGGAGCAGGGCCCAGGCTCCAGAGGGAAGGCCTGACCAGGACTGCGCCCTTAGAGGCAGTGGGGTGGGCCTGTGGTTTGGAGCTGGAAGCCCTGGGCTTTAGCCTCAATGGGAAGCCTGTGTGGACCTTGGTTAAGCCATTTTCCACTTTGACCATTGGCTCCTTCTGCAGGAGTCAGCACCTTTCTATCCACGACTGTGTTGCACAGTGTGTGTGGGTCTTAAAGAAGACAGCATGCCTTGAACAGTTGTATAGATGCTTGTTTAGCTGTGATCTGGGACAGGCTCCTGCAACAGTCCAAGCCTCCTCTATTTAATGGGCTATTGGTGATGCCAGTCTCATGAGGTTGTGTGAGAACTGAATAAGAGAATGCATAGAGACAGATTAGCGTGGGGGCTGGTGGGTACTAAATGCTCAGTGAATGATGGTTGCTATCATCAGCCGGGTTATTGATAGGGCTGTGTGAAAAGAGCTCCAATTCAGGCAGCCAGAAGGAAGGGCTTCTCCATTTCTCAACCAGGACTGGGGAAGACACGCCCTCCTAGATGTCACCATGGGCAGGTGTCCAATTAACTGACCTCTAGGCATTGTGGCCGGAAGTTAGGTTCTATAACCTGGGCAGACTTCCTGGCAAGGGAAAGAGTAGGGAAGTGTCCATCAGGGCTCTGCAGTATCTAGGGTGACGAGCTACCCCATTTTGCCCAGGACTGAGGGTTCCCTGGCATATGGAACTTTCGGAACTAAAGCCAGAAAATGCCTGAGGAAACCAAGAAAATTGGTGACCCTAGTCATATTTTCTGGGCCAATTCGAGAGCCTTCTGTGTCTCCCTGGCCGCAAGACCCTTGCCTTCCTGCAAAAACCAAGTTTATTCTTCCATCTCCTGGGAGCACCCTGGAGACCTCCTCTACTCCCTCGGGCCCATAAAAGAAGTCAAAGTCGGAGAAAGTCAAGACAGTGGCTGAACTCCCACGCCTGCTTAATGCGGAGGCTGAGGTCTGGGCTCAGATGACAGGTCCCTTTGAAGAACTGATGGGGACTTGGTCTTGCCAGTGATGTGGGGTGGTGGAGGTGAGTCTTGACATAGCAACGGGGCTCCTATTTTATGAGGCTGGTAAATTTTCACAGGAAACTAAATAACAGGTTAATGAGGGGTTTTAAAAGAAAGTGGTGTTAACTTTAATGAGGAGAAAACACTTTGTAAAGGCCAACCAACGCCCACTGGGGCAGAGATATAAATCTGGGGTAAGGAGCTGCTTCTCTGCTTTGGGGTGTCTGGTCTCAGAGACCTATCAATTGCATCTGAGTTGCAGGGGCCATGGCTTCCAAATGCCTCAAGGCAGGCTTCTCTTCTGGGTCTCTCAAGAGCCCAGGAGGGGCCAGTGGGGGCTCCACTCGTGTGTCTGCAATGTACTCCAGCAGCTCTTGCAAACTCCCGAGTCTCTCCCGTGGGGCCAGAAGTTTCTCTGCCTGCTCAGCGGGTGTGGGCAGAAGCAGCTACAGGGCTACCAGTTGCCTCCCTACTCTCTGCCTCCCCGCCGGAGGCTTCACTACCAGCTACAGCGTGGGTGGGGGCTGGTTTGGGGAGGGCATCCTCACTGGCAATGAGAAGGAGACCATGCAATCCCTGAACGATCGCTTGGCCAGCTACCTGGAGAAGGTGCGTCAGCTGGAGCAGGAGAATGCCAGCCTGGAGAGCCGCATCCGTGAGTGGTGTGAGCAGCAGGTCCCCTACATGTGCCCCGACTACCAGTCCTACTTCCGGACCATTGAGGAACTCCAGAAGAAGGTAAGAGGTTCAGAGTGGCTTTGGATTCCCAGGAACTTGGTGTCACCAGTATTCATTGATAGTTCTGTTCCCACAGGGCATGTTGGAAGTCACCAAGCATGTTCACCTCTGTGGCCTCATTTGCTCCTCCCAATAACCTTTTAAGGGAGGTATCATTAGCCCATTATACAGATGAGAACACTGAGGTTCAGGCTGGGTAAGTGACCCAGATGGCAGTTACTGGAGCCAGAGCTTGAACATCGGGTCTATGAATGAACTTTGTGACCTTTGGTACTATTGCCCACCCCTCTGAGTCTTCATTTCCTCTTTTATTTAAAGTCAGGAGATTGGGTTTGATGTATTTAGTGCAGTTCAGGCTTCCCATAAGTAACTCAGGGATGAAAATGCCTGCCAGAGAAGTTTCCTTCTTGCCAAGGGCCCATGTCTGCTTCTTGCCTTGCCCAAAGTTAAAGCTGGCTTCTGTGAGGGACCATTTATGACCACAGAATCCTGGAATACATTGTTGGCAATGAACTGCCCTGGGTCCCCAGTAGGCCTGGGAGACAGAGAGATAGGAAGAAGCTTCGGTTCATCATGCCAGGCCTTTCCTGTTGCATTTTCATGCAGCTATCTAACCTGGGTCACAGGTCACAGACACAATGCATTGGAAGAAACCCTGGACTTTCCATAGTTGATCCCTAGAGGCTGCCCACAACCCTCCAATACCCATGGACTAGCAGAGGTCGAGGATGGGTGACTTCCTCCCTCCAGAGGCAGCCCTTGTCAGCCTTAGGGAGCTCCAACAAATGGAATGTCCTTTCTTGCAATGAAATAACTTCTTTATATCCCCAGACCCTGTGCAGCAAGGCTGAGAATGCCAGGCTGGTGGTGGAGATTGACAATGCCAAGTTGGCTGCAGATGACTTCAGGACCAAGTGAGTTGTCCTGCTTGTCCTGTGGTTGGGGGCCGCTAGAATTGGACACAGGTGATGCCTGGGTTCAGGGTTTTGACTGTACTCTGTCACTGAGGCATAAAAGCAAGACTCATAGCACCTGGCCAGTCTGAGGGCAGGCCTGATTTAGATGCAAAAAGGAAATGTGGATGCAGGTGCCCTGTTCTATGCCTGCAGGTATGAGACAGAGGTGTCCCTGCGGCAGCTGGTGGAGTCAGACATCAACGGCCTGCGCAGGATCCTGGATGATCTGACCCTGTGCAAGTCTGACCTGGAGGCCCAGGTGGAGTCCCTGAAGGAGGAGCTGCTCTGCCTGAAAAAGAACCATGAGGAGGTGAGCATGCGGGAGGAGATAAGCATGGCGGAGCAGGTGAGCCTGGGGGAGGAGGTGAACGTGGGGAGGAGGTGAACATGGGGAGGAGGTAAACATGGGGAGGAGGTGAGCATGGGGAGGAGGTGAGCATGGGGAGGAGGAGGTGAGCACGGAGGGGAGGTGAACGTGAGAGAGCAGGTGTGCATGGGGAGGAGGAGGTGAGCATGGGGAGCAGGTGGGCATGTTGAGGAGGTGAGCATGGAGGAGAGGTGAATATGGAGAGGAGGTGAATATGGGGAGCAGGTGAGAATGGGGAATGGGTGAGCATGGGGAAGCAGGTGAGCATGGGGAGGAGGTGAGCATGGGGAGGAGGTGAGCATGGGGGAGAGGTGAGCATGGGGGAGAGGTGAACATGGGGAACAGGTGAGCATGGGGAGGAGGTAAACATAGGAGAGGAGGTGAGCATGGGGGAGAGGTGAACATGGGGAGGAGGTGAACATGAGAAGGAGGTGAACCTGGGAGGCAGCCCTCTGGGAATTAGTACTGACCCTGGTCTGTGCCATAGGAAGTGAACTTACTGCGCTGCCAGCTTGGTGACCGGCTCAATGTTGAGGTGGACGCTGCCCCACCTGTTGACCTGAACCGAGTTCTGGATGAGATGAGATGCCAGTACGAAACCCTGGTGGAGAGTAACCGCCGGGATGCTGAAGACTGGTTTGACACCCAGGTAGGTAAAAACAGTCTGTGCAACAGGGGTACATGGTGGCTCACACAGAGGTGACCCTGGGGCTCTGAATCAAGAAACCTAACTTTGAGTCTCATCTCTGTTTTGACCTTGTTGTGCCACTTGGGCAGATTGCTGTCGTCTGAGCAACAATGTCCTCCAGTATAAAATAAATGAGTGGGACTAGGGGACTGCGAAGGTCCTTCTTGGCTCATGATTCTAACTGGCCTCTGTAGCTCTCTGAAGCCAAGTCCCCAGTGTTGCTGACCAGGTCCTGTGTATGTATGTTTCAGACTGAGGAGCTGAACCAGCAGGTGGTTTCCAGCTCAGAGCAGGTGCAGTCCTGCCAGGCAGAGATCATCGAGCTGAGACGGACAGTCAACACCCTAGAGATTGAGCTGCAGGCCCAGCACAGCATGGTGAGTCCCAAGGCAGGGTGGAGCTGCCTCTGGACCAAGCCGGGGGGAACACAAGCTTCCCAGCTTCCATGCTTTGACCACACAGGCAGGCTCCAGGGGTCCAAGTTCTTGAGCACCAGGGGTTCTCCATGCAGAAAAGAGGGAATGAGGGACCAGCCCCAATCATGAATCCCCCAATGGTGAAAGACAAGAGACCTGTAGCAACTGACATGTCCAGGCAGTAGGTCCCATATTTGTGTAAGCAGATACATCTTCTGAGTAATTATCAGTTACTCAGAGATGACACTAACAGGGAGATGCTCTCTAGATCAAAGAAGCCACAGGTGCTAATTAGCTCATCTCAAGTGAGATGTCTGATTGTGGTTCATCCTAGCTCACACCCTGATTCTCTGAGCTTCTGTTCTTGGATTCTGAGGCCTCACTGAGACCCGGATGAATCCTCCTTGCTCCTTCTCTGACCTCTAGCCTTTTTCCTCCCTACACAACCCTTGCCCTCACAGAGAGATGCTTTGGAATCCACCCTGGCAGAGACGGAGGCCCGCTACAGCTCCCAGCTGGCCCAGATGCAGTGCATGATCACCAACGTGGAGACCCAGCTGGCCGAGATCCGGGCTGACCTGGAGCGGCAGAACCAGGAGTACCAGGTGCTGCTGGACGTCCGGGCCCGGCTAGAGTGTGAGATCAACACATACCGGGGCCTGCTGGAGAGTGAGGACAGCAAGTGAGTATCACCGCATGTGCTCTAGTCTTCTCACTGCAACCTACCAAGTTCTGGGAAGACAGCATGGTGCCTAGAAAGAGCCTGGCATCCGGAGTCTGGAATCCTGGTCTCTTAGTTCTGGTCTTCCTGCAAACTCATCACGTGACTCCAGCAAGCCCCCTTTCCTCTCAGGGCCTGTTTCCCTTTTGGTAAAACAAGGGGGCAGGATCAGGTGATTTTTAAGGTGCTTCCCAGTTTGCATAGTCTAGGATCTACGTTGAGTTACTGCAAACAGCAACTGGAAAATCATAGTAATCTGACTGCTTTCTTTTTTCTAGGCTCCCCTGTAACTCATGTGCACCCGACTACTCACCCTCCAAGTCATGCCTTCCCTGTCTTCCTGCGGCCTCCTGCGGTCCTAGTGCAGCCCGTCTAAGCTGCAGCCCCCGCCCCATTTGTGTGCCCTGCCCAGGGGGCCGGTTCTGAGAGTGGGTGACCCAGAAGGCCATGGCCATCGTCTCTAGGGATTGAACTTGGCCTCTACCCAACCTTAACCCTTGTAGCCCAATCCCCTCTCTTCATGCAGAGCCCAGGCCCAGGGTCTGGCCCTGAAAAGGCTCACTGCAAATACATGCCTTAGTTTCTCAGAGCCTGTCACAAAGGCTGGCTGCCCCCAAAGGTCTCAACTCCTCATCATTTCAATGGTGTCTCTGTTCTCAGGCTGTCTCCTGGGTCAGGTTTTCCTTCTGGGTGCTGTTACAGTGGATTCTGAAATGCAGTAGAGGGCTTTTGTTGGCAGAACAATAAAGTGCATTTGCTCAGGCCCCTGGTGCCTAACTTGCACCATTCTGGTGTTGTTGGCTTTTGTCTCTGCTGTGTTCAGGGGGTGACTGTTGGGCAGACTCATGGGAGAGGTGTGACCAAGTATGACCCTTTGGATGACAGGGTCACTGTGCACCTGTTTGGGGTGGGTAGAGCCCTACAGGGAGAGCTTTTGCTTGGCTTCCCCGATGAAGACCTTTCTCCAAAATTCCAGTGTGGTGCCAGGTGTTTCCAGACCTCTCTGTAATCCCTCTTAGTATACGTGATCACCTGGGGATCCCAGAGTGGGATGGACAGAACTGAGATGGAAACTGAGATCGGCTTCACGGGGAGGGTTTTAGGCCACTTTATCAGCCTCTTGTCTGTGGTCCCTGTAAGACCGGTGACAGGGTGTCTCCCTCCCAGGGTACTTTTAGGGGTGCATTTACATCAGCCCCCTTCCATCGCAGCCCTTTCATGCAGCCCTCCAAGTTCAGCAGCCCCCTTAACAACCCACAGCCTGTCATAAGCAGGAGACGGAGAGTGTACTCGCCTTCAGGGCTTCCATCCTGAATGCTAAGGCTCTTGTCCTTAGGAGGCTCATGCATGTGCTCCTGTGCTGTTGGCATCTGGCGAGGTGTACAACGAGCCCTCCTCAGATGGGTGTGAGAGCTCCCAGCAGCTTGACCCAAAGGCTTTCATCTGTGTCCAGAATGTCATCCCCAAACAGACAAGGCAAATAGCAAGTTCCATTAATCCCAGTGGGAAAGGGAGAAGCGCCAAGACCAAAGTTTCGAAACTAAAAACAAAGATGTGTGTTCCCAGTTGGCATGTGCTCCTCATAAGATGCTGAGAGTACCTGCTAAGGAGCTTCAGTGATGTTAAGAGAGCTGTAGCATGTCCAAGGGGAGAGCAGGTGGCTGGAAGATGCTGACCAAGGCAAGCCGGAGACCCTCGTCCCTTAAGGATATCTGATATAGTTAATTCTGATTTGAACACAGAATCCTCTCCTTTCTAGCCCCCTGCAAAGAGGGCCTGGGCCTTTGGTTGCTCCCAGTCCCACCTTGCTCCTGGCATCTGGCACCGCATCCATGTTGGTCTTTTTGGAATTCCTTGGCTAATTTTGGTGAGGCTTAGGCACCTGAAAGGGGTGGTCACCTCAGGATCATTCACTTAATTCAACAAACCCTTACAAAGCATCCCCCTGTGCCAGGAAGTGTGTTAGCTACCAGGGGAGGACTGGTCTGTGTAGGAGGGGGCCCTTGAGATGGGACAAGATGGATGCTCACTTGCTACTTTTTTTCTTTTCCATCTCAGTGGTGTCAGGAGACCGGCTGAAGGGGATCTCGACATTAGTGCAATAAACGTGGGCTCTGAATGTGGAGTCAGATGGACCTGGGTTCAAATCCCCACCCACCACTAACTACATGTGGGAGTTTTAGCAGGTCATTGTCCCTTTCTGAGCCTCAGTAAAATAGAGAACATGACACTGATGCTGTGAAGTGAGACCGAGAATGTTTTGCCCAGCACATGCAGGGCATTTGAAGATGGGTCATCACTACCGACTCTGTCTTCCAGCTGGACGGCTGGATTGCTGCGAGGTTGGGCATCCACATTTCCCTGGCCAGGGTTTCATTTCTGACATGTCCTTCCCAGTAAAACAAGCCAGCTAAAGTGAATATGCAGTTACATGCTTCATTATCTAATTCCAACTCTCTAAGTCAGCGGGGAGCCTTACGGCCAGCAGCATGTGGATGCTGTCTGGAGCACATGGGCTCCAGTTAACTCTGCTGTGTGTAGGCCACGCTGTTCTTTATGGCATTCTCTGTGGCACACATCCTTTCCAAACCCATCCTAGCTTCCTCCAAGATGTAGCCAGCGAAATCATGCGTACTCCTACTTCTAATTATTATTTACTTCATTTGCTTGTGCTTTTAATTATAACACTGTTTCCATTCAACCACAAGTTCTCAACCTTGCCTGTACCTTGGAATGACCTGGAGGGCTTTAAAAATTACTGATGTCTGCTCTGAGCCCCAGAAATTCTGCTCTAGTTGGTCTGGGACATGACTTGGTACTGGGATTTTTGAAAGCTCTCTGGGTGATTTGAACATGCAGCCAGGGTTGAGAGGTCATTTGTCTGGTGGAGGAGCTTTTGGCAACACAGTTGGGAGTGCAGGGGGCTCAGGGCAGCTCTGACATAGACCCTAGCACTACCAGGTCTGGTCCCTATTATGTTTTTGACTTTCTCAGTTCTGCCATTTATCTCTCTTTCAATTTCAAATTTTTGAACTAAATTTTAAATTTGTTATATTTTTTTCCCAAAAAGTCACTTTTTTCTTCTCTGTTCTTGTTTTATAACATTTAGTTCCTGTTTCAAGGCTATAATTGCTATATGTATATACATCTCTCCCCCTCTGAGGTTATTTAAAAAAAAAAATATATATGGTTTTGGATTCTGCATTGTTTCTGTTTTCTTCAATTTCCTTTTTTACTGTTTTGTTTGTTGGCTTGTTTTACTTTGTCTTTAATATCGGAAACTTCCTTCAAGTATCTGGTCATCCTTTTGTTTATATTTTATGACGAGACACTAAAAAGCTGATAGAAGGTGCTATGTGGATGGGCAGGTTGGCAAACTGGCTTTTTGCATGGTACAACCACCTCAGTTCAGTTTCTGTAAGTCTTTTCTCAGGAGTTTTTTTTTCCCCCCCAAAGAAGGAGCCTCTGGTTTTCTGCGGGGGAATGAATGGAGGGAGACAGTGCTGGGCCAGGCTGTGACATGCACCCTATCTGCTTTTGTTCAAACAGGCCCTTCCTCCTGGATTCTTTGCATCCCTTTCTCTTCTCTTCCTAAACCTGTTTTCCTGATAGTTTGCTCTGTCCCCAGAGAGGCTGGGGTATGGTGGAAAGTCTTTGAATCAGCCAGACCTGGGTCTGAGAACTGACAGTGCCCCACTTTCTCTGTGGCTACCTTTCCCAGACCCTACTTCTCCGTCTGCACGACACACCCCAGATCTGGCATATTGCCTGGAACTGTGGTCTTCTGTGACTTTGGATGCTGCTGCTACTACCTTTATCATTCCGCTGTTATATGAAACCCAGTTCTTCCTTCACAACGGAAAACTCTGCTCATGCGGACATTTGGGACCTCACCTCACAGTGACAACCTCTCATCATCATCCTGGAGCCCCTGCTCTTGGCTCCTGTCTCTCTCCTCCTCATTCCTTCCTTCCAGGATTGTCCTGTGAACTTGAAATCCTTCTCTCCTTTCTCCCTGTGATGTCTTACCAGCCAAATCAAGGCATTGGGGTCCCACCTTTTAACCCAAGATCTTCTTAATGTAGTTTTCTAAGTAAAGACAGTTATTTTTTTTTCTGCAAGATGAATTCTGGTGACAGCTGTTAAAATATATGCAGGCACACTTTGATTTATTGAGTTTCAATTTATTGTACTTCCCAGATATTTTGTTTTTTTAAACAAATTAAAGTTTTCTGGCAATCCTGCTTCCAGCAAGTCTGTCGGTGCTAATTTTTCCAACAGCATGTGCTTATGTGTCTCTGTGTCACATTTTGGTAATTCTCACAATACAAATTTTTTTCTTTTTCTTTTTTCTTTTTTTTGAGACACAGTCTCGCTCTGTCTGCCCAGGCTGGAGTGCAATGGTGCGATCTCGGCTTACTGCAACCTCTGCCTCCCGGGTTCAAGCAATTCTTGTGCCTCAACCTCCCAAGTAACTGGGATTACAGGCACACGACGCCTGGCTAATTTTTGTAATTTTAGTAGAGATGGGGTTTCATCATGTTGGCCAGGCTGGTCTCAAACTCCTGACCACAAGTGATCCACCTGCCTCAGCCTTCCAAAGTGCTGGGAATACAGGTGTGAGCCTCCGTGGCTGGCCAAACTTTTTCCATTATCATATGTGTTATGGTGATCTGCGATGAGTAATCTTTGATGTTACTGTTGTAATTGTTCTGGGAAACCCCAAACCATGCCCAGATAAGATGGGGAACTTAACTGATAAATGTTGCCTGTGTTCCGATGGCTCCACCAACTGGCCATTCCCCCATCTCTCTCCCTATTTTGGGTCTACCTATTTTCTGAGACACAGCAATATTGAAATTGGCCAATTGATAACCCTACCATGGCTTCTAAGAGTTCAAGTGAAAGCAAAAGGTGCAGGTCTCTCCTTTTAAATAAAAAGCTAGAAATGATGAAGTTTAGTGAGGAGGCAGCTTTCATAGCTAGACAGGAGGAGTCTGCCTTCAAAGGATAGGCTGACTCTTTTGCTAGGAGTTAATGCAGTTGATGACTTCAAGTGGGAAGTCAATGCTCATTTATCATTCTGAATACCCTACGGCACTTAAGAATGATGCTAAATCTATTTTGCCTGTTCACTACAAATGGAACGACAAAGCCTGGATGACAGTGCATCTGTTTATAACATGGTTTCTTGAATACTTTAAGCCCACTGTTGAGACCTACTGCTTAGAATAAAAGATTTCTTTCAAAATATTACTGCTCATTGACAATGCATTTGATCACCCAAGAGCCCTGATGGAGCTGTCCAAGGAGATTAATGTTTTTGTGCTTGCCAACCCAACATCCATTCTACAGCTCATGGATCAAAAAGTAATTTTGACTTTCAAGTCTTATTACCTAAGAAATATATTTCATAAGGCTATAGTTGCCATAGAGAGTGATTCCTCTGATGGATCTGGGCAAAGTAAATTGAAAACCTTCTGAAGAGGATTCAGTATTCTAAATGTCAATATTTGTGATTCAGGGGAGGAGGTCAAAATATTGACATTAACAGGAGTTTGGAAGAAGTTGATTCCAACCCTTAGGGATGATGTTGAGGGGCTTCAGCAGAGGAAGTAACTATAGATGTGTTGGAAACAGCAAGAGAATTGAAATTAGAATTGGAGCCTGAAGATGTGACTGAATTGCTGCCATGTTATGGAAAAACGAACGGATGAGGAGTTGCTTCTTTTTCATGAACAAAGAAAGTGGTTTCTTGAGATGGAAACTACTCCTGGTGAAGATGCTGTGAACATCACTGAAATGGCAACAAAGGATTTGGAATACTACATCAATTTAGTTAATAAGGTGGTGGCAGTGTTTGAGAGGACTGACCCCAGTTTTGAAAGAAGTTCTACTGTTAAAATGCTATCAAACAGCATCACATGCTACAGGAAAATCTTTCATGAAAGGAAGAGTCAATTGATGCAGCAAACTTCACTGACGTCTCATTTTAAGAAATTGCCACAGCCATCCTAACTTCCAGCAATCACCACCCTGATCAGTCCTCAGCCATCAACATTGAGGCAAGACCTTCTACCAGCAAAAAGATTACAACTTGCTGAAGGCTCAGATGATCATTTGCATTTTTAGCAATAAAGTATTTTTAAATTAAGTTATATACATTGTTTTTAGACATAATGCTATTATACCCTTAATAGACTATAGTATAGTGTAAATATAATGTTTATATGCACAGAAAAACCAAAAAGTTTGTGTGACTCACTTTATGGTGACATTTGCTTTATTCTGGTGGTCTAGAACTGAACCTGCACTATCTCTGATGTATGCCTGTATCTTCCTCTATCTCAGTGGGTCTCCAAACCACCAGGAGGATATGCTAAACACAGATTGCTGCACCTTAGCCCCAGCCTCAGAGTTTCTGATTCAGCCTGTCTGGGATAAGCCTGAAAAACTGCATTTTTTTTTTTCATTTTACTTTAAGTTCTGGGATACATTTGCAGAATGTGCAGGTTTGTTGCATAGGTATACATGTGCCATGGTGGTTTGCTGCACCCATCAACCCATCATCTAGGTTTGAAGCCCCGCATGCATTAGGTATTTGTCCTAGTGCTTTCCCTCCACTTGCACCCCATCCCCTGACAGGCCCTGGTGTGTGATGTTCCCCTCCCTGTGTCCATGTGTTCTCATTGTTCAACTCCCACTTATGAATGAGAACATGTGGTGTTTGGTTTTCTGTTCCTGTGTTAGTGTGCTAAGAATGATGGTTTCTAGCTTTATCCATGTCTCTGCAAAGGACATGAACTCATTCTTTTTCATGGCTGCACAGTATTTCATGGTGTACATGTACCACATTTTCTTTATCCAGTCTATCATTGATGGGCATTTGGGTTGGTTCCAAGTCTTTGCTATTATGAATAGTGCTGCAATAAACATGTGTGTGCATGTGTCTTTATAGTAGAAAGATTCATAATCCTTTGGGTATATACCCAGTAATTGGATTGCTGGGTCAAATGGTATTTCTGGTTTTAGATTACTGAGGAATCATCATGCTGTCTTCTACAGTGGTTGAACTAATTTACACTCCCACCAACAGTGTAAAAGTTTTCCTATTTCTCCACAGCCTCGCCAGCATGTGTTGTTACCAGACTTCTTAATGATCACCATTCTAACTGGCATGATATGGTATCTCATTGTGGTTTTGATTTGCATTTCTCTAATGATCAGTTATGATGAGCTTTCTTTCATATGTTTGTTGGTAACATAAATGTCTTCTTTTGAGAAGTGCCTGTTCATATCCTTTGCCCACTTTTTGATGGGGTTGTTTGTTCTTTTCCTGTAAATTTGTTTAAGCTCCTTGTAGATTCTGGATATTAGACCTTTGTCAGATGGGTAGATTGCAAAAATTTTCTCCAATTCTGTAGGTTGCCTGCTGACTCTGATAGTAGTTTCTTTTGTTGTGCAGAAGCTCTTTAGTTTAATTAGATCCCATTTGCCAACTTCAGTTTTTGTTGCAATTGCTTTTGGTGTTTTATTCGTGAAATCTTTGCCCATGCCTATGTCTTGAATGGTATTGCCTAGGCTTTCTTCTAGGGTGAAAACTCACATTTCTAACATGTTCCTGAGTCAGGTTGATGCTGCTGGTCTATGAACTACACTTTGAGAACCACTGATAACACCTTATTATAATAATTATAGTTTTTGGGTGAGAGGATTAAATGGGCAAATTAATGCCAAGCACTCAGCACCATACCTGGTATTCGTATACATTCCACTAGTGCTGGCGATGATTCTGAGGGGTGGCCGGATGAGTCTCATCCCTTGTAGTTGGTATTGCAATCACACTTCCTTCCATCTCATGCTATAATCTTCTCTAAACAGGTAACCCAGACAAGGTACTGGAATTTATAGTTGTCATAGAGAATCAAATTGTGAGAGTATTCAATCTGACCTTTCAATTGGCATGAGGAAACTGAGGTCTGGAGAGACAAAATGACTTTCCCAAGGCCACATGGCAAGTCAGAGGCAGCATCTCTATGCTCTCCTTTTCTTATGTAATGAATGGGCTGGGTGGTATTTTCCCTTTCCCGTTCTTGTACTGACATTTCTGGGAATATGTGAAACATAAGGCAAGTACTTATACCCCGAAATTATATCAGGAAGATTACTGAATAAAAAAGTGGCTATATAGCACACACATACTAAATGTGAAGCTCACAGCTTTTGCAGCCAGGACTAAAAACCACTGCTCTAGCATGTTGCCTTCTTAAGTGAATGCCCAAGGCTTCTATAGTTGAGCATATCTGCTCCCTGTCTCCTGGCTTAGCTCATTCCAGGGCTACAGAATGTCCTTTCCCAAGGGAGCAGATTCATACTGCTTCCATGGTCTGAGATCCTGAAGCAAGCCTTCCCCATCTGCGACAACAGAAAGTAAAAGTAGAACCTGTTGCAACTATTCTATCTCGGTTTGTTCAACAAACAATTATTGAGCACTTGACAACTGTGTATAAGGTGCAGTGATAATTGAGTGGATGGTCCAGAGGGGGTCAAGATAGAGCAGCTGCCACCTGGAGATGTTCATGATATGGACTTTTCCAAGAGGAAGGGTCCAGCTGGAAAGATGTACCTGATTCTTAGGCTTCTGTTTGGATTTTTTTTTTTTTGCCTTTTGAAGGGGTGCAGCATTCCTGGAGGTACTGCAATACCAGGTCAATGTGTAGAGTGAACAGCGCAAGCTCCTATTCCATCTTCCTGCTCCAAAAATCCATTTAATATATTGTCCTCGGATAGAGGACGTATCAGATATTAAACTGATAAGAACAGATACCACACTTGATCTTAGCCAAAAGGCTGAGAAGTGATGCTGCCTATGTCTTGAGTTCATTCTCTCCCTACTGATATTATTTTCTTCTCTTTGGCAGGAAGATGATGCCTGTTAGGAAGCCTCTGAGGTTCCTGTTCCTTTCTGCTGGATTTATGCTGCTGCTGGTATCGGAGCAGTTTCTACCACCCACAAATCTCCTTGTTAAATAACCAGGCCTCTTCCCATGGGGAACGCTTTCATTAAAAGAGGCAGCCACTGCCGCACAGACCTGCAGGCTTCTCAGGGCTCGAGCAGGCGGGGGTGCAGTGGGCAAATCCAATGGAGGCACAGGCTGGGTTGTGGCGGTCTCCTGGGGGGCCCGCCCTATTAATGAGGGCCCAGGCATGCAGCTGACCCTTTGAAGATGTGTCCTGAAGCTCTCTCATGGTGATCAATGACAGGAACCCAGACTTCTGCTTTAGCCAAATGATAAGTTTGGCCTCTTTTATGAGGAAAGGAACTCCTTATTGGAAACCAAATTACAAATTAATTAGCAGCTTCCTCTGGGGCTGGGTGTAAACATCAACACTACCCAATGATGAATTTCTATCATGAGCCCCCTCACTGCAAGGGCATAAAATGGCCCGGGTGGCATGGGGATCTGTAGACATCCAGGCAGCTGTGTCTGAGGAGAAAGGGCCTCCCCAACATGACATCTGCCTGCTGTGTCACCAACAACTTGCAAGCCTCTCTCAAGAGCTGCCCCCGGCCTGCCTCGATCTGTTCTAGCAGCGTGAACTGCCGGCCTGAGCTGTGCCTGGGTTATGTCTGCCAGCCCATGGCATGCCTGCCTTCTGTCTGCATGCCCACCACCTTCCGGCCAGCCAGCTGCCTCTCCAAAACCTATCTATCCAGTTCCCGCCTGGCAGCCAGTGGCATCTCCAGCTCCACGGGCCCCGGCAGCTGGTACCGTGAAGGGGCTTTCAATGGCAACGAGAAGGAAACCTTGCAGTTCCTGAATGAGCGCCTGGCCAGCTACCTGACCAGGGTGCGGCAGCTGGAGCAGGAGAATGCAGAGCTGGAGAGCAGGATCCAAGAGGCCTCTCACTCCCAGGTGCTCACCATGACTCCTGACTACCAGTCTCATTTCAGGACCATTGAGGAGCTCCAGCAGAAGGTAAGGGCAGCGGTGAGGTGAACAGGCTCTCTGGGAAGGGATCTGGACTAGTTGGCATTCCAGCTTGGAATCTTGTTAGCTTATTAAGCTATGTTCAAGACAAAGAAACCTCTGTAGGGCATAGGGTTATTTTATAATTTGAGCACTCAGCCAGAGGCTTTCATATGGAGAGATCTGGGATCTAGTCTTGGTTCTACCATTGCCTCACTGCATGACTTTGGGAGGTCCCATCCCTTCCACAGGCCTCAGTTTTCTCATCTGTAAAACAGGGATAATAATGATCATTATCTAATGGGGTTGTCAAAAGGATTCGACGAGATGATGCAGGTCAACTGCTTGGAACAGCCCCTGGTCCACACGGAGTTTTCAGGAAATGTCACAGACCCTTCTAACTGTCACATGAGTGACTTCAGACATGAGATTCTTTCCTTCCACATTGCTCGGAGCATCCAAAATAGGGAATTTGAATTTATGAAGCTCCAGGTTCTTAAAAAATACATCTCAAGTTCTCCTAGGACTAGCAATTCACTAAATATCTCCCAGAGTTCCAGGGAAGAGGACCTTCTGCAGGGATGGCTGCAGGGCTGCTGGATCCTACCTTTGCTGCTGTCTTCTCTTCATTTGGGTTCTTTTTCCTTCTTCTCATCCTGAACCAACCCTTTCCATGTGCCTTGGCCTACAGATTCTGTGTACCAAGGCAGAGAACGCCAGGATGGTGGTGAACATTGATAACGCCAAACTGGCTGCTGATGACTTCAGGGCAAAGTGAGTTTGGCCAGGGGCTTGGAGCGGGGGAGGTCCTGTCCTCATAGGCTCTGGGGCAGCTTTCCATTAGTTTCATGGAGGGTTGGAAAGTGCCAGCAGTTTAAGGCCTTCCTGAGTTCTGCATTCAGTTCCATCCTTGGTCCTTGTGCAGGTATGAGGCGGAGCTGGCCATGCGGCAGCTAGTGGAGGCCGACATCAATGGCCTGCGCAGGATCCTGGATGATCTCACTCTGTGCAAGGCTGACCTGGAGGCCCAGGTGGAGTCCCTGAAGGAGGAGCTGATGTGCCTCAAAAAGAACCATGAGGAGGTAAGGCTGGAAGCCCCGCTGAAGTGGCCCCAGGAAGCAGAGGGGGAAGAACGTGGGGTATGGGGTTGGATAGGCGTGGGTTGAAATTCCCAAGCCTGCCACATGTTGTTTCAGTGACTTTGCCCAATTTATGGAATCTTCCTGAGCCTCGTCATCTGTAAAACAGGGACAATACTCTCACGCAGGGTTATGGTGAGGATTTAATGGATAGGATATCCATCATGGAAATCCCCAAGGCATGGGTATGAAACACCTGCCACTTGGTCAATGCTCAGAAATGTAGCCCCCTTCCCTTCTGCATTTCCTGGGCTACTGTGACTGCCAAGTGCTCACTAGTGGTGACTGAATTTGTTTTCTCTCGAGAGCCACATAGCAGAGGTAGAGTGGTGCAGTGGTGCCAGGGTGAGTTAGGTTCCAGATCTCACGTCGAATGGCCCGTCCATCTCTGCCTGGCTAAACTCTCAGAAGCAGTCTTATCTTTTCTGAGAGGGAGTAGAGCTGCAGTGGTCTCCTCCTTTTGCCCCCATCCTTATTTTGTCCTCTCTTCTGTTTGTATATAAAATGCTCAAGCTGAAGCCATAGGCAAACCCTTTACTTTCTGATTTTTCCTATCTCCTGAAGTTTCTCAGAGGGGAAGCCCTCTGCTTTGGGCACCTGTGTGCTGCCAAGCCCACCTGAGCCATGGTGTTTTTTTTCCTCCTCCCTGGTTGACTCTCAACCTCTTGACTTGGGATTTGAATGGACAAGTGTCTCTGAATCTTGGCTGGGTTTCCTCAGGTTTAAGTGTAAAGTAACAATCAGTCACCACATACTCACCGAGCACCCTCGGGTGCCTGACTCATCTCGCTCAAATCAGAGAACTGGGAATGGCACCAAGAAGCCACTAATGAGAAGTTATCACACACCCTGGCAGCCTCAGTGACAACTTTCCCTCTTTGGCAGCCAAGCCTGGGAGACAGTTGCCCTAACTCGGGCCTTTAACTAGTCAAGCCAGGCTCCTGCTACCCTCCTCCCAGGATGAACACAGGTGCAGAGGGTGACTGGGAAGACTAGGGGGACCGGTTTCCAATTTTAGCCCAAATGCATCAAACAAACCCTGGTGCTGCTCTTGGATTCTGCCAAAGTGATAGGAAGTGTTGTGTTGCAGTGAGGTTCCCATCACAGGGGTATTCAGCTGGAGTTTGAAGAGCACTGGGATGCTGTAGAGTGGACTGCAGTCCTTGGGGGTCATCTAATGTTTCAATCTTTAGTAACTTTTGTTGCATCTTTTCATGTCTCCCTGGGGAGGTAAGCCGGGATCATAGGATTGTCGCACTTGCCTGGAGCTCTTGTGCCTTTTCAGGAAGTCGGGTCCCTTCGATGCCAGCTTGGGGACCGCCTTAACATCGAGGTGGATGCTGCACCCCCGGTGGACCTGACTAGGGTGCTGGAGGAGATGCGGTGTCAGTACGAGACCATGGTGGAGGCCAACCGCAGGGATGTCGAGGAATGGTTCAATACGCAGGTGAGCCTCTCACAGTGGGGGTGGCCTCCTCCATGTCCCTAGAAAGGGACTCCAGCCTTCTCCTTCCCCTCACTGCAGATGGAGGAGCTTAACCAGCAGGTGGCTACAAGCTCTGAGCAGCTTCAGAACTACCAGTCAGACATCATTGACCTGAGACGCACGGTCAACACGCTGGAGATTGAGCTGCAGGCCCAGCACAGCCTGGTGAGAGCTGCTGGGTGGGCACCTTCCCTCTGGATCCCAGGTGGCACTGAGCATAGATGCAGGTCCCCAGGAAAGAAGAAGAGGAGGCCCAGATTTCGGCCACCACGGATGCTCATCCTGTTGACTTTTCCTGGAGGGAGGTTTCTCCCGAGATCCAGCTCAGAGATCAAAGAGGGATATTTCAAATCAGACATGGGTTAGGTGGACACTGTCAAACTCAACTTCGCAAGAAGGCTTGTTCTGTGCTTAGCCTGCCCTTCCAAACCTATGGATCTCAATATCACCCATCCTGATGCCCAGGTTCTTCTCTGGACCAACTGAACCAGAGTCTCTGGAGGTGGGGCCTGATCATGGGTTTTTTTTTTTTTTGAGATGGAGTCCCACTGTTACCCAGGCTGGAGTGCAGTGGCATGATCTCAGCTCTCTGCAACCTCTGCCCCAGCTGGGTTCAAGTGATTCTCCTGTCTCAGCCTCCCAAGTAGCTGGGATTACAGGCATGCACCATCATGCCCTGCTAATGTTTGTATTTTTAGTAGAGATGGGGTTTCACCATGTTGGCCAGGCTGGTCTCGAACTCCTGTCCTCAGGTGATCCACCCACCCTGGCCTCCCAAAGTGCTGGGATTATAGGCGTGAGCCACTGTGCTGGGCCGGTCATGGGTATTTTTTTGAGGGCTTCCATATGGCGCTAATGTGTAGCCAGGTTTGAAAACACTGTTTTAAATGATGCCAGCAGGGAGGTACTTGGGAAATCTTAGATCTAAAGCCTGAAGCCAGACAAAGGTTGCAGAAGGAAGGAGGGATTTAGAATTAGATTTACGAGTAGAAACTGTGGTTCCATCATGTAGCAGCTGTTTACCCTTGAACAAGTTATTTGACCTTTCTGGGCTTCCGTTTCCAAAGTGACTGATGTAGGGAGGGCTTGTTCCCAGCATCAAAGGGAGATTTGGCTCTTCTTGGTTCTTTCTGAAGCAGGCCATGGTAAACAGCTCCCTTCCTCATGGTTATGTCTTCCGTTGCCTTAGAGGGACTCGCTGGAAAACACACTGACAGAGAGCGAGGCCCGCTACAGCTCCCAGCTGGCCCAGATGCAGTACATGATCACCAACGTGGAGGCCCAGCTGGCCGAGATCCGGGCTGACCTGGAGCGGCAGAACCAGGAGTACCAGGTGCTGCTGGACGTCCGGGCCCGGCTGGAGAGTGAGATCAACACGTACCGGAGCCTGCTGGAGAGTGAGGACAGCAAGTACGCAGGCCCAGCTGAGGCTCACAGACATGTGGGCAGGGATTCTGGGAGGTTATAGGAAGTAACTGGATCTACCCTTGAGGGACCATCAGCTTTGAACCCTGTCCTGACTATGGAGCCATTAAGAAGCTGGTATGCTCTGAAGGAAGTCAGGCAGTTGTGTTCATGCTGCCATCCTGAACCAGACCCCTCGGAGACCACTCTGTCTCATTAAGTACCCACTATGGGGCACGTGCTATGGAGGGCATCAAGACAGAGGAAGACAGGGCATCTGCCCTCCTGTCATTTCCATATGTTTAGGGAGATAGGGAGACAGGTGGCTGGAGGTCATGGCATGTCGGGAGCTTAGGATGAAAAGCAGCTTTGTTAATAGGACCTGCATGATCCTGCTCCTGCCTCTTACCCTAGCCTCACCTGATAGCTCCATTGCTTTCCGAAGGGAGATTTTGGCATGTCAGGAGGACAATAGGAAGCCTTGTGTAATTGAGCCCTGCTGGGGAGCAGGACAGGCAAGATCAGCCGGGGCCCATTTATAGAGAACGACATGGGTCATGCTGGGAAGGGAGGGTTTTATTTAATAGGCAAGTGGAAGGCCTTACTATTGCTTTGAGGAGGAAATGAGAGAATTTACTGCATGTCTTCTCCACTAGATGGTAGACATCTAGAATGCAGAGACATTATAATACACTTTTATTCCTTGTATGTGGCACATAGTAGATGCTCAGTAAATGTCTCTCACGCTCAAAGCTGTTCTTCAGGAAGATGGCTCTGATAGCAGTAGGAAGAACTGAGCAGAGGGAGGGGAACCAGGCAGGGAAACTGTCCAGGAGGCCCTGGCCACAGCCTAGGTAAGCAATGGGGAGGGCCTGAGTTAGGGCAGCAGAGGCATCAGCTGTAGACACTGTGCAGGTAGAATCAGCAGGACTTGCTGGCTGTCTGAATGCAGGGTACCTCTGGGCCGTGGACACCCAGTGGGCTGATGACTGTTGTAGATATTTCTTATTCCGCATTTGGCCTTGTTTCTCTGTTATTCAGAATCTGTAACTTCAGGGCAAGTGTTGTGTCCAACATTTGCAAGGACCAGGCCATTAGCATGCATGAATGACATGGGTCATATGGAGATGGTGGAAAGGCAGAAAGCTCCTGCCTTGTCCAATCCAGGCAGTGGCATGCCCTCAGGGCCACTTCTACTGTGTGAGAAGCAGGTCCAGTATTGCTGATCTTCCGATAGTTCCAGGGAAACTGAGAATCTGGATTTTTAAAAACGTTAAATTCTCCTGATTCTTAAGTATTTTCAACAAATTAAAGTAAATATGTACTGCCAGGCAAATGGAACACATTTCAGGTTGCACATGATCCTCAGGCCTCCCGTTGGTTCTCTGAGCTACTGGGTTTCCATCCAGCATCCAGTGTGTTGTTCCTGGTTTTGAGCACATGCCTGTCAGTCTCTGAGATCATCCTTTTTCCTTTCACCATGTATTCATTCTTCATTCATTTAGTATTTTGTCTGATCCAAATATTCTTATTAGGTGCCTATTCTATGCCAGGCATGCAGGGTGGGCATGTGTCTGTGGCTGCTGGCCTCACTGCTTGGCAGGGGAGACACACTCTCATAGAATGATTACTAATCACGATAAAAGGAGTTACATGTACCATGGGGGCTTTGTCTCAGAGAGGCAGGGGAGGCTTCAAGAAGGACGTGACAGTTGAGTTGAGCTCTTAAACAAGAGAAGAAATGTAGGTGAGGGGAGAGGGAAGAGGGTTGCAGAGATATATGGCACAGGGCATAAGGCTTGTGGCCTGAGCAGCACAGTCCCTGCAGGAGCTGGAAGAAGGTCAGAGTACCTGCAGCTCCGAGAGCAACGGAGCTATGAGGTGAGGCTGGGGCAAGAGGTGGGAGCAGCATCATGCAGGTCCTATTAAGGAAGTTGCTTTTCTTTATTTTATTTTATTTTACTTTAAGTTCTGGGATATACATGTGCAGAACATGCAGGTTTGTTACATAGATATACATGTGCCATGGTAGTCTGTTGTAACTATCAATTAGTCATCTAGGTTTTAAGCCCCGCATGTATTAGATACTTGATTTAATGTTCTCCCTCCCCACTCCCCTCACTCCTCGACAGGCCCCAGTGTGTGATGTTCCCCTCCCTGTGTCCATGTGTTCTCATTGTTCAACTCCCACTTATGAGTGGGACCATGCGGTGTTTGGTTTTCTGTTCCTGTGTTAGTTTGCTGAGAATGATGGCTTCCAGAGGAAGCTGCTTTTCATCCTGAGCTTAAATGGAAGCCACTGAAGGTTTTAGGCAGGGGAGGGACATAATTGGATCTGTGACTATAGAAGATGGCTGTGGCTACTAAGTGGACAGTGGTTAGGTGGGGTCCAAGCTGGGTTGGGGAGATCAGTTAGGAGGCCATGAGGTGACTCAGGCAAAGATGGTGGAGGTTGGGACCAGGGAGGCTGAGCAGAGGAAGCATGGTAGATGGGGTTGAGAGGCATCCAAGGGGAGAATTGGCAGGACCTGTGGCCGAGTGGGCCTTCTCTACTAATCCCATCCCTCTGTGACTTTCTCCTGCAGGCTGCCCTGTAACCCGTGCTCCACTCCTTCCTGCACCCCGTGTGTGCCCTCCCCATGTGTGCCCCGCACCGTCTGTGTGCCACGCATCGTTGGCGTGCCTTGCTCACCCTGTCCCCAGGGCCGCTACTGAAGCCCCTTTGTGCTGGTGGATCCTGGAGGGCCTGGGGCTGGGCAGCCTGCTATTCAGTGGCCACCAAAAGAGCAGGGCCAGTCCTGGCCAGCAAGAAAGACCCTGAGCAGGACCGTGGATCACCTGCAACAAGCTCTGATACTCCAGGGGGTGCTCAAGCCCTCATCACTTCAAAACTGTCTCTTTTTTCAATGGGTGAACTGTTCTCTTTGGTGATGTTTCTGGTTGTCTGTGCTGCCTCAAAGAGCATGTATTGTTAGTTAACTGGCAAATAGAGCTGCACTCAATGGCTTTGCAAACATGTCTGTCTGTCTTTGTCACTTACGCTGCTGCATCCACAGGCCAATCCTACTCAATTGGGCTCAAGAGGAAGGGGCAAATTCTGTATTTATTTTTATGCTCCTTCTGCTTCCATAGAGTCTTGAGAAGTGTACACTAAAAAGGCCTCATGCCGTAAACCAGTTAAAACTAATCAATTACTCTAGAGCCAAGTAATAAAAGAACAAAGAGAGGAGGGAGATAATTATGCCAGAAACCTAGGCCAAATTACTGTAATTGAGAATCATACCATAATAAACCCACCCCTAAATCTCATTACAGCTGGTACAATGGGATCATTCATTCTTTCAAAATATCTTCACTAAGCAGCTACTGGGCGCAGGTTCTGCATTAGGGGCTGGCTAATCCAGGGGAGAGTTCCCAGACACAATGTCAGTAATGCCTCATTTAATCCTTGCAACAATCCATGAAAAAGAGACCATTATTTCATCCATTTTGTAAATGAGGAAACTGAGGCCCAGAGAAGTTAAGAAACTTGTCCAAAGTCACACAGCTTGTAAGTGGCGGACCCAGGACTGAAATCAAGGCCTTTGGGCTCTAGAGATTCATATTCACAGTCCTCACTATTTGCAAACTACAGCTGAGTGCAGGGGGTATAAAAAATGCACATGATGACCACCATTCAAATACTTGTAGTTATAGGAGGAGCTAAGACCCGTGTGCATAAGACCCCACTCCTTTCTTCATAAGAGCCATATAATAGTAGCAGTAATAATAATAGTAATGGCAATGGTTACTACTTCTTGAGCACTTATAATGCACCAAGAACTGTGTGGAGCATATTACATAAATTAACTTATGCGGTTTTCATGACCACCTTGTAAGGTACACATAGTATCCGTTTTAGACATGGAAGTGGAGGCATAGAGTGGTCATGTCAGTTGTTGAAGGTTACATGCAAGGACAAAGACTTAAACCCAAGTCTAGCTGCCCAGCAGTGTTATTTTGACCATTCTAACTGCCAAATTCCTACCCAGAAAGAGTAAACACTAGTCAAGATTGGGAGAGAGTCTTAGGCTGAGAGGATCTGAAAGGCTTCTTGTAGCTGGTGGCATTTGAAATGGGTCTTAGAGGTTGAATAGAAGGTCTACAGGGCACCAGATAGGCAAGTAAGTGCATGGGGATCTTCAAGAGAGCAGGGGTCACTCTTGGAAGGCCTTGAGGGGTCTTGCTGGCTGGAGCAGTGGGTTCCTGTGAGAGGCTGATGGGGATGAAGCTCAAATGGTAGAAAGGTATCAGACGGTAGGGGGGCCTTGGGTACCCCACAAAGAGCCTGGACTCTGGACTCTATCCTGAAGGCAGTGGGAGGGCTGCTGCAGGATTTGAGCCCAAAGATGACATGACTGGAGTGACATCTTAGAAAGTTTCACCAAGTAACACAGACAGGATGGCTGAGAGGAGGGCATAGGCTGTGGAAGAAGCTAACAAAGTCTCAGGTAAGACAATGTCAGGATCATGGAAAAATAAGGAATCAATCTAAGAGACACTGTGATGGACCTGACTTGGCAATGGATTGGCCATGGCAGGTAAAGAGGAGAGAACTGGGGACAGGAATCTTGAACACTTTTCTGAACCTCACCCTCCAAACACACAGTTCTTCCTTAATGAGCTGAGATGATGTTTCTATTAAGTATCCTCCCACTGGCCTTGCCAAGAAATGATGAAAAATGGATTGGATCCCGAAGCTGCCTGCAGGCCCTCCAGACATGATCCTGCAGGCATCCCTGGCAGACAAGGTCATTAGCCTGACAGCAGGGACACAAACGTACTGCTCAGCAAGCTGTGGTTCCTGGTTGATGGGTGGGTAAAATTACAAGGAGCTGAAATACCAAGAGAGAGGGGCTAATTGGATTTTCTGGCTAATTGGATTCTCTCATAACTGCGTGCAAACCAACAATCTTTAATTTCAACCCCAGTGCAAAACTTTTCTGGAAAGTGCTCAGCTTGATAAACAACACACTGAGCAGATCAAATCTTTGGTTCTATAATCCTAGACCTGTTCTGTCCAGTATGGTAGCTCCTAACGACACATGGCTGCATATACTGAAACATTCACCTGAGTTGCACTCGTCACATGTGGCTAAGTGGTAGTAAATAGGACAACACAGTCATGAACTGCAGAAAGTTCTACTGGACAGAGTTATCTTAGACTGTCAGAATTAGAAGGAGCCTTCCAGATGATCTGGCCCTGCCTTCCCAGTTTTACAGAAGAGTCATATCAGACCCAGAGAGGTGGAAAGATGTGCTCACAGACGCAACCAACAGGGGGGAATTGAAGTCAAGGGTTTTGACGCCAAGCCTCGTAGGTCTCTCCAAGCTCTTTATGCTTTCTCCAAGCACCCTAGGTTCATTATTATTTCAGGCTAATACACATTTCCCCTTTCCCTTTCTTTCATTTCCCAAAGAAGGGGGACATATTCTCTGAGAAGCTGAAACTTCTTCCTGGGAATATAGTTCTCTTAAAAAGCATCACTAGCAACTACCAAACTCAGAATCTCCTTCTTTGAACACTGGGCTCAGTAAGATCAAGGACCTTGAACTGTGGCCCAGAGCCTCAGCAGGAGTGATTGCACAGGAGTTGTGGGCCTGAAGTCCTGGACCCTGGACCCCCTGGGGACTTCCAGAGTCTCTGTTTCCCCAGTGCCTATTGTTCCAGTCCACCTGGGTCCCCATTCCCACACCTGTGTGTCCCTCCCACTTGCCAAGACCTGTCTGACTCCCCAGATGCCTGTTAGAGCATTTTATATGAAACCAAGCCCCACAGTCCAGGGCCAGGAGTACCCCCCCTGCTGGAAGTGATGCCCATCATCTTCTATCTCTGGATGATACTTCAAGCCAGATGTGTCACGAGCTACCCTCCTGCCTAGCCTGTCTCTTATATGATGGATGAAGCTGTGGGCATAGACTTTGGGAGATATTTATCCCCCATCAGCACCGGGATCTCCTGGGAACTGGACTCAGTGTACCACGCATGGAGATTCTCAGAGGAACTCTCTCCTCATATCAAAGCGTTTGCATCTAATTAACTCTTTATAGGGGAAGAGTTTATAGGGAAATGTAGGCAGGACCCTGGTCAAGTCATAAAACCTCTGTCATATTTGATGTTTTGGAGAAACCCTCACAGACATCAGGGATCCTCTCCGAGTGGGACTGGGAAAAAAAGGTGTGCTTTTCAAAGACACCACTTTCCCCGAGGCTATTCAAGAGTCTGGGCCTCACCCCTGCTGCTCACTGCCCTAGTGGAAAGCACCCTCTCCTGGGGGTGGGAGTGAGGGCCCATGGGCAGAACTGCCATTCAGGGAAGACTGGCCAGAGGGCGACAGCTTCCTGAAAGATCCAGGAGTCGGGTTTGGCTTCTGGGAGATGGGGCCGTGTGTGGACTCTGAGTTGCACTGAATGAATCTTTCCTCACCCCTATATTAGGTAACCTTTTAGAGTGTGATCAAAAAAAGAATATGCCTCTTCCAGGCTATAACCAGGAAAATCATTAATCATAAAATAATATTCTTTTTGTATTTCATATATTTTTTTTTGGAGAGAGAGTTTTGTCCTGTAGCCCAGGCTGGAGTGCAGTGGCGTGATCTTGGCTCACTGCAACCTCTGCCTCCCGGGTTCAAGTGATTTTCGTGCCTCAGCCTCCTGAGTAGCTAGGACCACAGGCATATGCCACCATGCCTGGCTAATTTTCGTATTTTTAGTAGAAATGGGGTTTCACCATGTTGGTCAGCCTGATCTTGAACCCCTGACCTCAGGTGATCCACCCACCTTGGCCTTCCAAACTGCTGGGATTACAGGAGTGAGCCACTGAACCCAGACTGTATTTCATAAAAGGTAGCACTTGAATGCAATAATACCAATTCGGCTAAACAGAAAGTTCCTAAGACCATTTGACGTCTATCTTTTTGCCCAATTGGTAAAGACAAATTTATATCTAAATAGCAGTGTCCCTTAAGCATAATATGTGAACAAAGTCACAAATGAGCATTTTTGTCTTAATGGAGAAGATCAGTGCCTTTGGCTCCAGAAAAACTGGGCTAGACTCCCAGTTCTGCTGCTAACATGCTGTGTGATTTTGGCAGAACTCTGAATCTCTGCATCACAGTCTTCTCCCCTTTAGAAATGGGAGTAATTCTACTTTTTTCTCAGAGTTGTTGGGATATAATACGTATAAAAATGCCCGTTATGATGTCTGGCATATTGTAGGTGCCTAATGAATGTTGAGTAAAGAAAACATGCTTTGGCAACGAATTTTCTTTCTCTTCTGACTGTCCCCAATTACAATGGCAGCTGAATCATATTTTGGAGCCATTCTGAAGCCCAAGTTTCAGAAACAACAGCAGCAGCAGAAGCAGCAACAACAACATATGGGTAGCTTTGCTTTGCTCTAGGAGCATTGGATGAACTTCCAGTCTTGGTGTAAATGCCCTGGTAGAGCAGAGACCCTGGTGTCTGAGGCTCGGTGTCCAGTCCTGGAGTCCACCATCCAGTCGCAGGTGCCCTCCCTCTGCCCAGCCTTCTGGCTCCAGAGCAGACTGAAGGCCTCCCACAGGCTCAAGGGATCCAATTTTTAAGCCTCATTCTTTATGCTGTGTGGGCAGGGATGGCAACTACAGCTCACAGGTCAAACCCAGCTGCTACCTGTTTTGGTAAATCAAGTTTTATTGGAGCATAGCCACACCTATTCATTTCCCTGTTGTCTATGTCTGCTTTGTGCTACAATGGCAGAGCTGTTGTAGTGTAGTGTAGTTGTAGTAGTTGTAGTGCAAAGAGAGTATACGACCTGCAAAGCCTAAAATATTTACCATCTGTCTTTTAAACAGAAAAAGCTTGTCCATCTTGGTGCAGAGGAAAGAGAATGTGCTGGGGGCCCTGGGACCAGTCCTGGCTCTGTATCTGACTTGCTTGGCATCCCTGGGGAGCTCACAGTCCTTCTCCAGTCTCTGAAGCATTAAAGGTTGAATTAGTACTTGAAGTTTTCTTTAGTTCTAATAACTTGGCAGTCTTTGCTCTATTGCTCTTTAGGGATTCCTGAGGCTCTTATCAGAGAATTTTACTTTTTTGGGCATTGAAGGTCAGTGGAGAGGACGATTCATCTTAGAGCCAATGCCACTCCTAGAGAGATGCCAGATAGTCACTCAGGGAACAAAGCCTAACTTTTCAATGGGGCATCTCTAAAGAGATAATGTTTAACATTTCTTTTCATAACAGAAGGCAGTAAACAAGAAGTCCAAAGTCAGCCCTTTCTTTCATAAAATTGGGGAGCTACTTCTGAGGACTGAATAAATGCTGATGGGTTGTTCTGATGGCAAAAAAAATGAGGATTCATTGGGGGAAAGCTTGTGTATCACATCTGCTCCTATGGCAGGTGAATAAAAGCTCTGGGCAAGGAAACACTCGCACCTGAGCACTTGGCCCTTGTCACCAATCTGCAACTCAACTTTCTAGGACCATGGCTTCTAGTTAAAGCAGAAATCTCTGCTCTCCAAGCTTTGGCAAGAGCCATTTGAAGGCTCCTTGCTCCAGGCAGGCTGTGGCCAGCAGCCACTCTGGAAACTCTGTACCCAATGTCTGTAGATCCCAGCACTAAGACTGGGGCCCACCTGTAAGAGAGTCACCAACCTAGTAGCCATCTTCTTAGAACCTGTGGCTCACGGTCAGTCCAACCTGGCCCTGCCAGCAGTCACTCTGCCTGTCCTCTGCCAGGGACCAGGAACATCCCTGCCAGCATGGGCACCTGTGGCCGGTTCAGTGAAGACATCCTCAGCAGCAGTGGGAAGGGGACCATGAAGTTCCTAAGTGAGTGCCTGGCCAACTGCTTGCAGAAGGTGCAGCAGCTGGAGCAGGAGAATGAGAACTGGAGGGGGAGGGGCAGTGCTGAGAGCCAGCAAACGGCAGTGCCCTGACATATGCTCCAATTACTGCTCACACTTTGAGACCATTAAGGAGCTTCAACAAAAAGTAAGATGAGACCTTGAGCTCTGGCATCAGTGGCATGGAAAGAGAGGGCTGAGGACTGGTGATGGGAGAATTGGAGGGGTTGCTGGGGGGATGGCATCCCATGAATGTTCATGAAGATGGATTGAAGATGCCAGAAATAAACTGTGATGTCAAGGGCCCAACCACTTCGTTCTACAACCAGTTCCATTCAACAAGCATCACTGCTGATGACTGTGATGAGAGGACGCGAGTGGGATATAGATTTATTTCTTCACAATCCAGATCCTGCGTTATTTAAGGACATGCCACCATTCACTCACTAGTTATTGAGCACCAGCAATGAGTGATCGCTGTGTTGGGTGCTGGCGAGCAGACACTGCCTATAGGATGAAGCCTCAGCTCTTTGTCCTGGCATTCAAGGCTGCCATGTTCCCAGCCTCACTTTTTTTTTGTAGCTTACCTCCCTCTAATCTTCTGCAAACATCCTGTGCTTCTGTCAAACTGTGTTGTCACTCACAAAATGTTTGTTCACATGTGTAATGCTCTCTTTCTCATCTTTGCATGGCCAAATTCTAGATGGGCTTCAAAACCCAGGTGATATTCCCCACCTCCTGGAATCCTTCCTAGAGGTTAATCCCCCTGGGATGGGTTTTGGCTTCCATGGAAAAACCTACAGCCCCATATTTGAACATCTCTTATGGCATTCTCACCTTTCTATTTGTTTTGGAGTTCCTGTGCTGTACAAGATGGTGGAAAGGATGAACAACCTAACTTCATTTAAAAAAATTAATCACATTTATTTAGTATTTTCCACTAAGTGCTGATATTTAGCTGGGATGTAGCAGTCTGTCTCTGTGGCTGTTTCCATGTCTCCTTTTTGATTGCTGCCAACAGTGGTTATAATATTTCCAAAATCACCCTTGATTCTACTAGATGTCAAACCTGAACTGGGAATTTTCACATAACTTTTTTCTTTGAACCATTTCAACAATCCTCTAAGGTGAATATTATTATTTCTATTTTATCTAAAAAGAATAGACCACCTTTATTAAGAGTTCACTAGATGTCGGAAGCTTTGCTAAACATATATGCTTGGTTGCATTTAATACTTATAGGGATTTGATGAAGCAGATAGAATCACTTTTTCCATTTTACAGATGGGAAGATTTTAAGCTTCAAGTGGTTAGAAGCTATGCCTAAAGTCTCAGAGCTGGTAAACTGCCAGGCTGTGACAGAGGTCCATTTATTCATTGTGGTGGTGCCTTTGAGGAAGTGGATGAGGAGGAAAAGGGAGGGTGAGTGAACCAGAAGCAGGTCTTGGCTGTGCAGAGCTGGATTCCAGTCCAAGGGGCTATCCCTTCAACCCCCACATTGCTGCCCAGACCTGACCAATGGAGCCCCATAACTCCTCTCTCCAAGGGGTCTATAGTGGAGTGGGAAGTGAAACCCCATATGTGTCCCAGAGCTTAGCCAGTTTCATTACAGATGGGAGCAAACCCTTGGATACTTCATGCTTAAACATCTGCCATAAGGAAAGATGGAAACGTCCCCATGTGGCTCAGATCACATTTTTTTTCTTTCGTTTTAAGGCCTGGGGAGAATTCCATGGAGAGCATCCTTGTGAAGCATGGTGGCTCTCATTCCCAGATCTTACCCAGGAGGGCAGGGAATGCTTGGTTGGCTGCCCAGGTGGACAATGTGAAAATAGCTGCAGCAACTTTAGGACTGAGAGAGTCTGACAGGAGCTGGGAACTGCTGCTCCCTGGCACTCTGTCTGTTCACCTCTTTGGTGTCAGGTACAGGTCTCTGTGGAGGAAGTAAAGGAGGGGCAGCCTTTGAAAAGAATCCCTCCAAGGAAATGTTTCCACAGACCTAAGAAGTGTTAATAGAAAGATTCAGTCCCAAAGAGTTTTAGGGGTAATTTAATATGTGTTTGAGTAAGATCAAGCCCTAATCAAGAATTAAGTCAGCTTCTGAAGGACAGGGTTGGGTCTCAACAGTCACAGTGGCATTCGTGAGTGTTCACGATGTTTCAGACTCCACCAAAGTGCTGAATGTAGTTTATTCCATCTTCACAACAACCTCGTGAACTAAGAATTGTTACCCCCATTTTACAGATGAGGATGTTGAGGCTCAGAGAAAGAAATTTGCTCAAAGGCACACCTGGCATATGATGGCATTGAGACCCAAACCACCTTCTACCTAAGCATGTGGTATTAATTGTGTAAGAGTTAAAGAAAGAGGAAAGAAACATGAAAGGTGGCTCAACGGTCGAAGACAGGTTTATTTTGGAGAATAAACATGAGAGGGGCTTCTGGCCGATTTCAGTCAGGAGTTCTGTCTTACAGACTAAGGATATTTAAGGGTTTAGGAAGTGGGGAGCTTATTGTAGGTTCGGAATGTTTCTATGTGAGGGAAAATTTATTGTGGGGTTGGAATGTCTTTGGTCAGAGGGGAGGCTATCTTGGGGTTGGCATGTTTCTGGTTGGAGGGGGGTTTTCTTAGGGTTGGAATATTTCTGGTTATGCTGACGTTAGTCATTAGGCTGATGTTTTGGGGCTGGATTTAGGCTTTTTTTTTTTTTTAATCGAGGGAAACTTAAAATGGGGGTGTTGTCCAAGATGGCAATGCACCTGTTCTGTCAAATTGCTGTCTTTCATTGTGCACTAACATATCTGGTGGGCAGTGAAAGATCAATAAGTATTTTCATATTTTATTTAGTATAGAAAGATCCCCCCAATCAAAGCTGATGCACAAGCATCTCTGGCCTGAGAAGAACAAATGGAGAGGCATGCTGAGAGACAGGCCACTGACTTGGACGCTCATTTGCACTGTTCAGACAGGTGTCAGAGTCGGCTGGGCCCGGCCAACAAGTGGAGACCAACAAAAACAGCTTGCACAGCCTCCTGGGTGATGTGGGTCTGCACCAGGGAGAGCTGGAGGTGCAGTAAGAGTCCCTAAGGGAGGAATTTCTGTGTTTGAAAAAGAATCATGAGCAGGTAGAAGCAACTAAGAAACGGCTGAGACCAATTTCAGGGGGTTGACCAGGAAGAGCAACAGATCCATTCCTTAGGTTTGCACTTGGGCGCTGTTCCCCACCAGGCAGAGTCTTCTCCCCTTTGGCTGACCTTTCTCCTGCCCTGGATTAAAGACCCATGGTCCCAGAATCTTGGAAAAGCAAGCCTGGCAAAGACCACACAGGGATCTGCAGTCCAACTCTCTCATTTTAGGGATGAGGAAACTGAGGCTCAGAGAGAAGAAACTACAATAGATATAGAAAAGATGTGGAGAAAATATTCTAGAGCCCTGCCTCTTGCTATCTGTGGAAAATGATTCAGATGATAGATCCAAGGACTCAGAGGTTGGCATTGCTGACGCTGCTACTGCAGACATGGATATGGGGCTCAGAGAATAATGAATTTGCCTGCAGTCAGAGAGTTAGTAAGGGGGGAGGGACATAAACTAAAGCTGAGTCTGTGGATGAACTGTCTCCACGTGCATCTGCTGCAAGAGGTCATGTAATCCATGTACCACACCTGGAGGCCACGTGCAAGAGTGCCCGCATGACCTGCACCCCCAAGCCCCACACAGCAACACTTTCTTGAGCCCATCTTATGTACCCACCAGAGGTTGCCAGGGCAGCAGCAGATTCTGCACGCAGGGTGGGTTGGAACCCTCCTGTCATTGCAGATGAGAGGGAGGCAAGGGAAAGAGACTCACCTGTGGCTGAGGCCCACCTAGTAAATGGCTTACCTCTGAGAAGAGGCGGGTACCTTGTGGCTCTGCAGCGTCTCACAACTTTGACTTGTGTTTCAATTTTCAAGGAGTTTGCTCAGTGGGGACACTTTCTTTCTTTAATGCTTAGGAAACTGCATTTTCTGGTTCCTGGGCAATGAATTAAATGAAGTTGCATATTGAGAGTGTGATTACTGTTGTCAGGTTATTTCAGCGGGTTATGGTGAATATCCCTTGTCATGCTTCAAAAAAAATAAATTTTATTGTGTATATTTAGAATAGATAGCATGAGGCTGGGTGTGGTGACTCACACCTGTAATCCCAGCACTCTGGGAGGCTGAGGTGGGTGGATAATCTGAGGTCAGGAGCTCAAGACCAGCCTAGTCAACATGGTGAAACCCTGTCTCTACTAAAAATACAAAGATTAGCTGGGCGTGGTAGTGCATGGCTGTAATCCCAGTTACTCAGGAGGCTGAGGCAAAAGATCGCTTGAACTCGGGAGGTGGAGGTTGCAGTGAGCCGAGATGGCATCACTGCACTCCAGCTTGGAGTCTACAGTGAGAATCTGTCTCTAAAAAAAAAAAAAAGTAAAAATAAAAATAAAAAATAAACTATACAGCATGATGTTATGGGATACATATATATACCAAACCGGTTATTATAGTGAAACAAATTAACATATTCATCATCTCACGTAGTTACCCATTTCCTGCCCCCCCCACCCCCATGGCAAGAGCAGCTATAACGTACTCATTTAGCAAAAATCCTGAATATAATACTCTATTATTAACAAGAACAAGAGTCCTCTTGTACATTAGATCTTTAAACGTGTTCAGCCTACATATCTGCTATTTTGTATCTTTTGACTTGTGCAGTGTATTTAAAACTATGCCTATGACTTATGAATGGTCTCTGAAGTCATTTTAGTGGGTTCTGATGAACATAAGACAGATAAACACGTCTGGGCGTGGTGGCTCACGCCTGTAATCCCAGCACTTCGGGAGGTCGAGACGGGCGGATCATGAGGTCAGGAGATTGAGACCATCCTGGCTAACATGGTGAAACCCCATCTCTACTAAAAACACAAAAAAATTAGCTGGGTGCAGTGGTGGGCGCCTGTAGTCCCAGCTACTCGGGAGGCTGAGGCAGGAGAATGGTGTGACCTCGGGAGGCAGAGCTCACTGCACAGCAGCCTGGGCGACAGCGTGAGACTCCGTGGAGAGAGAGAGAGAGAGAGAGAAAGAGAGAGAGAGAGATAAACACTATACAAAGACCAAAGAGTCATGAGAAAACTTGGTGTTCAGAATTTTTTGGATTTCAAAATTGCAGATAAAGTCTTGCAACCTTATGTACTGCTTTATTAAAAGTAGTTTTATTAGCAACTGATGACGGCTTTCTGGAACGTAAATTCTCCCAAATAATTGCCAGGGTGGGTTTTATAATCCTTATTTCCAACAAAGGAAAACAAAAGCTCCATGACTTAAAAGAAAATAGTAAAGCCAGAATCTGCACTCTGACCCCAAAGTGCTGCTTTTGACTATGTCACCTTTCCTATCCTTTCTTTTCTTGTTCTTCTAAGTCATTGCTTCTCAACCGTGGCTGCTCTTTGGAACCATCTGGAGAGCTTTACAAAACAGTGATGTTGGGCTCCACCTCCAGGGATTCTGGGGCCATTGGTCTGGGTGTGGCTTGGGCATCAGAAGTTCTAAAAACTCCCCAGGGTTTTTTTTTTTTTTTGAGACAGAGTCTGGCTCTCTCGCCCAGGTTGGAGTGCAGTGGCGCTATCTCGGGTCAATGCAACCTCTGCCTCCTCAGCTTAAGTTATTCTTCTGTCTCAGCCTCCCGAGTAATTGGGATTACAGGCATGCACCACCATGCTCGGCTAATTTTTTTGTATTTTTAGTGGAGATGGGGCTTCGCCATGTCGGCCAGGCTGGTCTCGAACTCCCGACCTCAGGTGATCCACCCGCCTCAGCCTCTCAAAATGCTGGGATTATGGGCATGAGCCACCATGCCTGGCCTTTTTTTTTTTTTTTAAATAACAATAGACAGTGCACCCTGAGAGAGGATTCAGGGTGGGCTCCTTGTAAGGATGAGACAGTCCCCCGGGGGATTCTGATGTGCTGTCAAAGGTAGAAGCTGTTCTCAACTGGTTTCCAAGGGGGTGTGAGGGGAGGGGAAGCCTGTTTGTCCCAGACATCTCTAATCACTGTGTCTGGGACTATTCCCTTTTCTTAGAGCAATGGTTATCACGTTTGAGCATTCCTTACAATCACCTGGATGGCTTGTTAAAACAGATTGTGGCCGGGCATGGTGGTTCACATCTGTAATCCCAGCAGTTTGGGAAGTTGAAGCGAGCAGATAACTTGAGCCTAGGCATTCATGACCAGCGTGGGCAACATGGCAAAACCCTGTCTTTACAAAAAATACAAAAATTAGCTTGGCGTGGTGGCATGTGCATGTAGTCCCCTCTACTGGGGAGGCTGAGGTGGGAGGATTGCTTAAGCCTGGGAGGTCGAGGCTACAGTGAGCTGAGATTGTGTCATTGCACTCCAGCCTGGGTGACAGAGTGAGACCCTGTTTCAAAAAAACAAAAACAAAACACACACACACACACACAAACAAGGGAAAACACAGATTGCTGCCCCCTCCCTTGTACCCAGAGTTCCTGCATTCAGTAGGTTTGGACTGGGCATCTGAGAATGTGGATTTCTAACAAGTTCCTGGGAGATGCTGATGCTACTGGCTAAGAAACTAGACTCTGAGAACACTGTCCTACAGGCTGACATGACCAGCTTAAGAAAATGTCCAGAGAGTAATTTTTCTCAACACAACAGAAAAACCAACATAAATCTATACAGTTTTCTTTATTAAACGTCATCTCCTCTGTGCTGGCTTTTCCCTGCCTAATGCTTGCTAAGTGCCTCACTTGGGCTTGTACCTTTCCTCGGTCAGTGTCACTACCTGAAAAAGGGTTGAGGGTGACTTGAGAGAAGCATCCTGCATCAGCAGAGAAGGGTTGTTCCCAGTGATGTGCAACTAGCTGTTTCTGCCCTTTCCAGAGGCTGCTTGAGTTTGCAGCTGGGACCGGGGGTCTCTGGGGGGAACTAGAGCATCTCAGTGACTGGTGAGATGATGAAGCAGTTGTGGGTGGCACCATGACCATACTGCCTTCCTCTTTTCCAGCAGCAGGTCTCTTGCCTGTGTCATCAAATGCAATCTACCTTTGGTTTCTCTATAGGATTGATCAAAAAAATTACTATGTAAGAAATGTACTGTCATGATTTTGGCTTTAGAAAGTGGGATCAAGTGGTATGCTGGAGCTAACTCTTACTAACTCACGAGAGCTGATTTTTCACATCTCTTTCCAGCTCCACATTCAGTGACGTCATATTATTTGCTTGAAGTTGGCTATTGTGGGAGTATTTACACCACAGAAATTGGCCTACACTACAAACTGGAGGAGTTTTCCCTCCGGAAATCTAAGTTGCTGGCATATCTCTGGTTGTGTATTTATCCACATTGCTTAAGAATCTGTAATTTTATTTCATTGGTTCAGCATACAAATGTCTTTGCTTGGTCCTACTATGTTTCTTATTACCTGCCTACATAATTAAACACACATGGATTCAGAACCCTACTCTGCAGCCAGGCTCTGTGCCAGGGTCTGTGGATATGGAGATGAAAGAGGAAAAAGCAATGAGACAAACTCCCTGATGTCCAGGAGATGCCAAGTCCATGGTGGGAAGCTACCACCTCTGATACAGCCACAGTTTCCCAGGGTGGGAGGAGTGTGACAGCAGAGGGAGAGCTGCCTACCTGGGAAGCCAGAGAAGGCTTTGCAGAGAGCATAACTGAGCCCACACAGCTCAATCTATCTGTGTCAGAGAACAGTCACCAAGCTGTTTCAGACTCAGGATATTTCATAATCATGGGTTTGTAATGAGCAATGGAAAGCAGTGTTTTCAATATTTTCCACCATGAGGATCTTTGACCTGTGCCAAAGATCTGTTCTCACTCTGGCCAAAACAGAATTCTATATTTTCTTCCCTTCTTACAGTCTTGCTTCTCAAAGATTTTCCAACTCTTTGCAATTCATCTTCTGGAATCTCTTCCCTCACCATTGCTTGCCAGGGCAGGGTGAGCCTCCTGAGCTACTCTCCAAGTGCGTCAACTGCAGTGAAGCCTGGAGCAGCAAATGATGCCATCAGAGGCAAGTGTGAGGCTCACAGGTCCCAATGCATGGGCCCCAGTTTCTGTGCCTATGTGCAGAGGTGGAAGCTCATGATTGTCATCCACAGGAGAGGATAGGACTTGTTTCCCACACTCTTGCCAACACTATGTGCTATTATCCAACTTATCAAAACCTGACAAGAAAACAATATCTCTTTAGTTTGTATTTCTTAATCACAAATGAGCATAATACATTCATATATAGATAAAATCATATTTAATTTGAACAGAAGGGTGCCTTTTCCATTCATCAAAGCCTCAGGAGTTGGATACCCAGAATAATAAATTTATATGCTCAGCCTCTTCTCTCAAGAGTCTTCACGGTTTCCTGATCTAGGATTGTTTGGGACACCATTTTCTAACACCCTGGAGATGTGGCAGCACTAGCTCTACATATAGTACTTGTCACAAATCTTTACATTCACTGCAATGTGTGATGGGTGATGTTCCCACACAAGACACAATTCCCTAGATGCTTCCCTGCATCTTCCAGCAGTAGAAGCCATGACACAGAAAAGATAAGCTGTGAGTTGAGCACAATCTCCAGGTGCTAGCCTACAGCTCCACATCTTTCTCTCCCACTGGTTGAGATACGCCCCTATGTATCCAAATTAGTGAAAACAGCATTCCAAGACCACAGCTCCTCACCTCCATTTGCAGTAGACTTCATGCCTCTAGAGATTGGCATGTGTAAAGTCAGAATCCACGCAGAGAATGTTGTGCACACAGGTGAATGAAGGAGGGCGGCAGGCTCCCATCTCTCATACTCTGTGTTCATCACTTCTTGTTACTGAACCTGGCCTCGTATTTGGTCACCAGGGGTACAGGGACTCTTTTTAAAGGGTTGGGAAGAAAGAGAGTCTTAAGATCCCCACCCGCTCCTTCACCTCCTTTGAGAAAATACAAGTCAGTGGAACCAAGCAACTTTACAAAGGGCCACGCCACATCAGTGTCATTATGCAAAACAGTATATGGTAGAAGCCCAAGCCAGGACCCAAGCCAGTTAGCAGAGTGGGGTGTCATCTGGACACACAGGGCTTTAGCAGTGATGTTATAAAGTAACTAACAAGCGTCATGTATTGTGAGTGGACAAAATCATGGCTTTTAGCCCATGGAATGAATCTGGACAGAGGATAAAGCCAAAAGATGGGTGCTACTTAGCAAATCAAAGGAAATGACTTTAACAGTCTGGCTCTCTGATTTATAGAGAAGCTTGTTGCTATGTGATGAGGCAGAGGAGAGTAACAAAAGGGTGTTTGAAGATGTAACATATGCCGATTGCACCCAGTGGTCTCTGGAAGATGGGACAGCCTGCCCTGGTGATGCCTCCCAATGATGCTGTCTGTAAAGGGTTATTGATTGGTGAGCTCTGACTAGCCCTTAGGTCAGAACTCACCACTACTTACTTTCCTGAGAAACCCAGTCTGGACTGAATGCTCAAATTCTGTTTTTCTTCTTGATAGAACTCCAACAGCCTGTGTTTCACATATGCACATCTGATCCCTATAGAGCTGTATGTTCAGCTTTTCAGGGGACTTGGCAAAAACTCATCTTCCGTAACTTCTAGTTATAATCACTTTGGATTGTTCCACATTAGGTTTTTCTCAGTCTCAGGGGTCTATGTATCTACTGTCACAAATTTTGGAAGAAAACTTTTGGGATCTCAGCAGTCATGTATCTTGGATCCCTAGTACCAAGAACTATCTGAATGTGGAATGTGTAATATAACCATTTTAGAGACAGGGTTTTTCCCTGGCATCTTCTGATTTAGCCCTTGGAGAAACTCTGTTTTATTGTATTAATACCTCCACATCTGAGGTATTTTCTGAGATACAAAGGGAAAAATACACAACGTCAAATTTTTGTTTTACATCTTCACTTCAACTTCTTGCCCGGTCTCTAGGCCTTTGAATCCTTCTTAGTTCTAGCAATGACACAGTAGTTATCCTTGGGGGTGGAGAATTTGGTGGTGGTCAAGGTGAAGAAACAGCTTCTGGAGTTGAAAAAAGCTGATGTTGAGAATAGGCTTTATACTTTATAGTGAGGTTGATCTTAGAAAAATGACTTCACATCTCTTGTCCTCAATGGCTTATTTATTTATTTTGTAAAATTAAGAGTACCCACCTCCCAGGTTATAAGTAAAGATTAAAAGGTATCACTGCTCAATCCCCTAGCTCATAGGATGAAGGCTCATGACTGATTTTAGAATCAAGGAAGCAACGTATGAAGAGAGCCCACAGAGGCTCTGATCACTCAATGTCCTTTGGCTTTCATGAGTTCTTTTCTCAAAGTTCTTATTTGAGGTTCAGTAAGATTATTGTTCATTTCTTTTTGTTTATTTCTGGCTTCTTGAGCTTGCCTTCTTGGTCGAGATAAGCCATGGTTTTCGGAGTCATCCTCATTTTCATGAACTTCTCAGATACCTTGTTTGAAACATCACATCTATCCAAGTTACAGTTGTTCCCCAATGGCAGGAACTGTTCTGTGCTTAACCAGCTATATGTCAAGCATCAGCAAGGTGCCTGACAAATGGGACATAGCCAGGGGATTTGTGTTGAGTGAATGGATTCATCTAAGTCTTGTTACTCCTCAAAGTGAGTCTGAAAGGCAACCAACTAAAGAAAGAAGAAATGTAGGACTTCTTGATAACTCAAGGCTGTAACATCCACCAATACCAAGACTCAGTTTCTTCCCTGGATAGGGAAGGCTGGTTGAGTCTTAATGCAAGTGAGAACCATTGTCATCACAGGGGTTAGTCCTTCTGCTACACCACTGACCAACAGGAAAGTTTGTGTCTCCAGAGTGGACACATCCATAAAGAGGCCAAACCCAGTCAAGGTCTAAGCATCTGATGGCTAAAATAACTTTGCTTCTTTGAAAAATAATAAAAACCTTCTGACCTCCCACCAGCAGCCAACCTGATTTCAAAGAGCCAAGAGGCATCTCAGATTCGTCAACATTGCTTTAATGAGCTGAGAAACTTTTCATGGTAAACTCAGTAGCTGAGTAACAGGATGATGGCACCACAACAGGTAGATAATCAAGGCAGGAGGTCAAAGCATTGGAGCCAACACCCACCCAGGACGGGGTATAAAAGGGCTGGGAGGAGAGGAGG